>NC_135497.1:264150487-264468708 GCF_052857255.1 Amblyomma americanum
TTTACGTCAGGCGTACGCACTCTGACTAGAGAAACTAAGAATGGTTAGCCTGTCAAAACTCTGTCCAAGTCTTGCATTTTCATCAGGAATTTAATGACCATGAAACAATTGCCTGACTTTTCCCCCAAGAAAAATAGTTCTTTGCTGTGTAACTACATGCAGCATGAGAAAGAAGCAGTCTAAAGCAAGCACAGAGGCTACCAAATGCCACGAGGCAAAGCATCTTGCGATCTTATCACAGAAACAGTGCCACACAATATGTGTTTCACCCTGAAGATGAGATGTTGTAAATGACTACAGAAATAGTGACCATGCTGTATACTCTGCATGTTGTGGACTGCACGCTCTCCACAACCACCACAGCAAACAGAAAAGCAGTGGTGAAAACATGTTCAGTCAATACTCTGGTGCTAGAAGGGAAACATTTTGGTGCCTTCCTGTTTTTCACTAAACTGAAGCACCGAATAAAACCTGCAGTGTGTATAAGCAGAACACATAAGGAGGCGCCAAACAAGCAATGGCATTTCTTCACCATCACAAAAGCTTGTGTTGAAGCACACCCTTAGCAAGTTGCCAGACGGCAGGCGGAAAGCACTTGGCACACTTCCCGACTCACGAAAAACTGCGGCACCAGAGAAAACTGGTCTCTATTGTGATGCGTACCACTAATAAATTGAATGCCAGAAATATGATCCTGTTTATAGAAGAGTACCAAAGTGATGACTTCACCAGCTTCTTTGCAATATGCTATCAAACTTGAAGCAGAGAAAATGTACACTGATTGCTTGGGCAATAGCTACATGAGAAAACAACCGAGTGAGATTACCACACGCAGTTACTGTCTATCAGGCAAAATACAAAGGGTGCTATATCCTGCTTCATGATGTAGATGTTGGTGTTCCTGCTATTATCACAACTCTCCGGTGGTGCAAATGGTCATGCAGCCGAGTGTGGATGAATATGTTGTGTTGCACAATGCAAGCTGTGCTGATCTTCAAAGAGAACCCTTGATCATGTCGTGCAGCACTCGACACCCTTGCAGACATGTCATGTAGTCGTTCTGGAGCCTGGTATAGCCACCCACCTAGGTAGCCGTTCCTGCCGAGAGGTGACTGAAGACGAATCTGGCATCAGGGCTCTGAACACACGAGACCCCATGGTGAGACTGGTGCGCCACATCTGTACAAGGTGCATACATCAGCTGGATGTTAACCCTGTGCACTGAAATCTTTGAACGGGCTAGACATTGGGCTCCCAAATATGTGAAATTGTTGAAGCTGCCTGTTAAACTAGTCTAGTTTTACATACGATTGTAAAATGTAATGCCCTCTGCAAAACCAATCATTAGTATCGAAACGAACTGTTTCCATAATAGCTACGGGTACTTGACAGATTTCCCAAACTGATGGGCAAAAAAATTTAGTCTTTTTATTCTCAAAAGAAACCACAACACAACGCATTACAGGGAAGGGCACAAGCTCAATTATTTATGACTACCTTGAGTTTTGCACCGAAAATGAGGCTGCCGTAACATTGTGATCAGCAAGAGAAATCCAAGGCCACAGAATACGTATGACCCACACCTCTCTCTACTCTCCTCTGAAAAATTATAGACAAGATTCATTCACGCTACTTTGATAGGCAGGCTCTATTTACGCTGTCCTTCTTTGCTTAATAAGCCATATATAAATGCAATCAGATATCACTAGCCATATGGAATCTTACTCCAGGTAAACACTTTATCCCTTCATGTCTGCCACAACACACTATGCATGTTCTCACCAGTTTCACAATTTACATGCGGGCAGTACAGGAGAAAATTGAAGATATTCCACACATGGATGAATTCCACCTTCACCAACCTTCACCGGCAGGTACAGCACACCTGTAAAAAGAAATGCACAAAACTCATATATCTGTTTTCGCGTGTCCTTACACAAATTTTTTTCTCCCTTCTGCAGTCATTTCCACGTGACTGCTATCAACACTGCTATGAAAATTTCAGCTTGAGCAGCGCACTTTTATGTGCTTTATTATTAATGCTTAAGCCCGGTTATAGTCAATTTTTTAAGCTGTCACGCATTTTTTTTTTTGCACACTTAAGGCAATGACTTCTCCCAGCTGATTTCACCTATGCTTCCTTTCACATACACCGACACCAGAAACCAACAAATCCTCCAACGCACTGGCATGTTAGGATTTGTTTTCTCAATTTGGCGCTGTGTGCAAAAACTGAAACACAGTATGGTGCACAAAGCAACGCGAAATGCCGAAAAGAAATTTTGGATTCAAAGCATGCGTCCTGCACATACTCATTTCCAGCCTGCATGCCAAAGGAATGAGGATGAGACTGCACAAATTGTTTCCTTACCTCAATGATGCTGGAGACGATGTCACGTTGCACCTTTCCCGCGTCAGCGTTCACGCTGTCTTGCTGACACCGCTGTGATCAGATAGTGCGCCAGTGCACACGGATGTCTCGTCGAGAAGGCCCACACATTCCTGGAGTTTGTTACTCGGCAGCGCGAACAGCTGTCGTGTCATCCACTCATCACGCGCGCAAAGCCCATCCGTTCAACGACGTTCACGACTAGCGATCGCACCTCAAAGCTCGACAGTTCGCCACTGCTCACTGCAATGCCTCCTTGCATAGCCACCACACCATACGTCTGGTCAAGTCACAGACGAGCTGTCTAGTCAGAGACAACTCGACAGCATCGTGGTGCTCGCGAAAGTCGATCACCTCTCGCAGTTCTGGGGTTTTAATAGAGGAAGAATAAATGCAATGAGCAGCAGAACTCATCAAAGCGCACTGCCGGCTGGCGCCGCCATTGCCACGCTACATTAACCGCACGGACGGATGATTTCTCATTGCGAGCGAAGGGTTTGCAACGGGAGAGCAGTTAGCGCCCCTCTGCGGCTGCACATTTAACCTCTCGCTATTAATGCTCTTAAACGCTGCTAAATTCAGATGTGCCCTTATGACGCCGTTTCATTGCATTGTGCAATGAAAATAAGACTTTTATGAACCGAATTCTGGCTTCAAATAAATACCTGTTAAACTGTGGCGACATAACGCCGAATAAATCAGCGTTTCATTCACTGATTTGCATGATTCGGGTACCTTGCATCAGGGCGATATTATGGCGGAGAAATCGAATTCCCCGGTTGCGAACTCGACCGCGGCGGCTGCGTTTCGGTTGAGGCGAAACGCTAAGGCGCCCGTGTGCTGTGCGATGTCAGTGCACGTTAAAGATCTCCAGGTGGTCGAAATTATTGCAGAGCCCTCCACTAGGGCCCCTCTTTCTTCCTTTCTTCTTTCACTCCCTCCTTTATCCCTTCCATTACTTCGCGGCTCATGTATCAGCCGATATGTGAGACAGAGAATGTGCCATTTTCTTCCCCAAAAACCAATTTTCATTCGAGCCTTTTTTTGCCAATGGCGACCCATTGTATATATGGTGACACGTCAGGTTTACATCACTCCATAATACGTGCGTATCACGTATTCCACGTGACATTGTTGCAGCAATCAGATTTGAGGACGCGCTAATTTCTAGTACGCAGCTGTTTTCTCCTAATTGGCAAGTCGAGCGCATGTGTTCTCACACGTACCACCTGTAGCTTCTTTTGCTCACCACAATCATACATAATTACCTTCAGGAAACCAAGAACAGCGCTCCTAAAAATCTATTTTCGACGCCACGTCATTTTGACGTCGACGCGAAGAGAACGTATGTAACTGCAGAAAGTGACGCACACTGTGACGCTGACACATCTGAGAGCCAATCAGAGAGGAAACATGGCGCCGACAGGCGAATGTGAATATCGAGAATCGGGCCCCTGGATACTTGTGAACTAGAGCTGGTGGGACCAGCATGACGCCCGGCTTAACCTTAACACGCGCCCTGACCGAAGGCATTGAACACAGGGTTCCAAGCAGCCTAGAGAAAAATCCCGCAAGTGCATCAAAGCCGCTCGGCAGAGTAGAAGGCTTAGAAGCAAACTCACCCTGCCGGTTGCGGGGAACGGCTGACGGCTGTGGCCGGCTGCGTGTATTTCTGCGCAGGCGCTTCTCGGAGCTTAAGCACCTCTTCGCCTTTGCCACGGAGGTGGTGGTGGTCACCAGCGGCTTGTCCTCCGATGGTGCTGCGTGGCCCCGAGGCGACGAAGCACTTGGAAAGCTCGAAGTCCGGTGGCTGCCCCGATGGCCGCGTGGCACAGGTTGCGATGTTCCGGCAGCTCTCACGGCAGCTGGCAGGTCCTTGGCCAAGATCGTTCTGCATCGCGAGCTGGAGTCTACAACCAATCTGATGGGTCTGAGCAGCCGACTGGTCGGGAGGGACGGTGTGTACGCACATAGCTTGGGGGTACCTCATGGTGGAACGGCTCTAAAGAAAAGATGGCGTGCGTTCGATGTCTCGTGCAGCTCGAGCATAGAGAGCTCGAGCAGCCGACTCGAGATGGTGATCATGATGGTGACATCTTCGGTATTAATGGCACATGCCCACGGCGGCGTATTGTTGTTGTTGTTACCCTCATACAATGGCACATGCCCACATAGGGGGATTGGCCAAGAATGGGGGGCACGGAGAGTTTTTCAGATAAATATTTCCTCGACGAAAATAAAATGAATGATGAGGAAGTAAGAAATAAACAAAAAAGAACAGCGAAATGAAACTGGAAATACATAACGCACGCAGGAGATCTAGACTGGTGTTTATATTCAAATGGTTGAATGTAATGATAATTGTAAGAATAAAAATAATATTGCCAAAATATATTATTACCAAGGTAGCCTATTTAATTCCATTAAAAAAAAATTTGGACGGCGGCAAAAACAGACTTGTGGCTGTACCTAAGTATGGGTACAGCCACAAGTCTGGGTACAGCCCGGCATTGGAGTCAGGCTCAGTTCCTGCCCGCTGCCCGCCTGCGTTCGGCGTCCAGCAAGGGCCGCAACACCGCAATATATTTAATATAGCTTCGGTAATATTTACAAGTATATTATTGATCGTTGCATGCAGAGATATGGAACCACATAAGGTTCCAAACGACGCGCAAGCACTGCAGATATTTTCAGAAAGCCAAATTGAAAAAGAAATAGGTTTTTTGCGGAAGGGAAATGGCGCATTGTGAAACAGGTGTCATTTGTTTTTCTTAAAACAAAATTTCATTTTCCTTCCTTTACGGCGCAGTTCGGGTGTCCACCTAGATATGTGCGACAGGCGTCATTTCCTTTCCTTCAAAGAAATTTAAATTTCATTTTCCTTCCCTTAACCTTCGCAGTGGCTGATCCGAAGTACCCGGGTTCGAACCCGACCGCAGCGACCGAGTTTCGATACAGGCGAAACGCTTAAGGCGCCCGTCTGCTGTGCGACGTCGGTGCACGTTAGAGGTCCCCAGGTAGTCGAAATTTACGCGCCGCGGTGGCTTAGTGGTTAGCACGCTCGGCTACTGATCCGGAGTACCCGGGCTCGATCCCTACCGCGGCGGCCGCGTTTCGATTAAGGCGAAGCGCTAAGGCGCCCGTGTACTTTGCAATGTCAGTGCACAATAAAGATACCCAGGTGGTCAAATTTATTCCGGAGCCCTCCACTACGGCACATCTTTCTTGTTTTAACGCGATAGCGTTAAGGAGCTCGTGTCACGGAAAAGCCGGTGTCATCGGCGTCTTCGACCGTGAGCGAAAAATGGCGCATCTCGGTGGACACCTGAACCGCGTCGTAAGGGAAGGCATTTTCCTTCAATTACGGCGCGGTACGGATGTCCGGCGAGAATTGTGAGACAGACATCATTTCCTTTCCCTAAAACCAATTTTCATTTCAATTTCCTTCCCTTACGGCCCGGTTCCGGTGTCCACCGAGATATACACGGTTGAATTTATGTGTCCAGTACTGTCTTATATATTTAATTTAGCAATAGAATCGGGTACCATTCCTGAGGGCATGAAGCGAGCAAGAGTTGCTGTAATCTTTAAAGGTGGAAACAGAAATGAAGCAACTAATTATCGACCGATTTCTATATTACCTGTCTTCTCCGAAGGACTAGAAAAGATACTTTACTCACGCCGAATAAATTTCTTAGATAAAACTAGGGCACTGACCGATTGTCAGTTTGGATTTAGAAAAGGTAAATATACGGAAACGGCGCTGCTTGAAATAAAAGAAAATATACTACAGAGCATTGAAAAGGGAACATATACGCTCGGTTTTTTTGTTGATTTCAGTAAAGCTTTTGACTGTCTCGACCACAAAATACTTCTTAAAAAACTCACTTCATATGGCATCCGCGGAAAATCTCATGATCTGCTTAACTCGTACTTCAGCAATAGAAGCCAATGTGTCTGTATTAGCAACCACCAGTCATCCTTACTTCCAATATCTTGTGGTGTACCACAGGGGAGTGTATTAGGCCTCTTCTGTTTAACTTATACATAAATGACTTAGTTCATATTGACAACAGAGTACAATTCGTTATATATGCTGATGACAGTACTGTGCTTATTTCTGGTAATGATCCCAATGTCCTTGTGTCACATTGTAATGATGTACTTGAAAAATTGTCTGTCTGGTCCCAATTAAATCGCATAGAAAAGGACACCCAGAAAACGAAAGCTATTTTATTTCGAGCCAGAAATAAGAAATTCGTTCTAGAAAATTCCCTAATGATTCAAGATAGAAATATTGACCTTGTCGATACTCACAAAATTCTCGGTGTCTATTTTTCGTGCCATTTGAGTTGGGACACTCGTGTCAACTATGTTGCAAGGAAAATCTCTTCAGTGACTGGAGCTATGTCGCGATGTCGTACTGTTCTGCCGCAAGATGTTAAACTTCAGTTATATAACGCATTATTCGCCCTGCACGTGAGCTACTGCAGTCTGGTGTGGGCAAGCACCACAAGAGCAAATATTGAGAAGACCATAGTGCTGCAAAAAAGCTACCTTCGCTACTTAGCCAATATTGATCATCCCTCTACGACAAGGCATCTCTTTGCAAATTACAAAATTATTAGTTTTGACTATCACTATGAACACCGATTGCTACATGCTTTCTATTTTTCTCAGCATGACAGCCAGAGTTTCCTTCGTTCGATGGCATTGCTGCAACCTAGAGCTACTCGTTCTTTAACTCGAATTTCCGAACCCTGGTTACTCCCATACTCCCAGCATATGTTCGTGGCCAGAATGAGGTCGAACCCATATCTGCGACGATTTTAATGGCAGCGGTTCTGCGAACCTGGCTAATAATAATAATTGTTTTTTGGGGAAAGGAAATGGCGCAGTATCTGTCTCATATATCATTGGACAACCACCACGCCGTAAGGGAAGGGATAAAGGAGGGAGTGAAAGAAGATAGGAAAAATGAGCAGCCGTACTGCAGTGCTCCAGAATAATTTCGAACCTGGGGATTTTTAACATGCACTGACATCGCACAGCACATGGGCGCCTTTGCGTTTCAATGGAGGTGAAACGCAGCCGCCGCTGTCGGGTTCAAACCCGGGAACTCCGGATCAGTAACCGAGCGCTCTAACCACTGAGCCACCGCGGCGGGTAATGTGAGGCAGATTATAATAAAAAAAAAGCAACAGGAGGCCAGGGTGCAGGAATGAGCGTAACTTCGGTCCTGATACAATTAAGTCCGATGCTGCGCCGGAGCCGCTTGATAGCGCCTCTCATTTTGTGCGCATGCACAGAGGTATCAGTGGGAGTATACATATAGCGGGGCGTTTGCCAGTGTGGTATAGCCATGGAGAAAGAGAGCGAAATTGCTGCTCAACAGCAATTCATGCTCAGCAGCTCAGCGTTGCTCAAGCTACGTATATCCTTGTATAGCCGAGCTAAGCCACTGCAAATTTTGGAGCGAAAAGCTTCACTACGCTAGTAGGGTCGCTAGAAATACTTGCTAGTCTGGCGTACGCCGGCTGCGGCGGGTCTGCTGCTGAATGATAGCCGTGATGGCGCTGCTAGCAATAGGTGTGCCTTGACAGCCACGGCGTCTGCTGTACACGCGCGCGTTTGAAACGAATTCTTCGCGTGTTTTCAGATGACTTGCGCATCCGATTGCACTGATTTTTTTTATTTCAGCTTATCCCTGGTTTTTCAATGCGCAGTTCAGTCATCGGCGTAGCGACGCAAACGATTTTTTTTTGCGAACAAATTTTGTGCGCGTACTCCAGGGTCGAAGGCGAAACGATCGAACCCACTTACTTTTACACCCTATTCCCCATTTTGGATACTGCTTCCATGCCATATTATATACCATCTTCTGAGGAATTTAAATAAAAATATCCTTGTATCAAGAACGTTACCCACGATTCTAAGACATAACCGTGTGTGCGCGCAACAGAGTGCTATTGACAGCGGCATTTTCATTCATACTATTGATCCGATCTCAGCTTCTACGGACTCTGAAGCTAAAAAGGACTGAACACTGGAAACTTCTAGATGCACACACAATTAAAACATGTATGATGAGAACTTAAATCCTGTAAATCATGTGCTTTAGGCAAACTGTAGGAACGCATTCCTTAGTGCTTAGGCAACCGAGTTACAGAAGTAATGAACACAAGCATGCATTCTAAGCAGTTCTTAGAATCCCGTGCTTGGTAAAATAGCATTATTAGCCCATGCTGTGTAGGTCACACGACCTGTCAGGGAAAAGATACACAAGGATCAGTAATGTAAAGCACAAAATAAAAATCATTGTTAAACACATTTATTTTCATCACTTTGCACTCAGGCTGCCCACATTTTTGTTTGCACCACCTCCTGGCATCTTCCCATCTTTAACAGCTTCGGCTGCTCTTTTTTGGCAGCCCTCTCAACATTGATTGACTTTAAGTAGAAGCGCTTTATGTAGAACTTGATTATGGCGTTAACAATTTCACGTCCATGTTTCACACAGCCCAGAGGCGGAAAATGTACATGTGCTAAAAAATCACCGAAGTCAACTATGCTCTTTTCGTGCAACTTGTTCAGACTAAAATAAGCAGTGAAGCTGTCTTCAAGGACGGTGATAATTGTGTTATTCAAGGGGCCAGACGGATGCAGTAAGCCACCATTATCAAATTTTGCAGTGAAAGCTGCTACCCGATCATTTTCTGTATAGCCACTGCTTTTAAGTCGTCAAGGCTGAAGCACAGTCTATGCACTGGCTTTTTTTCAGTGCTTTTCTAGCCCGAGATACCATAAATTAACATCTCGTGGCTTTTTTCCTGTCACACAGGCACTGTCGTCAGAGGTAATACTTGTACGTGGCGCACAAGAAAGCAATGCAGTTTTTACATCATGAGCGCTCCTTTATCAATTAGTCTGTCGAGTCTAGGCAGCATATTCTCGCTGCACGGCTGTTTCTTCGCCACGAAACTAAGGAAGTGACCACTTCTGGAGCAGTTTCCCGATGGTGCTGGTTTCGCAAGATTGTAGAATGTGAGTACATTAACAGTAACCAAATACTGAGCGGCATTCCGATCGTCAAAGATCCTGATGATTGCCGAACATTGCTAAATACGCTTTCAAGTCTGTCTTGGCTCAAGCTTGCACTCATCACATACTTAAAACGATGTGTGCTGAGATCTGCATCTGTGACTAATTAAGATTCTCCGGTGGGCGTTCGAAGCGAGCGGACGTGTTTTTTAGCTCTCTGCTCCTTCGGACGCTGGGCCTAAGGCTTCGCGGCGTTGCGGGGTCTCCCCATGGAGGCCACAGACACCGTGAACGAGCGAAGGCCTGTGTTTGGCGGTGACAATCAGCAACGCAGGGCAGGCCGCTCTCGCTCACGATCACGGAGACGAACGCCGTCCAGAGGAAGGTCGTCCAGCACCATTCGGCGAATGCAGGCCGAGATCGCTGATCTGCGGGACACGGTGAGGTGCCTGACGGCGGCGCTCATCACCACCTCGGAGAACCTCGAGTCCGTCATCGGGACCTTGGACGTGTCGCCGGCGGACCCACGCGTTCTAGCCTTGCGGGACGCCATGGCGCTCGCTCACCAGACGCAGAACTCCATGGCGGCTCCCTCCCCGCCATTGCCGGCCACCCCTGCGCTTCCTGCCGCCATTGCTGCTCCTGGGGAACCAGCTGTGATGCCCTCTCCCCCTGATGCTGCTGCTGCGGGCTCACCGCAGACACCTGCAGCCGAGGAGAGCATGTGCACCCCAATGGACGAGTCTGCTCTCTGGAAACGGCGACGCTCAACGGGGTCCGAGGAGGAGAGGGACTCGGAAACCAAAAGGGACATCGCGGTGGCCAAGCGGGAAGCTCGAAGGCCCCCCACCGTCACTGCTCCCTCTCCCTCCACACTCGAAGGAGCAGGGCCTTCCCAGCAGGAGCCCCATGGAGCCCACCTCCAGCCTGCTGTTGATGCTGCTGCTGTTGCTGGTGGGGCGACGGCGTCCGGAAGAAAAACGGGTGCGACCTCACCAAATCCCGCCGCACGAGACCAGGCTGCGGCTGGGGCTTCGTCTGCTGGCACCGAGCGCGCCCAACTCCGCGGCGCGCCGCAGCAATGCCCCGCAGGCAGCGGCGACGCTGATGCTGGGGCCAGCCTGGTCCCGTGGCGCATTATCACTACCAAGGCGCAGCGGCGTCGGAGAGCTGCCCTGGAGCGAGCCGCGGCTGCCGTGGAGGTCCCGTCCAGCCTGGTGGGGACGGTGCTGTTTCGGCCGGCGAACCGGGGCACCGCCTTCACCAGGGAACAGGGCTGGGAGTTGGCCGAGGAGATCGGATCCCGCCCGGGCGTCCTCGCCGTCCGGGTAAACATGCGGCGGAATGTGGTGGCAGTGGACGCGGGGAGCAGCGATGCTCTCCAGGCCCTGCTAGCCACGGCCGTCATCCGCGGCGTGCCGGTCTGCGCCAAGGAGCCTCCTCCTCGGAATCAAAGCTCCGGCCTGGTCTTCGGTGTGGACGGGCGCAGGACGGCGGAGGAGCTGCTAGCGGCGGCGGAGTCAACGGTACCGATGGTGTCGGCGTCTCTGTCGGGCAGCACACTAGCTCTCCGTTTTGCGGCGCCGACACCCCCGGCGTTCATCACCATATTCAAGCGCAGGCTCGCGGTCCGCCCCTGCCGTCCCCGGCCGCTCCAGTGTGCCAAGTGCGCCAGCCTGGGGCATGCCACTGAGGTGTGTCGTGCTCCTGCCCGATGCACGCGCTGCGGCGGGCCACACGAGCCTGGTACCTGCGCGAGCAAGCCCCGCTGCATTAACTGCGGGGGGCGGCACGCAGCCATTGACCCAGCGTGCCCGCACTGGCAGCGAGAGCGTCACGTGGCCACTTTAATGGCCACATCCATGGCCCCGATGTCCAGGCGGGTTGTCCGAGCCGTCGTCCAGGCTGAGACAGCGGCCCCAGCCCAGCAACATCAGCAGACGCCGCGCGCTCTTTCTTATGCGCAGGTCGTCAGGGGAACACCCCAGCAGCAGCAGCAGCAGCAGCAGCAGACACAGAAGCAACGGCAGCGCCGGCAGCGGCAGCGGCGATCCGGTTGCCCGGCGTCCCGTGCAGCGCGGCCCGAGCCTGCTGCCGCTTCTCACGGCCAGCCCCCTGACGCACGGGACGCGGAGATCGCGCGCCTAAAGCTGGCGTTGCGCGCCCTCAGCGCACTTTTCCCGGAGGGCACCGATGGACACCGGGCTTGCTTAGAAGCAGCGGGTGCTCCCGCACAGATAAGCCAGCATGATGGCTAGCCGCCGGACTCCCTCCCGCATACCATCCATTCTGCAGTGGAACGTGCGCTCACTTGCGGCGCGGTACGCCGAAATGCGAGTTCGCATCGCACAGGACTCGCCGGAAGTTATCGCGCTGCAGGAGACGTACGTACGTTCACATGACGGGGAGCCCCAGATGCGGCTACCTGGCTACATTGGCTACCACTCAGCCACCACGTGCGAGGAACCCACCTGTGCTGCAGTGCCCTGTTGTGTCACATCTCATCGCCCCGGGAAATCAAGGTGCGCGATATACGTGCGGCAGGACGTCCAGCACACCCTCGTCGGCTCGGCGGCGGCGACATCTGATGCCCAGGAGTGCGTGGTGGTGACAGTGCGCGTCGGTGGTGTTGACACGTCGGTGGCCAGTGTTTATGTGCGTCCAGCTGTCGCGTGGAACGCGCTGTGTTTTCGTGCTGTGTCTTCGTGCTGTGCCCCGCGCCAAATCATCTGTGGTGATTTTAACGCCCACCATAGTGCGTGGGGCAGTGCGCGCCACTCCGCGCGGGGAGACGACCTGCACGACGCAGCAACGCAGCTGGGACTCACCCCCTTGAACACCGGCGAGCCCACCTTTCGACGACGCGGAACAACCGGCTCCTGCATCGACGTTGCCTTCGCATCCAGAGGCATCGAGGCGACATGGCGCCGATCACCATCTCTCTGGGGCTCGGATCATTACTCCATCCTAATTGAACCCACTGCGATGGAGGCGCGCCCCAAACGTGCCTACTCCATTACCAACTGGAGTGCGTTCAGGCGGGCGGTCGACGAGGCGGCGGCCACTGGCGCAGATTTCTTTTCAAGTCTAGTCCGAAGCGCTCTCGCAGCCACCCAACGAGCAGAGGTAAGGGCAGGGCAGCCCACACCTGATATGAAGCTGCTCAATCTGCGCGAGAAGAGAGATCGCGCAGAGCGACGGGCGCGACGGACTGACAGAGCCGCCGACTGGACTGTCTACAACCGCTTGGACGCAGCAGCGCGCCGCCACGCCAACAAGCTATACCGCCGGCAGTGGGCTTCACTATGCCAAAGGATGGAGGAAGATGTCAGCTCGCGGAGCCTGTTTGACACCCTGCGGCGCATCACCGAACCACAGGCAAACCGTCAACCGCTGGCCGCCCTCGCAATCTCCAGCGGGCTCAGCTTTGTAGAATTGGCAGAGCGGTTTGCCGATCGGTTCGCGCCGCCCAGCCCCGCAAACGCCGCTAACATAGCTGCTCCTGAGAGCCCCAGAAGCGACGCCAGTCCCTCGCCCGTCGCCTCGGAAGGTCCATGTGATGCGCCGTTCACCGCGGCGGAATTGAACAATGCGCTGCAGCGCTGCCGCCGCCGCTCGGCGCCCGGACCGGACGGGGTGACATACCAAATGCTGCGAAACCTGGATGCGCAGCAACGACAGATCCTCCTGCAGCAGATCAACCTGGTGTGGGAACGCGGGGAGCTACCGGAGGATTGGCGAACCGCGGTCGTTTGTCCCATCCGAAAGGCAGGGCGCCCACCTACGGAGCTGAGCGGATACCGGCCAGTGGCATTAACATCGGCGGCAGGTAAGCTCATGGAGCATATGGCGTTACAGCGTCTGAACGAGCGGGCTGCGGAGGCTGATTTGTTTGACGAGCGGCAGACGGGTTTCCGTGGGATGCGGTGCACGGCTGATTCTATATCGGACGTTGTTACAGCGCTGGAGCATGCCAGGGCAGCAGGCCAGGTTGCGCTGCTGCTGCTACTGGACGTCTCGGGCGCTTTTGACAACGTTCACCGCGCACCAATTCTCGCGGTGCTTGAGGGGGCCGGTGTGAGCGGGCGCCTTTTGCGATACGTTCATGGCTTCCTGAGCGGGCGCACCATGCGCGTACGAGTAGGGGGTAAGCTCTCCAAGCCTCGCCCGGTCGACATGGGCGTGCCGCAGGGCTCTGTCCTATCACCATTTCTGTTTAATGTGGCCATGTCGGTGGTGCCGGCCTCCCTCCCCACGAGCGGGCGACACCATGTGTACATGTCCATATATGCAGACGACATAGCTCTGTGGTGCCGGGGACCACCGGGCGAGGCGTTCCGCGTGCGGGGGTGCCTTCAGGGAGCCCTGACCGCAATCGATGCCAGATTGCGCGGCCTTGGTCTGTCACTGAGCGCGGACAAATCGGTGGCCATGGCCTGCGTTTCGCGCTCGCGCGCGCACCTTGCGCCACTGTCACTGGACGGGACTCCGATTCCTTGGCGTAAATCGGTGCGGTACCTTGGCCTGGACATCGACTGGCGCCTTTCCTTCCGCCCCGCGGCGACCAAGGCCTGTCTGCAGATGAAGAGGATCACCGCCGCCGTGCACAAGCTCACCGCTCGAGGCCAGGGCATCTCCCAGCAAGCCGCGCTGCGTCTATACAATGCCGCAGCTTTGGGGGCGGTGCTCTATGCGCTGCCGCTCGTCACGGTGCGCAAGCCGTGCTGGAAGAAGCTCGAGCTTCAGCACCGCAAGTCCCTGCGCGTGTGCCTAGGCCTGCCCAAAAACTCGCAGTGCGCCGCAACGTTGGCCGAGGCAGGAGCGTGGCCCCTTGAGCTCCAAGCAGCGCGCAGGGCACTGAATCACATCGACCGGCTTCACCGCGCACCGGACGGCGGCTCGCTGCTGCAGCGTATGCGCTCGCACCCGCGCTCACGAATGGGCGCGGCGCTGCTCGAGTATGAGCAATTGACCCAAGGCCCACCCCCCTACGGCTCCTGCGCGCCCTGGCCTGCTGCCTCGGAGGTACAGCGAGAGATCGTCGGCATCGCGGGAAAGCGGAGCACACCCCTCTGCGCTGTGCAGCAGCTGGCCAGAGCCGTCATACACGAGGAGCTCCAGGACCATCTCCTCGTGTACACCGACGGCTCAGTGGCCCGCGACAGCTGCTCCCTTGCTGCGGCGGCCACCATCCCCGCCCTGCGACTGCACAGCCAGCAACACGCAACCTTCCTGGGCTCCTCCACCACGGCGGAGTTGATGGGGATCCGGCTCGGGCTGGACCTGCTGCTCACCCTCGGCCCTCCGCCGCCCAGGAGTGCTCTGCTGTGCGACTCCCGCGCCGCCCTCAGCCGCCTGCAATCTAACGGCCGCGGTACCCCACTAGTGCGGGAAATTCGCTCGCGCATCGAGCGCCTCGCGCAGAGAGGCTGTGCCGTGCGTGCACAGTGGGTGCCCGGTCACTGCGGCATCGCCGGCAACGAAGAAGCTGACGACCTCGCGACCGCTGCACACCAACTACCTGCCAGCGATCTGCCCCTTGCGCTGGAGGACGTGCGTGCGGTAATTCACGACCATCTCCGAAAGCAGCACCCCGACCCACGCATCGCGGGAGGTGAGCGCATCGACAGTGTCACCGGCTGTCGCGCACTTACACGGTCGCAACGTGCAATGATCCTCCGCGCGCGCATCGGCTGCGTGTGGCCCGGGGAACGACGGGTGCGTCACGGAATCGCGACGAGTGATGTGTGTGACGGATGCGGTGCAGTGGAAACACTAGAACATCTGCTCCTTCGCTGCTCCGCGTTCGCCGATGCTCGTCGCGATATGCTCGCGGCCTATAGGGCGCAGGGCATACTACCAGACTCCATCAAGACGCTATTGTGGCCGCAGGGCAGTGCGCGCACTCGTGAGCGAACTTTGGTGAGCCTCTGTGCATTCCTCGAACACACGGGCTTGACGTCCCGTCTGTTCTCCGTCAGGTAGTTACACGCAGTGACCGAACGCTCCGCGAGTTCTACCTTGAACGATTAATAACTGGACGCCCCACTCCAGTTGTAACCTACACAGTGCTGTGCGCGTGTGTGATTTAATTTCTCTAAACTGAACTAATCACGCGCACAACCTGGACACATTACTTATTGTGTAAATAGTTTGTACATATTACTTCTCCCCCTGTCCTCTACTCCTGTCCCCTCACCTCTTTCATTTCATTTCTCCATTCTGCCTGCTGTCCTTTATTTCCGCTGCCCCAGCTCAGGTGCTTCAGTATCGATGGCAGATGCCGGGGCTAGCAAAAATCTTTTCCTTCCTTTTTACTATTATTTTTAATAAAACCACTACCACCACCACTAATTAAGTGTGCTCTGAATTGAAACACGAAGTCCCTCTGCTATGCTGTTGCTCAAAAACCCGCCGATTGTGGCCTTTGCATGAATTTCCGACTTTGTGAGGTGTTCAAGGAACTCCTTTAAAATAAAAAGTTTGTTGACTGCGGGTATAACGCTCCTTTTGGCACACGCGCAGTCATTATCCCGATAAGCTTATTTATTCTTTTGTAAAAGGTTCAGTGCCTTTCACGAAATCATAAGAGCGTCCTAACGGGGTGCAATAAATAAAAAGCCCTTTAATTATATGATCACCAAATAGCTGGAATGCTGGAGCAACTCTCGTTTTCTCAAAAGAATTGGGATTCAGGTGCATGCTGGTGATCTTCGGCATGGCTTTAAGCTAAACACTCGATCTGGCTGTCCATTTTCCAAGCTTCTCGGATCGGTTTGAGCGTGCACCCGACCCTTAGGTGCGTTAAACCATTTGCCTGCAAATGCATCTCGCACGTTTTTAACTAGATGGTGAAAATCTGAAGGAAAGTCAGATGGCGAATTGAGCTGGCAAGATGTGGCGCTTGTCACGTTGTCTAGACATGACGCGATCACACAACATAAGAACACAGAAACCAACACACACGCGAGTCAGCGTTCATGGATTTCGCAACAAAAAAAAACTGTATTATGGGCTCGCGATCAAGAAGCAGCGCGCACCACTACTGCAGCCACGGCACGACCGCTCCTGCAGGCACGACGTTCCGAATGTGCGCAGCGCCCCCTTGCGCAATCATCCGAGGCGCGGCCAACCGGTTCCGTAGAGAGCCCCGCGTGAACGGCAGACTAGCAAGTATTTCTAGGGACCCTAACGCTAGTCAACACCCGAGCCGGCGTATGTCGGAGCACGAGTGACATCACGCATGGCGCAGGTGGCCGCCACCGACTCCGTCGCCTTTTCGCTCTCTCTCGCTCCCTAGTCACACCGAGACACAGGTGTCCCGCCACTGCGCAGCGCCGCGCCTTTCCTCAAAATGCAACTTTCAGTTTTAAAAATAATATTAGAGTGTTTTAGTTTCACGTACGCAGAGGGCTCACGTACGCGAACGTCAGAAGTCTACGTAGCCTGCACGCAGGTGGTTTGAAACCCTTATAGTTACACGTACGCGAAACACGCCGCGCGTTACGCCTAGCGCCATCTACTAAGAAACACAGACACTGGTTGTAGCCAAAATCATCCAAGACAAGTCATTAAGCGAAGCCATTCATAGCGAGACCGTTGATATGACGACGACCAACGCTACTTCGTCAGGCTTAGCAGCTGAAAAATCGCCCTTCTGTCTGAAAAACAAAAGCTATTTGTCGCTTGAAACCTTATGCGAGGGTAAGAATGGGCAAATCGAAGGCGAATACAGCAGTTTAGAACACCATATCGCCTCGAGGGATTAGCGACGAAGCTGTTATCGCTGTGAAGCTGCGGGCAGGGTGCCGCCATGTTTGTCAACGCTACGTACGCAAGCAACGCAAAGACCGCAACGTAAAAATCCGAATCTCGCGTACGTACGTGAGACTCGCTCATACCCTTTGCGTTCTGCGCATGCGCACTGGTCACCCGTAAGAGCTCTACGTACGTGAAGCCTCTACGTACGTGAAACTAAAACTCTCTAATTGGTTTGGGGGGAAAGGAAATGGCGCAGTATCTGTCTCATATATCGTTGGACACCTGAACCGCGCCGTAAGGAAAGGGTAAAGGAGTTATTGAAAGGAGAAAGGAAGAGAGAGGTGCCGTAGTGGAGGGCTCCGGAATAATTTCGACCACCTGGCAATCTTTAACGTGCACTGACAATGCACAGCACACGGGCGCCTTAGCGTTTTTCCTCCATAAAAACGCAGCCGCCGCGGTCGCGTTTTTACGTTTTCTCTTTCTTCTTTCCCTCCCTCCTTTATCCCTTCGTTTACGGCACCGTTTGGGTGTCCACCGAGATATATGAGATGGTTACTGTGTCATTTCCTTTCCTCTAAAACCAAACAAAACAAGTGAGCCGACGGCGTTGACAGAATTCATTTGCGTTGACAACTCTGCAAAGGCTGTTCATTTTCACGAAAGAAAAGGCGCAAAACCGGCTCCGTGGCTCAGTGGAGACCTCAATCTCGCTTTCATGTACATGGAGTCGGTGTCAAAAGTCTGCTTTGATTGCGTTCCGCACACTGGATAGGCAGTGCGCCCTCCCTGCCACCCTGGGAGGTCGCATGCAGTTAATGGTTGATCGCGAGAGATTGATCGCCAAATGATAGCTGCGGCCTAGGAACTGCTGCAGTGCCGCATGTCAGCCACAACGCTGTCAGCGCTAATTCATTCATTCCACATCTCTCTCTCACCACGAATAAAAGCACGAATGAGGCGTCCACATATCCAGGGAGCCAGTTACCCAAGCAGCACGGGTCATCTGCCCAATATAGCAACAGGATGGTCCCAAGCATCGTGGTCATTTGAAGGGCCTAATAATAATAATAATAATTGGTTTTTGTGGAAAGAAAATGACGCAGTATCTGTCTCATATATCGCTGTACACCTCAACCGCGCCGTAAGTAAAGGTATAAGGAAGGGAGTGAAAGAAGAAAGGAAGATGGAGGTGCCGTAGTGGAGGGCTCCGTAATAATTTCGACCACCTGGCGATTTTAACGTGCACTGACATCGCACACCACACAGGCGCCTTAGCGTTTTTCCTCCATAAAAACGCAGCCGCCGCGGTCGGGTTCGAACCCGGGAACCCCGGATCAGTTGTCGAGCGCCCTAAACACTTAGCCACCGCGGCGGGTCTTTGAAGGGCCGGCCTTCGCCAATACGGTACCAATGTTGGGCCAATTACCTGTGCTGCTTGGGTATGCGCCCTTCCATTGCTCAAAGCCATCGCCGTCTAGAACATTGTCAACGCCAACGCCAATGCACACAGTGAACGGCGATATCTTTCGCTTTGTATATCCTGGATTATCTGAGCAAATCCGCATTACAATTATCCTTCCTTCTTTAACAGCCCAATTCCCCAGCAAACGGCCTTGAGCCTCCCTTAATAAATAAACAGCTTATTTATACATTCATTCATCAAAAGGGTTGGTCTCAGGAGCCTTTGCTCCTCTTAAACAAAACGATAGAACAAGAGCGACTATTGTCGCCTAAGGGCCGCAAACAATATTAGAACACAGTACCCATGACACAGTGTTAATTCTGTTCAAGGAAGATACTCGCCTCTTACCTTCATGCACTACTGCCGAATGGTCGTAAAGCACTGGTTGTTCTTAAGCTTTTGCTTCTAGAACTGCACAAAATACGTGAGATGTCAGCGCACATCGCATAGCCTTCAATTATTGCGCCCCTTCCGAAATTCTTTTAACCCAATTTTATTTTATCACAGTAGCCTGAAGGATAAGCTTATTTTCTGTCTGCATTCGTTATATTATTCATCACTGCTTTGATGGCACCGGTCAGGTGTCCACTTTATGTGCGGCAGTTGTCGCGCGTTTTTTTCCTTATAAATATTAATAATAATTGGCTTTTGGGGAAAGTAAATGGCGCAGTATCTGTCTCATATATCGTTGGACACATGAACCGCGCCGTAAGGGAAGGGATAAAGGAGGGAGTGTAAGAAGGAAGGAAGTAACGAACGCATTCTTTGTCGTTTGAAGGCGGCCGTGCACCTGCACTAGCCTGCGCGGTAACAAAGGAGTAGCTCCAAAGCACTGCCACGATAACAAAAAAATATATACATTCGTTTCAGGAAAGCAAAAACGCAGTAATTTTCTTAACCCGCCGTGGTTGCTCAGTGGTTAGGGCGCTCGACTACTGATCCGGAATTCCCGGGTTCGAACCCGACCGCGGCGGCTGCGTTTTTATGGAGGAAAAACGCTAAGGCGCCCGTGTGCTGTGCGATGTCATTGCACGTTAAAGATCCCCAGGTGGTCGAAATTATTCCGGAGCCTTCCACTACGGCGCCTCCTTCTTCCTTTCTTCTCTCACTCCCTCCCTTATCCCTTCTCTTGCGGCGCGGTTCAGGTGTCCAACGATACATGAGACAGATATTGCGCCATTTCCTTTCCCCAAAATACCAATTATATATTATAACAGTAATTTTCTCACTCGCGCTGTACACTTCATTCCAAGATTTTTTAGGAAATGAAAGGTGCCGTAACTCTCTTGTTTATCGGCGGACCCCTCAACGGTTACCTGAGGGACGCTCTTCTCTGCGTTTCTACTCGCCGTGGTGCCTCAGTGGTTAAGGCGCTCGGCTACTGATCCGGAGTTCCTGGGTTCGAACCCGACGATGGCGGCTCCGTTTTTATGGAGGCAAAACGCTCAGGCGCCCGTGTGCTGTGCGATGTCAGTGCACGTTCTAGATCCCCAGGTGGTCGATATTATTCCGGAGCCCTCCACTAAGGCACCTTTTTCTTCGATTCTTCTTTCACTCCCTCCTTTACCCCTTCCCCTTTCGCGCGGTTGAGGTGTCCAACGATATATGAGACAAGTAGGTAGGTAGGTAGGTGAAAACTTTATTGATGAGCCTTATGAATGAGTTAATGCCTAGGATTGGTCTGGCTCTTGATCCCGGGTGGTGGCCAACAGTCCATAACGTGAGGCAACCTGTCCAGCCCTCTCTAACAGCCGCCTTTGTGAGGCCTGTTCGGAGCTGGAGACCGCGATTTCCCAATCCTCTTTGTCCGTGAGGTTCCAGCGAGATGGTGTTTGGAAGTCTCGGAAGAGATTAAAATGTGGTCAAAGTTCACTCTCAGAGCCCCACAAAGAGAGCATTCAGTTCTGTATTGGCCTTGGTGGATGAGGGCTAACAAATCCGGTGAAGAGAATGGGCCAGCCTGGAGCTGTCCAGGTAGTTTGTTGTTCTTTCGACGGGGAGATGTTGGGGGGGGGGGGGAATAGGCGAGCATTTGCTCCCTGTAATGGAGGGTTATTTCATGATAGGTGACGGGCCGGTTCCTACCGCTATCCCGGTCTACGGTCTGCCCTGCTCGGTTGACGTACGCTCGAGGAACACAGTGGGACACTTCGTTGCCGGGGTTGCCTGCGTGGGCTGGGACGAAATCGTCAGGGTTCTGAGGAGCAAGAATCGAGAATTTTTTGCGTGATAGAATTAATCTGTCCCCGTGCAAATTTCGTGATTGCTGTTTAGAGTCACTCAGAATGAATGTTGCAGCGGAGGAGAAAATGGGAAGCGCTGTGGCCGCTTCTTCGGCTTCAAGTGAGGTTGTTGTCGTGATCCAGCACGAGGCTTGATGTTTAAGGTTATGCAATGCTACAGCCTTGGCGTAGGCCGAATTGTGGAAGTACTCGGCCGCGTCCGCATAGACCGCGTCTTTGTCCTTTGCATGAGCTTTATGTAAAGCCTTCGCACGAGCTTCGCACCCACTCCTCGTCTATCCGCTAATCCGCGATAGCACAGTATGTGCCCGTCTTTTAGTACTGTATACACCTCACAGCTCCTCCTAACTTCTTTAAGCCCTATGGCATCCCATTAATGCCCGCTAGTTCCTCGAACAGCACTGCTAGGCTAGCCTCACAAGATAAGGTTCTAGCGTTAAACGTTGCCAGGTTCAGATTCCAATGGCGGCCTGTCCGGAGCCAGAGTTTCTTAGCACCCTTCACAGCCGCTGGAAAGTGAGGACCGAGGTTCAATTGGTTTTTCATTGAAGGTTGTATCGAAGTGCTACACCAGGATGGCGAAATCCTGTTCTGGTGAAGGAGTGCGCTGTCGGTTCTCGTCACCGAGATCAGGCCGCACCCCAGGCCTGCTTATGCAATTCCATAGACACGCGAAGTCTTTTTTTCCAAGCCCGGCGGAGAATTGCACAGCGCCGGGATTCGAACGCCGGTCCGTTTGCACGTGAGGCGGACGCTGTGCCTCTACGCCATCGCTGCACCTAATGCATTGTGCTAGGGTACGCTTAATGCGCTGAGTATGCGGTGTGCAGCGGAGATTTTCGTGGAAATGTATGCCTAAGAATTTACTTCCGTAACGAGCTCTAAAGGTCGAGACTGAAAAAATTATCGGATTATCGATGTTAATTGGTCTGTTGATAGAAGAGAATACAATATATTTGGTTTTATTAGCATTGAGTGCTAATTGGTTGGCTGCAAGCCACTGTGACAAATCCGTCAGCCATAGATTTATAGTAGTAACTGCAGTTGATAAATAAGGTGAAGAAAAGAAAGCGCTGGTGTCATCCGCATACAGAATGATTTCTGGCAAGTCTGGTATGGGTACAATATGGTTAATATAGAGAAGGAATAACATAAGACCCAGTATGGAGCTTTGCGGTACACCATATTTTATATTTCTTAAGTTACATTTAACGTTGTTGGCCACAACATATTGAGAACGGTTTGAGAGATAACTTTCTAGTAGAGTAAGGGAAATAGCTCTGATTCCATTGAACTGGAGTTTTTTTAATAATTATGTCATGTTTAATGGAGCCGAACGCTTTGCTGAAGTCCAAGGATATGCCAAGTTTATATATATATATATATATATATATATATATATGTGTGTGTGTGTGTGTGTGTGTGTGTGCGCGTGTGTCTGTGTGTGTGTGTGTGTGTGTGTGTGCGTGTGTGTGTGCGTGTGTGCGTGCGTGTGTGTGTGTGTGTGTGTCTGTGTGTGTGCGTGCGTGTGTGTGTGCGTGTGTGTGTGTCTGTCTGTGTGCGTGCGTGCGTGCGTGTGTGTGTGTGTGTGCGCGCGCGCGTGTGTGCGTGTGTGTGTGTGTGTGTGTGTGTGTGCGCGCGCGCGCGCGTGTGTGTGTGTGTGTGTGTGTGTGTGTGTGTGTGTGTGTGTGTGTGTGTGTGTGTGTGTGTGTGTGTGTGTGTGTGTGTGTGTGTGTGTGTGTGTGTAATTGGCCTGTAATTTCCAAGATTGTTCACCGTGCCGCCTTTGTAAAGAACCACCACACCCTCGCTGTTTTCATGTTCTCTGGAAAAATGCCCGTTGTTAAAGTAAGATTTGCTATATGACAGCGCACATCACATATGAAGTCAGAAATTGCTTTTATTGGTGCTGCTTTGATAACATCATAAGCAGAGGAGCAGTTGTTTTTTAAATTATATATTAGGCTGTAGATTTCGTCAGGGCTAGTTGAAGACAAAAACATGGTATCTGTTAGCCTGTGCTGTAAGCATTTCTAGAAATGTCCGGAGTCAGCCCCATCGAAACTTCCAAAAGTTAAAAAGTGTTTGCTCATTACATTACCAAGAGCTTCACCTAGATTCATGACGCGTAAATTATTTCTCTCTGCGAACTCTACTTAAACCTTCCCCCTGCTATTCCTGGAGCCTATGCCATAGTCGCCTACCACCTGCTCAGAAAGCACATCACAGCGGGCCAATATTAGAAAGCCACTGGCAAAGCGTGGCCCTAAGTAGGCCCAGAGTTGCCAATGGGCATCTGATATTGGTGTGCCATCATCAAATCATGGATATCATGGGCCGTGTTAGCCAGAGTTCTCCCACAGTTTGCCAGAATTGGCTAGGCCATTTTCAAAACCCGGTTATTATGGGCCATGTTAGCCAGAGTTCTCCCACTCTTTGCCAGAAATGGCTAAGCCATTTCCGAAATCGGGCTATCGTGGGCCATGTTAGCCAGAGTTCTCCTACTATTTGCCAGAATTGACTAAGACATTTTCGAAACCTGGCTGTATTGGTCTTGGCCTGCCACCCCTTATCCAGTGTTAAAGGTACATGGCAGATGTTGGTGAACATTGTACCATTAATTATATTGGGTAGAAGATTGATTTTATTGTCGAGTACCATCTCGGCACTTTATAATTTTCGAACGCGCTAAAACTCGCTTGAGCTCCAGGGCTGGGCTTGTGCGAGTTCAAAAATTTAAGTTTATTCATCTTTTTCTAACCGAATATTTTCGCAGCACATGCGTGAAGTTGGATAAACAACAAATATTTTCCGACTGCGCATTCGGAGATAGAGGAGAGTTAAGAAAAAAAAAACTAAATGAAACCGAAGCTGTCAGCAGTTCGCGCCTGCCAAAGTGAGCTCTCGTACAGGAGAAACTAAAGGAGGAGTATATGTCAACGCCGTCGGGGCGCGGCACGGCGGCGTCTGCCGCGGGCTCCGTTGCTGATCAGTTGAGTTCTAAGGTGCTTGGCAACAATTTCTAAACGCATTCGGAAGCATTCCAAAAGCATTCGCTTGGTTTATAACAATGCTGCTGCTGCCATCGACTTCTTTTCTGTTCGTTCGCTGCAACTAACCACTAAAATTCCTTTTAGAATGTCTCGTAAATTTAGTAATTAACGAATGTGCGTTGGCATGACCCAGTTGTAATGATTTGTGTAACTATATATGGCTTAGCCAAGCCGCTAATAAAGAAATATACTTTTTTCTTTAGAAGTGCACAGACAGAGCTCACGCTGTCGCCTTTGTCCGATTTCTGGGCAGAATAACCCGCCTTTTTTGTAATTTATGTATTTGAAAGCGTTTTTGCACGCTCTGCTTATCTGGAAACCAGCAATAGAGGACTTCCTTCTAAAAAAATCAAATGACTCATTTCATAAATTTTTTTTAATTAAAAAAGCGCTTTTTGCATCACTCTAGAGAATTCAATGCCACACTGCGCAGTGGGTGTATGCTTAATAGAGATTCTAAATCAAACACAATAACTTAGTGCAAGTGCATTCCGTAAGCCGACTTTGTGCGCAATTATGGTAACGCCCAGCAACGAAGCAGTGGCCTCGTAATTTAGAATTATAAGTGGCGCACGCGTGAAATATTAGGCCGCCGCTTCATACACGCACGCGATCACGCGGTAAGAGATTCCTACGTTTCCGTACGTCGTTCCCTGTGATCGCGCCTTGCCCTGTGTTTTTCGATTTGCTTTTTCCTTCCTTTTCTGCAGATCATAAAGTTTCAAAATGTTGTTTTTTGTGCATTTTATTGTTCTGTTGCGTAATTTTCATTGAGGGCTATAGCTCTTGTAGACGTCTTTACTTATTTGCTCGAAAATTAATTTTTTTTGCTTTCGAACATTACCTTTATCGATGAAAAGCATCGGAAATAGTTTCGAGCCACTATTCAATACAGTTTTGTTCGTTTTAGCTTTTTGCATGAAATCTCCAAACCAACAAAAAGTTTCAGGATTCTTCGACGACCAGCGAATAATTCTACTGCCAAATGGTGTTAGGCCCATGTTAATCTAGCTTGTTTTCCACATGTCCCGTATGCGAATCTGCTTGCATAATATTTGATTTATTGCTTTACGATGCTTCTCCTGTGGCTTTACAAAAATACTTTGACGCTTCCGCGTTTTCCACACCCTTGCCTTCAAAACTGCTTATGACTCATTCTCCGAGAATTCCAAACCTCTCTCAGTTGTTTCGGCCCCGGTCCCCTTTTTGAAGTCTCGTATCTCCCCTACTCATCTTCCGGACGTGCCCTTTTCAAGGCAAGGGTGCTAACCCCTACTACCCGAAGCGATTTTCTTTTTACTCACTTTGTCCTAGCTGTTTTTCCCGTGCGCAGCTACCCGCTGCACCGTTCGCCCCCCCCCCCCCCCCCCCCCTCCGGCATGACCTTGTTTCCTGTACCTTTCAGCTGAAAACTTTTTTTTTGCGACCACAAAAGTTGTGTAAAAAAATGGCTCTACCCCCTGCAGCCACCACCCCCTCCTTCCCACATCACCGTTGTCTCCCTGTCATTCGTCACAGCGCTATGCATCGCCACGACACATACATGACTGGACGAGTCTTGCCTTGTCTGGCACGGCGGGCGTCCAACCGCACAACCAGTGCGACGAAAGAGCATGCATACTCGAGCTGGCTCCGTTCGTAGTCTTGGCAAGCGAAAACCCACATCTGATACTATATGAAGAGCACCGACGCGGTTCCCTCCCTGGCCTGCAATATCTTATTTGTAAGTATTACAAATATTTTATCTCGAGATACGTTCGGAAATTAATGTGATTTGAGGAGTAAGTGTTGCTTTGACTACATGCGGCTTTACTTTTTTCGGTAGGAACAGAGAACGAGACAAAGCACGAGGACGACTTCTATGTACTTGCTCTCATTGCCAAATGTCTGGCTTGACGTCGTGCTCAGTGCAGATCTGCCCGAATGGTAAGAACTTTATTTTTCGTCTTTGGTGCAATGAATTCACCGAACATTCGCTACAATGCCGAACAGCAGGTTTGAATTCATGTGACCTGACATCCGATGCATTCAGGAATATGTTTGTCATGTACAGCTTATGCAGCAGAGGAATCGGAACTGTTTTGTGTTCCACTACAGACCAGTCGGTGAGGATATGTGTACTACGTCCGCGCTGTTTCTCTTTGGCTAACACACTTGCAGGTGCAATAGGAAATCCGCAATTTATGGTTAAAGCTTTTGCCAAGTTATCTCTCAACAAAAAAAAGGCATTACTCTGGAATGTAAGACGAGCGTTTTGTTTGGTTTTCAAGTCAGTTTCCAATCTGTATTACGTGCAATGAAAGCGACTAAGATAAACTGCTGGATTATAAAAAAAAGGTGTTCTAGTTTTCCATCCAGTATATTTATTTTGAACCCCATCAAAAAAAAACTACCCTTTTTTAAAACTGTTTCGACTCTATATGAAGGAAATGCTACAACCTGAGCATCTTTACTCGAATAAAAAATGCGCTCTCAATTTAGAGATCCGTAGTTAAATTAAAACAAAATTCTGCATCAAATTCCTTTCAATAACACATAAATTTGTTTTTTTCACATTGAATATCTTATTGGAGGTGCGAAACGGCGCATTAAACTCAAAATCACCAAATTGGTACAAGGCGAATTAAATTTCTTTGAGTTTGTGCAAAAAATGCGGTGCCAGTTGTTACAAAGTATCCTGTAAAATTGTGTCGAGTGTTTTCACGCCGACCGTGCCTCACAAAATTCAGCGTTATTTAATCATTTCTGCATTTGCCTTTTGACGGCCATATTTAAGTTCACCGTGACCTCATCTCTCTTTGCAGGCTCGAAGCATTGTGAGGTCATCGTGCAAGAGCTGGACCGGAGTGCAGTGGAAGAGTCGTCTTGCAAGAGGAGTGCAACACTTGCTTCAGATATAACTGATCAGTTCACAGGAGGACAGCTCCGTTAAGCACTTTATAGATGTCTTAGCCGTTCTACAGCATCTTGCCGAGCTGTGTTGTCCAACCTAAATCATCAGCACGCAGCACACTTGAAAATAAGGGAGTGAATAAACTTTATTGCTCTAATAAAGGAGTCTTGCTGCTTGCCCGGAGATTGCAGATGCCTTCCAGGCTGAGCGTGGTTGGCGCCCCTAGTCCAAGGCACCACTGTCCGTGGCCATCCGGCATGCGTGGCTCACTAGGTCTCTTTGGACCTTGAGCTGGCTGCTGGTTAGCCGGTCCTCCCAATGCTCCGCATTTGGCTCTTTTTTAGCTCGGAAAGCTACATTGTGTACGCACTCCCATGTAATATGATAAAAATAAATTATTTTCCCACAGCCTCTGCCATCATGCTCTTGGGTCCTCCTTTCCATTAATTCCCAGGATGACTTGTAGCTGCGCAAGCCATTCTGCGTGCGCTAAAAGCGTAATCCTTGTAACTCGATGCAATAAACCAGTCTTTTTCCGGAATTATTAGGCGCCCTCATTTATGAATATTTGCTAGGTTGAATGGTACATATACAGTTCCAGTCATTGAGCAGTGGGTTATGTTGCATGTGCAAATTGTCGAAAGCAGGATACATGTGTTTGAAAGTTGGCTGTTAATGTTTGAAAGCTGGATGCCAGTGTTCGAAATCTAGAAACCCAATTCGAGGCCTTTACAGGCCCATGTCGCGGAACGAACGCCAGGCCTGCGTTGGCCCAAAACTGGCATGAAAGTGAGACCAATGTGTCAAAGTGGTAGCGCTTTGCCTAAATGCTAATGTAGGTCCGCTGTTCATGCCAATTTTTGCCAATTTTCGCCCACTGTTCGCTCAAGCTGTTGTCCTGCCTGTTTGTTCGTTTTTGCTTAGGGACTGAAATAAATGATACGAGATACGCGTTTAGAAATAGAGACAAGAAATAATTATACGCTTCATCAGATGTTTCTGAGCTATATAAGACATCCCAATTTGTTCCTTGGAGAATAGTTAGAAATTTGATCACAGGACAACTATGCGACATTAAACAGTGGTCAGAAGGTAAGCTCATAACTACCGGGAAGAAAGTGGTCCTACCGAATGAACTGATTCGAACCAACAACCATGGCCGCAGACACGCTTTTCTTTTCGTGCTCAGGTTTTTGGCCTTTAGCGCTCTCCGGAGTCATCGTCTTGTTTCCTGAGATGCGACAAGACAGCACTGTGAGGACTTTCCGTCGAGAAGGCACGCTAAATGGAACGCAACAGAACTCCGTTGACGATCGGTTTCCTGTTGTTTTTTTGCCCTTCACACGTACGCACGAATACTGAGACACCGTTTCACACCGCATAGAATTCCGCCTTCATCGATATTCGACCGCCGCTGCCGGATTGAACCCGCGTCTTTCGGGTTAGCAGCCGAGCGCCATAATCACTGAGCCACCACGGCGGCGATATCTAAAATAAATTTTCAAAAATTGGGTTGCAGCATTACTTTCTTTTATTCTGCGCCGACGATCTAAGTAACATTACACCTATTCCAACACCCAAAGCTTCAAGTAGAACTCCCAAGATCAGTATGTATTCACCACGACCCACTTCAACGAGGGCGACGTGCTCATCCCACAGCCTCATGTAGCAGCACGTGTTGCTGCAATTATCACGTCATTGCTCCTTAAGGACAGCCCGTGCTGGGAGATGGCGCAGAAAGTTGTGTCCGATTCGGCGGCAGCCACGCAGAGCACGAAGACAGGATTAGAGTTCAAGAAGGCAAGTAATGCGAGGGCTTTGTTCAACCCGGCTCCACTGCAAGAGAATCTTCTTAATGTCGCCTGGAAAAGGCTTTTGGACCACGCACGTGGCTTTACATGGGTAAAAAAGTCAGCGCATGAAAAAGGACGAGACGAAAGATACACCGCGCTTGGGTCAGTGCTTCTCATCCTCATTTTTCGCACTCTCACCCTGTCCACTAAATCACCATCAACCAACTGGTCCCCAGTTTCTCTACTGGGTGTCTTCGAAATTTTATTGAAAAACAGCTTAGCGATGCAGCCGGACAATTATGAACACGATGAGGCACGAGTGCTAAACAAAATATATCCAATGACCGAGTGAGATTCAACTGCGGTACCAAGATTTAAGGAACAAAAACGTTTAACCCGCTTTCTTTATTCATATTGTTTTATCGCTAGGACATGTTACAATGCGAAACGAACGTTAAAGGCGAAAATTCGAGAAAATGTCAAAGGACTAATCAAGCAGGCCTCGCCGAAGGTCGCAATTCCGTTCCAAGCACTAATTTCTGTGAATGTAAATTACATGTCCTTGCATTTCTGAATGAAACGGCGTTTTGTTCTTAAAGCCGACTTGCACCGGGGCGTGCCATCAACGGACTCCGCCACTAAACGCGCTGTGTGCGTAAGGTGCAGAAATCAGCCGGCATGGGCAGCGAGTCCTCCTCGATGATGTCGCAAAGGATGGCCAGAGATTCCTCGGCGTACAGCATGCCCCACACGTTAGGACCGCGAACAAACTCGGTCACCGTGAGCACGAGAAACCGGAGCTTGAGGAAGAAAGGCCGCACCACGGAACGGAGGCCAGCTGGCTCTCCGCCAACCTTGCCTCTCTCGAGACACTGCCTGCTGCAGCAGGCGTGGACGGCTTGCAGCACCGACATCTCAGGTGCATTGTGCACGTTGTCGAGAATGTAGTTCGCGGTGTAATGCAGGCAGGATTCGAACGTCTCCGACGCGAGAACGAAGAGGCCATTGTTGTGAAGGACGACCTTGGCGGACCCGTCCGCGCCGTCTTCGCCCATCGTCAGGATGTAGTCCAGAAACGGACATACGTCATCGGGCTCCATATAGCGCTCCACGTATGCGACGCACCTGGCTGCCAATTCAGGCACCATGTATTCGACTGCAGCGCTGCGGGTGCAGGTCGCCTGGTGAACGCTTTCCACCTGGAGCTGTTCACTGTAGAAATACCTGCGTCGCAGAGCAGGTGACCATAATAGGGCCCGTTGTCGTCTTTCAACAGCAAAAGTGTAACAGAATCGTCCCACTTTATTCTTATTTGAATGAGAAGCGGGAAACGCTTCCTGTAGTCTATTGAGATAAAACATAAACGCAAAGCTCTGGTTGTGGGCAGTAATGGTTTCTGGGTGACAGGGTACCGTAACCAGCATGCTATGGAATTAGCGTTCAAACAAGCAGGCCGTTCGCCCAAACGTCGTTTCCTTGATTAAATATCGCCAAGGAAAAAGCCCTTTCCAATAAGTAATCCTTTAACCAAGTTATGAATGCGACATTTGCTGGTTGGAACGTCAATGGATTAGGACACGGCAAAAATCTATGGCTGTTAATGGCAGTGTAATGGAGAACGTCATCACGTGACCTTACAACTTTTATAAGGGAGGCCTGCGGACGATCACAGCAGGGCCGTTAGAGAGAATAACGGCGCAGGCAGCGAGCTTAAGTCTCATAGAATCAGTACGGTAACTGTGGATTAGTGCAGCGTGTGGGCCGTAGGTCAAGCAGGCTTGGAGGACTCAGGGTTCAGAGCCGTACTTCGCCTTGTTTGGCGCCTAACGCACAGCACTGAGTCCTGGTACTCTTCTCTTTCTCGGTATTTGCCATGTTTGGTTTCTCAGCTGGCATTTCAAATTTTGTTTTAGTGATAAAGTGTAAACTTATCGCCTTCCCCTCTTTACTTGCATGTTACTTCGATGGCCCCTCTACAGATTTTGATAGAATACACTGCAAAATAATCAAGCTTATATTTCTGCATGTAATACGAATTACAGGCCGTCAAGAGCTTTTGAGCAAAATTCATAAATGAAGCGTGAGCGAGGGGAGGTTCTACCGTAGAAGCCCTTCAACGCCGTCCGGATGCAGGTCCATAATTGTGAGGCGATCTTCTCTGGCGAAGTGCCCAAAAAACAAGACGTCGTTCTGCAGGGCCAGGATCATGCGATGCGCTTTGAAAGATGCGTGGTGTTCGGGAAAGTGTTCCCAGTGCACGACTATTTCCACATCGGCAAGCTCCCGTGTGCCGAGATATCTCCACAGCGAGAACTGCGAAAGAATAAATTAGATTAGTTGGCGGCTGCAAACGAGTTATAAATTGTGGTGTCTAACATACGAAACTGACACATGGGCTAAGAGGGACGCCGTATAGTGGCGGGCTCTGAATTAATGTAGACCAGACCGACTGAGGTTCTTACGTGCACTGGCACCGCACAGAGCAGGGGCGCCTTGTGCATTTCACTTCCACTCAAAATGCGGCCGCCGCGGCCAGGATCAAACCCCCATCTCCATGGCGCAAAACGAAGAGACACTGATAAAAGCCGCGTGACGACGGCGATAAGAATATAAAAAGAAACATAAGATTTGTTTGCAGCAATATGTATTTCTTACGAAGAGCCGCCCTTTAAAGCAGCAGCGCTTCCCGATTCACTGCTCACTAAGCATCAATACAATATCAACAATGTAGCAGGTGGTGTCAAAATGCAAACAAAGCACCGAACACGGAGAGTTTTTATGCGCGAAACTCAGATGTCAAGGTATGAGTCTCGGCATGAGTTTCAATTACGTCCGAGTCTTCAGGGCACTCTGCAAAAGCAGAATTGAGACCCACAGAAGGAGCTTTTACAGAGGCTGTTTAAAGAAACCCGTGTCTCACGTGCTCATAGCGCTGTGAGCGGGACAATTTTTTTAGTGTCAGGGTAGGGCTGCCCACGCCAGCCGTGGTCACTGAATGGCTCATGGAGATACATACAGTGCAGTGGTAGATACTACGATGGGAGAGATAAATTAATGAAAATTAAGTTCCCCGGCCCTTGTCGCAAAGTATAATGGGCTTTACTACTTAGTAACAGCATGTCGTGGCTGTCATAAAAATATTAAAAAATAATAGGCCTCCATCTGCGCCGCTTTCTCACAAAAGCATCAAAGCAATAATAGATGTTAATTAACATGTCTGTAAGAGAGGACAATTAGCCGCCGCGGTGGCTCAATGGTTAGGGCGCTCGGCTACTGATCCGGAGTTCCCTGGTTCGAACGCGACCGCAGCGGCTGCGTTTTTATGGAGGCAAAACGCTAAGGCGCCTGTGTGCTGTGCGATGCCAGAGCACGTTAAAGATCCCCAGGTTGTCGAAATTATTGCGGAGCCCTCCACTAGGGCACCTCTTTCTTTCTTCTTTCACTCCTTCCTTTATCCCTTCCCTTAAGGAGCGGTTCAGGTGTCCAACGATATACGAGACAGATGCTGCGCCATTTCCTTTCCCCCAAAACCAATTATTATTAAGCGAGGAAAATAGTAGTTGTTACACCTGTAGGTGAAAATAGAAACGAAGAGAAGAAGCTACGCGAGATAAACCACATTTCCGGGTAGCGTTCCAAGAAAGATTCCCTTACTCTGCCTTAGAGAAGATGGGCAAGATGCGATGCAGGGAAAGAAAATTTGTTTATCGGGAACTGGTTGTGAGAGCTGAAGGCTAAAGAGGAGTGGGAACAGCGGGGAAATTCATGGCGATAGAGTCGATCTCCTATTCAGGCCTCCCTAGAGGGTGAGCACCAGCTCTGCTGAATGTGCAATTCTTGGCCTCCAAACGTACTTCTGTCGCTATTCGACGTCCTCCGGCATCTCTGACCCTCACACACTCAGAACGTAGGGAGGCAGAATTGTCCTATAGAAGGTTACAACTGACTAACGGAAGGACATTGCCGTTGAAGGGGGGCTCTGTAACTGATATATGGCCCTGATTTGTTGTCATTACGTCCCGATCAACCTCCTTGCACCTTTCGGTGTGTATCTGCTAACAGTCTGTAGTGCTTGAACACGATGGCGTATCAGCGATTTTGCTCGCTATGCGTCAGGCTTACCTCAGGCACTGTTTCTGTCCGTATAGAGACAATGACACGGGTAGAACTGGTCCAGTGCCAGAAGTTGGTGCGTTTGTAGCATCTGTAGCACTGCATTGAAATTGAAAAACAAGGCAGGAGTTTGACACGAGCCACGATTTGCAACCAATTTCTGAGTAGTCCGATGGGTGCCCTAGCTAGCAAGGCTAACGCACATACATGAAAAAAAAAGAAATGGAAAAAGTACATCGAGAATATTAGCAAATATACAAAACAAGTACATTCCACAAAGGACACCCTTACATCTGCAAAGCAGTGCTGTCCAGTCGTGAAGAGCGCTGTAATGAGCGCGCGCGCTATATATGGTCTGCCGGTCCACCATCCCACCTGGCCATGATGGCTACTAGATGGCGGCATCAGCCAAGATCCACCCACTACTCTTAGCCAGAACCGTATAAGGCGAACTAATTAGCATTAACATGCGAAAAACTGCAATTAGCATAAACGCAACTGATTCATTTTAGAAATTATCCAGCGTTGCGAGCAGCTGCAGCACGAAAAAGAAACCATAAAGCTACTTGCTTTCGGCATTTATTGGGTATGCCCAAATAAAGAAAGTGGCTATATATTGCCGGAAGCTGGCAGTACCTCCTGAAAAACATTATGTCGGCAGTGCCGTCTAATTGGTTCGCTGTGATCACGTGACAAACGCAGCCGCCCTCGAGAAGGATTGTTTTTTTTAATACATGTCAAAAGTAGGACCCTCGACAACATAATTTTGGAGTGCCCATATTCTGCCGGAGCGGGCAAAAATATTGATAGTAGAGAAGCCTATGAGACCCTGCTAAGAAGCCCGGACCCTGAGCTTCAACGCAGCACCATCTATCCGGCGGAAGAGGCAGCTACCAGTCAAGGACTGCTAACCAGTCTCTAACCGCGGACGCGCAACTCCCCGTCTCGCAGTGCTGCGTGCCGGTGGCGGGGAGAAACGTCTTTTCTGATGGACATAAAAGTTATTCGATCAATCAATCTCTGCTCTCGACACGTCCTGGTGTCACCGCATGAAGCGCTTTAAAAAGAAAAAGCCAGCGATTTTTCTGCGTTCTATTTTTCAAAGTGGCAATCAGTGTGATTTTTCATTGCGATTAGTGTTGTAACTGTGCGTCACTGCGCTGCTGTTCGATGGCCTAATCATAAATGATCACACTTGATCCAGTCGATGAAAACTTAACTCACTGAATTTATTTAGAGTAAGTAGAAAGCATCAATAGCCAACAACTGCACATCTCCCGGAACGTTCGAGCAGTCAGCAGAGCTAGCTGCTCGTCGTTCGGCGTCCGGACTACAACTGAACTCTCCCCACGCCGTCCTAAGCCCCTTCCAACCGCGGCACCTTTGGGAGGCGCCGGCACTCGCTCTCGAACAAAGAACTTCCGTTTTGGGTGGGCCTGCAAGGCTCTTAACTGATTTCTTCAGAAGACCACACCGCGAGCCTCCAAACGGGGGAGAAACGTCTTTTCTGATGAAACTGAAAAGTTGTCCAATCAATCACTGACTCAATCATTCAATCAATCAATCAGGACAAATCAATATGTGTTTCCTCTGGAGCATTGTGAGATTCGTTGGGCTAGATTTGATATCCGTCTACCGACAGCTTTTTGTGCAGGGTATTCTGCCAGCAAAATAGCTGGAAAAAAAGAATTCTGTCAGTGTCGTTTCATTGGCTGTGTGCTGTGATGCGACCGGAATCAGGCAATCGGGGTCAAACTGCCGGCAAAGTTCCCTGCGGGCTATTTTGCGGCTGCTGGCACAGTAGTCTCGGCCTTATTTAAATGCGCGCATTTTCCAATTGTGCTTCATTTTCCCAATTTTTCGTCCAGAAGTGACACGAAACTTAAGTTACGCGATAAGGCAAACCATTAAGTGCTTCGTAGTACAAATACATTCGCATACGGAGCGCCCACGCGATACCAAACAAGGCGAAATAAAGGGTCAGGGGAAGGGAAGCCGGTTACTCGTAGTATCCAGTAAGAAAGGGCACCTTTTCACCGACGCCGCACACGAGGGTACCAACGCCAATAACTGGGGCATGAAACCGGCTAGCTGCCGTTCGGAAATTTTTTCTTCCTGTTTTCTGATGAACAGGCCACGGGTATACACGTTCGCAGCAGGAAGGCGCCACTGAAACACTCTACAGACTTCGGCTTAGTCACAAGCAGAAAGCGCGATGGAGCAGAGAGAGGTTTAGATGGAAATTAGGGAAAACAGGAGTAGATATAACCGGCTGTATCGTAATCTAAAACATCCATTCATGGGCTAAAGAAAAACTTCTGTCTAGGATTTCTTTCTTCTTTTTTTTCATCGTGCAGATGAGCTGCCGGCTTGCGATATAGAGTACTACAATTCGATACCAACGGAACCACCTTCCCTCAGGAATGCTTTCCAGCAAACTAGAAGATCGGGTGGTAATCACCGTTTAGCAGTGGGTAAGTCACTTTGCTTCCAAATAAATAGCCACGTTTTTCAATCAGGCCTGAAGAGATGTTCAATGAAAGAGCACAGCATTGCGATGCTAACGCAGGGAAAACGGCTGCAACAGCAATTACGCTGACTTTAGCATGCGAGGCGCCGGCAATGATTCGCGGCCTCGTTCTTAGCGCTGTGCATTTTTATTTTACCTAGTGCAGTCATGTTGTGCCAAGCAGGTGACGCGGGAGCTAGTGGAATCTTTCCGCGTCTTAAAAACTAGACTCTATGTGAAAGATTTGTATATCAGGTTGTCTGTAACGGAGACAGATTTCTTCGAAAAAATCGAACGCGATTTGCGTGTTAGTGTTCCGCTCAAAATGCCGGCAGGAGGCGTGTGATTGTGTTGTTCTTGTTTTTTGTACATGTGTAAGTAACAAGCTTTTGGGTAAAAAATATTGCCAGTAGCGCTGTGTCCAGTGGTTTTCTTGTGTCCGTGTCTCGAAGTTTTACTCGAAATAGACGGAAAAAATGCTAAAGCTCAATTTCTGCCCCCATTAATAGACACCTTTAGTATACCGTATTACCGCTACCCTGACCGGAGTACCGAGAGCCCGCGCGCCGTCACTGCGCATGTGCAGATAGCCTAGAGGCCGCCAGATGGCGCCAGGTACTCGGCAGCTGCAAGGCGTTGGGCAACTGCAAGGCATCTAATACATTGGGGTTTAAGGACAGTGAAGGGAAAGTAGATTTTAGGCTGGTAGAAGCAACCAAGCGAAGGTTATCTGAGTGGCTAAAATCAAGACAAGAGTAAAATTTCATAAGTCATGGCTAGGTGGCTTGAGCCACCGCCCGATTTGAAGGGTTCAACCCTTCCATCCGTCCGTCCGTCCGTCCATCCGTCCATCAATCCATCCATGCATCCATCCGTCCGTCCGTCCGTCCGTCCGTCCGTCCATCCATCCATCCATCCATCCATCCATCCATCCATCCATCCATCCATCCATCCATCCATCCATCCATCCATCCATCCATCCATCCATCCATCCACTGTAGGCGCTACAGTGGCTAGCTGCGCGCTAGCCTTCCGCATCGGGACCAATCAACGCATACTTGTTGTCGATGGGCGGGATTCCGGTACTCCGGTCACGGTAACACGGTACACGCTATGCTAAAGGTGTCTAATGTGTCATCACTGCATGCTCCGGGCCGACTTGCGCGATACGCCACGACACAAGCCCCACCTAGCGGTCAACGACTCCCGTACTGCATACTAAGCCTTCCAGGTATAACCGAAATTCACTTCCATTCATGAATACAGTCTGACGACAAGCCTTACCACACCACCAGCCTTTTCAAATACTCGATCTTCGTGGGCACAATCAGGCATTGGAATGACGCTATGCTCCACACAATGGTGTTGGGCTCCAAGGGCGTGTGTTCTTTTTTTGTTGGATTGACATTGTGTTGAAGTGGGTTGTGCCACTATGGGTTCCGGGCAGACAGCAAAAGTGGCCGCGTGCGGGACGAGCCAGTGCGCGTACACGATAAAATGTTGGAGCTCGGCTTCGAGACAGTTTAGGCAGTGTGTGGCTGAGTGGCGGGACGTCCTTAGGAGCTCGGCGTTTACCCAAGGCCAGCTAGCCTGCACTGGCCGGGCATTGAGGTCCGGGGTCTAGCTGCCCGCGCAACACCACGCTACCGTACCCGCTGGCTCCAGTCTCCCGGTAGCTAGGCGGCCTACCGACGAGCACCTGCCGCTGACTCCAGCCTCCCGGTAGCCAGGCGGCCTGGCGACGAGCACCTGCCTGCTTATTCCAGCCTCCCGGTAGCCAGGCGGCCTATGGACGCACTCCGGCCTACTGGTACCGGCCTCCGGGTATCCGGGACATGACCGTGAACCGGTTGCTTGCGGATACCTAACCCGGTGACCGGGCGGTACCTGCTCTGCCGTGTGCTTCGGCGCCGACAAGGGCTGTCGCACCGGAACCCACAGTAGGACGCTGTTCATTTTGTCATCTCTAGGTTGCAAGTGCCCGGGGTGTATGTGTGCCTGTTAGTGTGCAAGCGGGCGAGCTATGCCTTCATCCTCGTCGCTCAAGAAAACAGTGTCGTGATGCTGAATGCCGCACAGAGCTCCTGAACGAACCTGGGCACATTATTTAGATCATAGACATGTTCCAAATTTTTTTTGTATTTTCATTGGCATGTAGAGGAGGAAGAGGGAGGGAGGGACTTCAATGGAACAGGACAGGTCCAGCTGGTTGTCAGCCTGGCATGCTACTCCAGGGCCATGTAGAGGTATCCATGCGCAACCAGTGGGATTATCTACTTACTCGCATATTTGTCCAGTAAAATAAGCTGTTCGGCAAAATACTGGCTATCTGCACTTTTACTTTTCCCCAAAAAATAGTCCTATATCGCGCCCCGTTCGTTGCCTTTCGCTGCTTCCAGGTGTTTTTTTTTATTTCCATGTCAGATAGCGCTTATTTTCTGTATTGAACTAACATTCCTTATGTGTTTTTTATTCTTATTTTTCCACCCTCCTTAGCCATTGGGCTGCAGTATTGATTAAAAAAAATAGATATTATAATATAAGTAGATAAACAGTGTCACGGAAGACAGGGCGACAAAATTCACAGACAGAAGACAGAGTTCGGCAGCTAACCCGCGCGCTACACTTCGTCGTCGTTAGTGTTCCTGTATATGCTCCCACAGGGAGCAGAGTTGCGCTAAGGTCCGCCATTTTGTTCCAAGCTCTGTGGGAAAGCTGCTTCTCGTGTGGCAGGAGCCTCATGAGAAGGCCGTTTAGAAGCACCCCTTCTCATCCTTGTCGGGGCTTCACAATACCCCCTCAGTCGGATAACAAAGGAGACTCTGCTCAAGATGGGAGCGGCTGTCCCCCTCCGGCTCATGTGTTGGGAATGAGCAGACACAGTTTGGAACAAAATACGTCAACGTGATCACGTGATCGCCGCTCCGCGAATAGTGTTACGAGCGGTGAGAGGAAAACGGTCGTGCAACTCTGCTCCCTGCTGGAGCATATCTAGGAACGCTAGTCGTCGTCGGCTTCCAGCGCCACCTGAGACCATAAGGTGGCATTACTCCCCCTCACAAATATTAGCACGAGAAAAGGACGGACAAAGAAGGCGGGCGAAGCGGTCCCACGCGACTAGATGAGCGCAAAGCGTACTACCCATTACCGCGTGAAGTACGGTTTCATGCGGACTACGTGCACGACCTCAGAGTGGGCGATGCCGAGGCTGCACAGTCCCGTCTGGAATAACTTCGTAGGTCACTTCCGTGAAACGGCGCAAAACTCTGTAAGGTCCGAAGTAACAGTACATCAGTTTTTCAGACAAGCCTGGGAGATGTAGCGGGGTCCACACCCAAATTCGGTCGCCGGGATGGTATGTTTCATGCCGATGACGGAGGTCGTAGCGGCGCGCATCCGTGCCCTGCTGCCGCTGAATGTGAATACGGGCCAGTTTACGCGCTTCCTCTGCGTGCTGAGCGAACTGCTTGGCGTCTGGCATGAGCGGGTGGTCATCAGTGCAGCCCGGAAGCATGGCATCCAGCATAGTCTGAACGTCACGTCCGTAGACCAGACGAAATGGTGTAAAGCGGGTCGTCTCTTGGGTGGCCGTGTTGTAGGCGTATGTGATGTACGGGAGAATCTCGTCCCAGGTTTTGTGCTGCGAGTCTATGCACATTGCGATCATGTTGGAGATTGTTCTGTTAAGTCTCTTTGTGATCCATTCGTCTGTGTGTGATAGGCAGTGGTTTTGCGATGGCTCGTGTGACCCAGTTCAAACACTTCGCGCATGAGCTGCGCCGTAAACGCCATGCCTCGATCAGTGACTACCACCATGACGCAACACGATTTGCTGCATAAAAAAACAGGGCGATCTCAGATGACGTGCCACGCGGCCCCGCCTTAGTTTCCGCATACCTTGTTAAGTAGTCAGTCGCGACTATAATCCATTTGTGACCGGCCTATCACAAAGGAAATGGGCCCCGAAGATCGATGCCGACATGATCAAACTGTCGACATACGTCAGCAGCTCGGCCCTCTAGATAATCAATGACAGGTCGCAGGTCTGGGTCAGCTCGCTGTCGGGTCTTAAGTTGAAGTCACTGACAACTCCAAGAAAACAACTCTCGTCCTCTATGCTCTCATCGGGTGTGCGCGGAAGTGCGTAAGTGTCTGCGTGCGTCTCGCCAGATTTGTGCACAATAGTGCTGTCGAATTCATGCAGACGGAGGCTCCATCGGGCTAGGCGCCCCGATGGCTCGCGAAGGTTGGCCAGCCAGCACAAAGAATGGTGGTCGGTAACCACTTTGAGTGGACGGCCGTAGAGGTAAGGACGAAATTTGATGGTTGCCCACACAACCGCGAGGCATTCCTTTTTCGTAGTATAAAAGGTTGTTTCAGCGCGAGAGAGCATGCGGCTTGCCGATACTGACACCTTGGACTCTACGAATTTCCCGTCGACATGATCTGCTCAACTCCCCCCCCCCCCCATTTAGTCACCGACCCCGCGAGATAGAGGACTACGTGCCCCAGCAGCGCATGGCGACAATTTCCCAGCGGCAGTCCCGATCTCCGTCTCCGCGCCGACTTTCGACGCAGCCCCAAAGCTCCTCCTGGATGGCGCAGCGACGGTCGCCAAGCCTCCGCCGGGAAAACTTAAGTCGGCGATCTTCAGGGGCGAGGCCCCTGGCAGTCGATGCGAACAAGACACCCCGATAGTGCGAACAGCGACCGACAGTGACCTAAAGGCGCCGACGGCAGATCCTGAACTCGAAAATGGATTCTCGCTAAATAGACCCGCGCTCCTCGACGGCTATAAGATTAGCGCTTTGGTGGACAATGGCGCTGATTTCTCGATTTTAAGCGGAAAGCTAGCGGCGTTTCTTAAAAAGGAAATGACGGCGTGGTCTGGCACGCATATCCGCACTCCTGGCGGACAAGTCGCAACTCCGCTTGGCCTGTGCACGGCAAGGGTCCAAATTCGCAGCTCTACATCTGTCGTCAGCTGCCCAGTTCTACCAGACTGCTCCGGTGACTGTATCCTTGGCGATGATTTTCTCCGTAAGTATACAGCTATTACTGACCTCGGAAAGCGCACTGTAACATTTTCGACCGGGATAGCTTATGTTTATACCGAGGACAGTCAACGCCGCGCCGCCCTTCGCATTTCTGCCGACAGTGTTTGGATTCCGCCACGTTCCAGTGTTTTTATGAGTGTTTACTGCGATGGAGAACGTCACGGCAAAGCTGTCGCCTAAGGCAACCGGTCCCTTTTTCTCACCCATGGCATCTGCTCAGAGCGAAGCCTCATCCATCTCCGCGATGGCTAGCCTGAACTCCTGGTGGCTAACTTCACTGACCAACCCGGGCATCTTTTTCATGCTACTGCGATCGCATTCGCTGACCCCTTAGCAGAGATTTCTGAATGTTTTGCGTTTGAAGCTGTTGAACCTGTGCGCCCGACCCTTGACGGCCTTGATATCACGCCGCACCTCTCGGCGACTCGGCAGCGAGGACACCGTGCCCTCCTACTCGAATACACTAACTCTTTCGCGTCTTCGTCGAAAGTACGGCAAACGGCTCTTCTGAAGCACCGCATCATTACGCCCGACGATGCCAGCCCTATCCGCCAGCAGCCGTACCGTATCTAACCGATGAAACGTGACGTGATCCAAACGCAGGTGAAGGAGATGCTTTCTGGTGGAATCATTAAACTTTCAAGCAACCCGTGGTCGTGACCTGCCGTGCTGGTGAAGAAAAAGGATGGGACCTTCCGCTTCTGTGTTGGTTAACGAAAGCTGAACAACGTCACTAAAAAAGACGTCTATACCGCTGCCCCGTATCGACTACTCGCTCGAGAGACTTCATCGCGTCCAGTACTTCTCCTCAATTTACTTAAAGAGCGGGTACTGGCAGATAGAGGTCGACGAGCGGGACCCCGAAAAAAACGTATTTCGTTAACCCCGACGGGCTGTGCGAATTTAAAGTGCTGCCTTTTGGGCTCAGTTCAGCGCCGGCAACTTCCCGGCGCATGATGGATACAGTTCTCGCTGGATTCAAATGGCAAACTTGTTTGGCTTATCTTGATGATGTCGTGTTTGCCGAAACCTTTGCCGAACGCCTTAAACGCCTGCGCACAGTATTAGATGCCCTCCGGTCGGCCGACTTAACGCTCAAGCCCGAGAAGTTCCTCTTTGAGTACAAAGAGTTGAAGCTTCTTGATCATCACAAATGCCACTAGTGTTAAGCCCGACCCCGAGAACACTGCAGCTGTTGCCGATTTTCCCGTTCCTACAACCAAAAAAGTGTCCAACGCTTTCTGGGTCCATGTGTATACTACCGCCGCTTCATAGCCGACTTATCCAAATTGCCGCGCCCCGGTACCGCGTCACGCGCGTTGGTACACAGTTCGTGTGGGCCGCCGAGCCACAGGGGGATTTTGCCTAGCTGCGCAGACGACTACAAACAACCCCTGTTCTTGCGCACTTTGATGAAGAGGCTGACACCGAAATCATCACCGGCACCAGGAACATCGGCCTCGGCGCCGCACTCCTCCATCACCAGGTGGAATTAGATAGTATAAATAGATAAGATAGGCAAACGGACAGAGACCGCAAAATTTGTTTTCAACGCCCAGCGCGGTTTTCACGCCCTGTTTTCAAGATTCCTCACCCAGCACTCCATGAACATGCTGGATTAAGAATGGCAGAAAAATTTGCCGAAGTTGTCTTGTTGGTAGTGCGAGTCATCTTTCTCAAAAAGCAACGTTCAAGTTTTATGGAAGGTAGTGTAAGGTTCGAGGGCTGAAACCTGCCTTACACCGTCTCTCGCAAACTCTAAATGAGGAATGCAGTCGAGCTCCAACGCACTTGAGCAGAATATTAGAAAAAATAAAACAAAATAAACGATGTTAGTTATACAGCACTAAAAATGCTTAAGATCATTAAAAATTAGCTCTGCCTACAAATAAACCTGCGATATCAATACTAACATTTACAAATAACCCACAACATTACAATGACTAAGATAAAAAATTGGAGAGGACTCTTACGCTCCGTCTTAACGATATGATACGATAGTGTTAATGAGTTAATGCGAATATATGCGGAATTGGTCGAGTTAATGCGAATATATGCGGAATTGGTCATCCTCGACCTTACATTCAAAGATACCTGTGAGTCCTCACAAAACGCCTTCCTCACTGGTGCAGCGGTTAAGCGATGCGCCATTGTCGGGCGATGGCAGACGCTGCCACCGGTGGGGCTTGTGACACCCAAGTTGCTCTCTTCGAGCAATCTATCGCAATCAACCATTAATTAACATCCACCTGCCACGGAGGACAGTTTGCCCACAATCCGGTGGGCAGGTTGTGTAGATGGCCCACAAATATTGCTTCTCAGGGGGTTGGCCACATGGGCCACCTTACGCTACCCCATTTTTCGCTCACAACGACGACGACGCACACCGGACTTCTACGTAACGGTGCCTTTAACGCTATTGTGTTAAAGAAATAGATAATTGCACACGCGTAAAAAATAACTCGTTGTAACTAACTCTGGTATACATTAGCATTCACTGTATATTTACAGAATAGATTCTTATTTTTTAAAACTCTTCACTAGCTCCGCTTACACTCATTTACCAAAGATGGCACGATCAAGCGAGGGTGTTTCACAAATGCTAAGAAACCTATAGAAAGTAGCCAGGCATCATTATTGCACGTCGACAATGTATCCCCTTTTGTTCCTGTAGTTGCAGTTCGCTAAAGGAGAAATTAAAAGCAGCAAAAGGCGATACGGATCCGTGTTTCGCTTTGGAGCGTCGGAGAGCACGTCGCATATTCAAGACAGGCACCCAATGCTACTACTTGGGCGCACAGCTATTTTTATGATTTCAGCTAAGTCATGGTTTGTCGCAATAACTTAGAACACTTCATATTTACAGCGAACAGCATATGGTTTATAAGCAGCTCAGCTTTTAGCGCGATTGTGTTAGAGGGGTTTCGTTCGGCGGAGAAAACCTCGTCGTAGTTGGCGGTGGTGTGTCGAGAAAATCGGGATTGGTCAAAAAGTGTCTGATGTTACAATAGAGCTGCGGAATTGAAAAGTGTTTAAAACACCAGATAAATTGTGAGCATAGCTTCGCAGCATGACTCAATCGTCACTAAAACATAGAATAATGTAATTTAATTTCCCTGAAAGGAAAATTGAGGTAACTAGAAGGCAATCTAACCTGTTACCTCTTAAGCTGAGTGTCAGACACGCTATCCATATGCATGTTTGCATACCTCGATGCATGTTTGTTTGACATGGTAAAGAGAGGCGTTGCCTGCCTTGTCCGACAGTGGGCTTGTCTGCGAAGTAATATGAAGAGTTCCCAAGCTCACTCAAGGGAGACATTAACGCTATTACGTCATGCCTTAAAGGCAGAGCTATACAGTCCCTCGGAATATAGGAAGTGGAGGTCGGCGATGAGACTGCGCCTGTCATGGCAGCTTGTTTCCTCCGAATTTTTCTTGTACCCAAGGTGGGGTCAAAGACGTATTTACCGAGCATTTCACCCTAAATAAGCTCTCCAACTGTCCTCGATCAGTGTTTCGCGAAACAAACACAGTGCGCGCTGCTTCTGCTTCTATAAAGGCCTTCACGCTGCAGTGGAAAGCAGCGGGGTTGATTTAATAAATGCATTGGGGTTTAAAGACAGTGAAGGAAAAGTAGATTTTTGGCGGGTAGAAGCAACCAAGTGATGGTTATCTGATTGGTGGCTAAAATCAAGACAAGAGTAAAATTTCACAAGTGGTGGCTAGGTGGCTTGAACCACCGCACGATTAAAAGGGTTCACCCTAATCCATCCATTCTAGCTCATTCATCTGGATTCTCTTCCTTTCTGCTCTCTCCCTTTGTATCCCTCCCCTCTAGGTTTTTCCCGGCGCGACCGCTTGGAAAGAGAATTTACAGACCGCTAACATCGAATTAAAGAAATATAAAGAAAAAAAGCCCAACATTACGGCAACTGCCACCTCCCCGCTTGAAAGGGGACGGTCCTATCTTCCATCTATCCATCCGCTAGGGTGCCGGATGTCCGCTCGCCTCCGCGATTGCCCATCGAGGCACCCAAGTGTGCGCGTTCCCGTCGTCGCGGTATTACGATACGGCTGCTGCAGGAAAATAAAGGCCGATCCCGACCTCCCCGGACTTTAGGCACGCTTGACAGGACATCTTCAACCGGCCCCGGCATTAGGCGGTTCGTCAATGTCCTTCAGCGTCGGGCCGTTGTTATCGGAGAGCGTACTCACCACTTTGTACTCCGTCAGTATATTGAGGAACTTGATGAAGAGTTCGTTGAGGTTAAACGACGTATACTGCGTGCTTATCGGTGCGGTGGCCGCCTCGCTGATGTGGGAGTAAGTGAAGCCGTCCATGTACATCTTCAACAGCACCATGGCCTGCACCGTCGCAGCTGGGCTCAAGGACACGACTGCACTTTGCCGTTGCCCAACCCATAATTTGATCCTGCAGAGAAGAGTAAAGCCCGATGAGCTCATCGTGCTATCTGACGCAGCCACAGAATGCAGCGATATGGTCTGCCGATTGGCTCGGTACACCCACATATAGGAAGACGAGGATTTTTAAAACCGTCGTCTGCAGAAGCCCGCGATGGGTTTTCGAGACATTTATCGCCGCGCCACGCGAGTTAAGCGTTCCAAACTTCGCAGAACTAGCTATATGAGACTTTATTAAAAGAATTTAATTTTCGCAGACACTTCCTGACTAAAGGCGTCTAAATTAGTTGCGGTACGCGACAAGACGGGACACAAAGGAAAGGACAGAACATGAAGGTCCGCGCGAAGGAGAAATCAGGTTGGTTATCGTTAAACATGGGCGTTCTTGGTAGGTAATCATGAAATACATCGCATTCTTCGCGCGCTCGTTTGCGTCGTGTCCTTTCGTTCCCTGTGCCTGTCTTGTACACACTGTGTTTATTGGCAACCTACTACGAAACCTATCCGATACGCTACTATACATAGATGTTCACCGATATAACCTACACGATAAGCTTCTATGCATAGATGATCACCAACCTAGCCTAGAATTTCGCCTCCATCGAAATTCGACGGCCGCGGCCGGGATCGAACCCGCGTCTTTCGGGTTAGCAGCCGAGCGCCATAACCACTGAGCCACCGCGGCAGCTGCAGACTTCTGTCTGCACAGTCTAGAGACTGTCTATAGATAATCTTTAAGAATAGACAATAGGCGATACAAGTCCTATGACATTTTATTCACAATCTATAGATTTATAATCATGCGCGTTTAGTATACATTTCTTATATAACGTCTATAGACTATGAATAGACAAAATAAATATCAACAGTAAGGCAATATAGTCTATAAGACGTATGCAGAGTACCTATAGACCATTTTTATAAAGGCGCACCGCCTAATTTAAAAATCCACCACCACAGGAGCAGCTAGGAGGCTGCGACAGTATGGATGTCGCTGACGGAGAGGGCAAGCATATCAGGGGGATTTATAGTGTCACATTTGCCGGTAACGTAATAAAAAAAACAAATTAATAAATTACGTTATGGACACGAGGGGGATACCAATTCGCGATAGCGCGAACAGATCAGCTTTGCTGGTCGCTGCATTAGACTACTACGCCCTTCCGCTCCTTTGTTTTTAATTCCCTTTATTCCCAACTGGATCATACAATATGTTGTTGTGCTCGCGCTTCCTTCCTGCTGTTGAGTTCGGCGAATTTGGACATGGGGAGGATTCCCTGAGGACCCCCGCGAGGGTGGCTGAGCCCTCTGGGGGAGACGTGGCTGCAGGAATGCCGGAAGCAGCGACGATAATAGCGTCCTCGCGTCTTCTAAAAGGACTGCCGGAAGCAGCGATGACCACGGCGTCCCCACGTAATCGTTCCGGTCATCAGGCGACGAAGTACAGGATCAGCATTGCCCTCTTCAGTCACGCTGGGGTTTAACAATTGCCCGAGTGCCGCGCCTTCGACAGAGGTTCCACGTTCCGGTCATCGGTACAAGATCTTTCAACCCCTGCTGGGAGACAGTCTGCATTCCTGTGTCACGCAGGCGCCTTCTGGGTCCCCATGGGCGCGGTCCGGACACACGTGCGCACCCGCCTGGTGGCCGCAGCGACGACAACGTGACCGGAGGAGAGCCCCGGGCTTGAGAGATACCCAAGAGTCCCGACTGCTAAGAAGCTCTCTTTACTGAGAGGCACTCTCAGTTGCTCTTACTTGTACATTATGTAAATAGCCTTGTATAAAGTTTTTCAAAGTGTTCTGCCTTCGATCGTCCTCGTCTCTTCTCCGGCCCAGTCACGCTACCTGAATCCCAACAACTGGCGGCAGCGGTGGGATGCTGCTACCTGAATACCAACAATGTACACAAGAAGCACAAGCCAACCAGTGACTGACGTAGGAAAACTAAAATTCTCTTATGGTGTTCAAGGTTTCAATGTACGGGAGGCCGTAAGGGGCCGGACTCTGAAGTCTGAATATTTTATGATATCTTGCAATTGTTGCTTTAATAATCTCTAACTAGCCGTACGTCAAGGTCTGCGTGACGCACCGCCATCATGCTCTTTCATATACTCATCATCATCACCATCATCATCATCATCATCATCATCAGCCTGACTATGCCGTGTTACATTTGGGCGTCCGCCCATCTGTATTAGCGGCATCGTCGGCAAGGCTCACCTGTTGGAAACCAACACTAAGCTGCTTCGGGATGGTTCCGAGCCACGCTATAAGGATCGCTCCCACGGTCCCGATCCGAGTACCCGAAAGCGTCTCCCGGGTGGATTCCGGGAACCAAGTAAGTGAAGGGGAGGCGCCGCCGCAGCGATACAACGGCAACTGTTTTCCCAAATGCCCGTGACTAAGCTGAGGGAACTAGTGTGACCTCATTCCCGGCAGAAGACGTTCAGCGTGGGGATACAACAGCAAGCTGGAGGTCGTCGTCCTCTAATCTTCTCAGGCATGGCAAATGATGAAGCGACTCCTTCCCGCTTCTTGACCCGGCCGTGCGATCTTGCCCGGCGCGTCGGCTGACATCTAAAGAAGAGGTGTCGGCGGTGCTTGGGATCTTTCGGCTGGCTACGAGATCATCCCCTTCGTATTCCGAGTGAACCCGAGGTCATCTTCCTCTCTCCCTGGCTCGACACATGACGAGGGCGTGTCCCTGTATGCGGTGGTGCGTGTTTTTGCGCGATAATGAAAGTTTTAGACAACTCCCACCCTGGCGGAGACGTCCTCAACTTGGGGAATCTAGGGATGGAGAACCGTATAAAAACTGGGCGGTGAGTGCGCTGAATCATGCTTCCTTTTAATGCTCCTTCTGGATGCTCCATTTTGGGATCCATGCTCCATTTTGGGATCCTCCATTATGATCCTACCTTAAGATCCTCTCTTCGGAGAGAAGTTCATTTTGATCTTCATCCATGTAAATAATGTAAATAAACCCACTTGTTACTTTCCTCCCCTCGCCCGACTCCTTTAAAGGGACACTGAGGAGAAATTGAAGTTGGCTTGTATCGATAGAATAGCAGCTCCTGATCACGAAAACGCCACTCTTACTGAAAACAAAGCTCTTGTAATGTAGAAAATAGCAAGAACCAAAACACAGGTATCGCCGTCACAGGCCAATCTCGCAAGTACAAGCGTGATGACTTCCTAGGACAAGAGGCTCCACCTTGGAGGAATTTTCCTTACTGCATGGACGTCGTGAATCTCTGAGGCTAGCAAAGGAAGGTTGCGGCGCACCGCACCGCTAGCCGTCAGAAATCACGGACTCTGCGTTTACGTCACGTGTCACGTCACTCCTTTCTGAGACATCATAAGAATTGCCGTGGCGTCATAAGAGTTCCCAGAGTTTGAATCAGAGTGGCGGGAAAAACTTTTTCATCTTAGAATCCAATTTTCTTTGAAATAAATGCATCTTTCGCGCCCGGACAAGCGGCAACGAAGCCATGAAATGCCGAACTATCAGATTTTGCTAGCAAAAAAAAAATTGGTTGAGCTCTCCTCAGTGTCCCTTTAACTCGTCGGCAGTCCTGTCCTGGTGGTGGTGGCGGTGTTCGGAGCAAGCGTCGTTCCTGACCTGTGGTCCCACCAGAGTGCGACACCGAGCGCTTTCCCCCCATCCCCAACAGCCCACTGCAGGGTAAAGGCCTCTGCCAAAGCCATGACAAGATCGTAGGCCCGACAATCGCGTTTTCAATCTGCAGGTATCTAATGCCACAGGGCTGAAACGAAAATCTTTCTTAAAGTCCTTTGGACAACGTCACAGAAAAAAACGGCATTCCAGCCGACAAAGAAAACATGCTCAATCCTTTCATCCTTTTTACGCAGAAATACTCCCCAAAGCACAAATAATTCGTTCTCCTCAAGCCAGGCTTTTATGGGAGAACAGCCGCTGTGTAACCTCCGAAGTAAAACACTTATCCAGAGCCTCAAAAAAAGCCGCAGTAAAGATGCAGATGGCATCGATATCAGACCAGTTAAACATGTAGTGGATCTTATTGCACCTGTATTAGCTCATATTTTCAACACTGCATTGTCAACAGGCGTTTTTCCCCAGATCATGAAGGTCGCGAAAGTGACAGTTATACACAAAGGAGGAGATAGGAATATGAGTAATTATCATCCAGCCTCTATACTGCCAATTTTTTCTAAAGGCCTTGAAAAGGTAATTATGGTCCGAGTGGATAGTTTCGCAAATATAATTTAATAAGAGATAGTCAGCATGGTTTCAGACAAAATCGCTCTACAGAAACCGCCTTACTAATTCAGAAAGACATAATACTAGATAACTGAAAAAAAATTAGTGACGCTTGGTATTTACCTAGACTTCAGTAAAGCTTTTGACCGCATTAATCACGACTTATTGCTCACAAAATTAGAAAGATATGGTATCCGAGGACTATAGCTCCAGCTTCTAAAATCTTACCTTCACTCACGAACCCAATTTGTAGCAATAAACGAACATATATCAAGCCCTCGACAAATAAAAACTGGCGTTCCACAAGGCAGTATCCAAGGTTCCATATTGTTGTGTACTATGTAAATGATGTTGTTCAAACAATCCCCAGATATCAATTTGTAATCTACGCCGATGTCTGTACTGTGTATGTTGCCGGCCGAAATTTATCATGAATGCTTCGCAAAGCAAGCTCCGTTTGCAATACGCTTCAAGAATGGTCGCAAAGAAACAACCTGCTTATCAACGAGGCAAAAACGAAATGCGTCCTTTTCAGGGCTCGAGGGACTTGCGTCAAGATGACAAATACTACCAGATTAGGATCATTTAGTATATCGTGCGATGAAAGTGTAAAAACACTTGGGGTGACTTTCTCAGATGACATGTCTTGGAACGAACATGTCAAGATTCTCTGCGGGAAAGTGCAAAAAGCTGCCAGTATTTTAAATAGCTGCCGTCTCTCGTTTCCAACTGGTGTAAAAAGCTTCTTTATAATTCATTATTCTATTTGCAGTTTGATTTTTGCTCACTGATTTGGGGGAACACGCATTAAAGAATATACATAGCTTAATTCTATTGCAGAAGAAAGCAATACGAGCAATTGAGAATGTTCCTTACTTGGAACACACTCAACCACTTTTACTCAAAAACAATATATTTAAAACTACCAACATATATAGCTTCAAATTAAATAGATGCTACAAGCGAGTAATTAAGGGGAAACTTGAGACATTCCTAACACAGGCAAACTTAGAGAGCACACACAGCGTCTATCCCTATCGTCGTCAGGTGCCCTGAAACATTCCTTTTTCGCGTACATACTATGGGCAACAAAGAATTGCGCACACGCTGCCAAGCATTCTCAACCGCTTCCACTAGGAAGGCGTGGATGTGGAAAGGCTTAGAAACAACCGCATTTTACTGATATTATCATGTCATAGTGAACCTTTGTGATGTCAAGAGAAATTATCAATTCAGATAAGTCTTTCATTTCACTGAAATTATTAGTGTTTTCGCATTAGACAGATGCGTTGAGTATGTATGTCTCTCTTCCACGTGTATTTGTCCGAATCTTTCATATTTTATATTTCTTTTTTCCCCTGTAAACAATGAATGTCCTTTGCCTGGTGCCTTTGTAAACTTCTAGGCTTTGAAACCTGTAGTCTTGTATGCAGTATTTAATCTTTTTTTTCTGTAATCTTGTAACGGGATATATGCAAGCTGTTACTGCTGCCTTTGGGGGATGGAGCCCCGTCAAGCTGTGTTAAAACAGCTTTTCCTCCACCCTCCCTTTTAAATTTTTGTGTGGAATAAATAAATGAATGTTCAAATGTTCAAAACTGGAGGGGATACTTATATAAGCTCCGCCTTGAGGTTATGACGCGATAGTGCAATGCGTCAACTCCCATATATGCAGAGGGTCATTCTCTACTTTACGTTCATAGATCCCCGGGAGTCTTCGTGCCCCTCCTGGCGCAGTGGTGCAGCGGTTAAGCGTGCTCCGCCGCCCTGCGATGGCAGGTTCTCCCAGCAGTAGGCCTTGTACGGTTTAAGTTGCCCTTCCCGAGCGACCAATCTTTAATTTAACTGTTACCTGTCACGGTTGGCACTTTGCTCACTATGCGGTGGGCAGATTGTGGTGCACAGCAAGGTCTCATGACCTATAGGCTGCCCACCTAAGCTGCTTCTCCGGATTTGGCTGCCTGGGACACCCTACGTACGCCACTCTATTAATCGCTCACAACGCCAATGCCGACGCCGGTTGTTCTGGGTAGCGGGGTTTTTAACGCTACCGCTTTAAAAGAAAGCGTTTTGGCTGCAGGAGAAATTTTCTTAACACTTTTTAAAACACCTTGCCTCGGACGTGCACAGTACATTATCCTGTACAATTGTTTTAGGAAGAGTGATTCATAAAAATCTTTGAACAGATTTTTCCCAGTCATTGTACTGAGACAATCTGAAGGAAACCATGTATGCAGAAAATGACAGGACTGCAGAACTTCCTGAAAATATCCACTAATTGCTTCTTGAGTACAGTGTGATGTCATGAAGAATGCAGGCAAACTCTGTCCAGTCTCAGCTGGCTACAGAACCTAAAAGAAGGTCTCTAGCTTCCTTAAAGAAAAGAAAATGATTGACAAAGTGTCCGACAAACAAATGCACCCTGGCCAATCCCCCCCCCCCCCCGGGGTTATGTGCACTCACTTCAGAGGAAACAACTACAAACCACAACCTCCATAGTGGATCCGCCGAATAAGGTTGGTTCGGCTAGCCCGCTGCCAAAAGAAACCCCACACAACCACTGCAGGCGCTCTGTAGAGCTTTTTGTACATTCAGACGCGAACAGTGTAATACATGCATTGCGCACTACTGTTTGTTGACCAAGAAAACTGCATTGCGGTAGCTGAACATCCCGCTGCCAGTTTCGCACTCTGCTCTGGATGCCATATCTTCATCAGCTAACTTCCGTGCGTTATAGATTCTAAACATACCGCTATAGCAATGCGCGCTAACTTGTTACTTTTGGAAATGAAAATGAAAATTGGTTTTGGGGGAAAGGAAATGGCGCAGTATTTTTCTCACAACTGAGCGGACACCTGAACCGTGCCGTAAGGAAAGGAATGAAGGAGCGACGGAGAGAAGAAAGGAAGAAAGAGGTGGCCGTAGTGGAGGGCTCCGGAATAATTTCGGCTGCCTGGGTATCTTTAACGTGCACTGACATCGCCCAACACATGGGCGCCTTCGCGTTTCGCCTCCATCGAAACGCTGCCGCCGCGGTCGGGTTCGAACCCGGGTAATGCGGATCAGAAGCCGAGCGCCCGAACCACTGAGCCAGCACGGCGGGTGACTTTTGGGTGCATGTTTTCTTCTTTGCAATGATGCGTAAGGTACTATTATACATTGATCAACAAGTGGTATTCTCCTAGGGCCAATAAATAATTTATAATAGAATTTCTTCCTCGTGCTGTTTCGATTTCAACAGCCGAAGGAGGACTGCGACGTCAGCGTGTGCTTACAGGTGACGTCAGGCATAAAAAAAACATTGATATTACGAGTAAAAATAACCTTGCGCGCATTAGCACGCCTGACGTGATTCTTGGTATTCTTGCGCAGGGCCGCTATTTGGCCAGGAATGTTAAGGATTTTGGCAGTCCCGAATATTTTTTTTCCGCCCCGTCAGCTCTTTGGGTTATGGCTCCATTCATGCCGCGCCGTTGTCCTTGTCGTAAAGCAGAATGAGCTGACGTCATGCATGCGTCATTGCAAGGCACGAAGATGATGGGCCAGAATACTGATCACTGATTGGTCTGAAAACAACGGATGACAGCTGCGGTCTCGTGGTCTCCCTTTGCTGCCCCTTCTTCCCTGTCGTTCACTGTATCTGATCATGCGCCAACGTACGTGACCTGCGTGACCTCATCCCCACGCAACTCCCCAACTCCACCTCCACACACATCAACTGGTGACTGCACTTGGCTACTCCCACCCGGTCGCAAAAAGGCACCCCTTCCCAAAATTACTAAACCTTTCCTGCGTTTCCCCTCGAGCCCGCTGTCTCAGGAGTAAACGCCCCGTATTTTTTTCATTTCCATGTCTTACAGGTGAAGTTGTTCTTTGAAATCCGGGGCGGCAGCTGCCATCAGCAGCACGTCGTCAGACCTAACAGCAAGCTGCTAGCTTTTCCTCATCATACAAGATATGCTACACCCGTGTCATTACGTTCTGAAAATGCTTACTAGTATCGGGACGCCCGTTCCAAGCACAATGCGTGAAAATATAACTGCGCTTTGCCTAACAAATCTGCTCCTACTAAAATATCATCTGGGGCCAGATTCTCGATATTCGCAAATCCGCCCAGAGCGGGGCGTACCCGTGAGTCAGTGACATCCACATCGGGGTGGCACCAAGGAATGTAAACGCAGAATAGGATGACAAAAATGCAAAATAAAGTAGAAAAAAATAAATGCTGTCGCCAGCTGCCTCATTCCGAGAACAAAAGCTCCAATGCTCTAAAGTCATGCCTGAAGCCAGCTGCGGGCGATGGGGCTGAACGCAACGCGAAAGACCCAGCAAGGCGGTCGTCACTTGAACAAGAGTTTAGCGGTAATTATACTCATGAAGCGATAATACATGAAGCGATCTTCGCGACGCTGCCAGTGGTACATCAGCATGAAGCGATGAGACTTGGCGGCAGATCAGCGCGTTTCAGCAGCATTGCTCAGTTGTGGCCGCTTCTGTGTTCTGTCACCTCGCATTATGAGACAGTAGGCTTGCGGTAGCAGCCCGTTCAGACATCCGACAGCAGGAAGGATAATGAAGAGATGCCCTATACAACAGCCTTTTCTGTTCCACCACTCCTCCCAGGCTTAAACTCAACCATTTAGATCCATGGATATTTATTAAGCGGCGTCGGCAGCTTCGGGGTAACCGCTCTCAGCTCACCGCCCAAAGCCACCGCGCAGCACGTCGCGTCTAATTTTCTCCATATGCGGCGATTCCGCACTTGTGAGATCGGAGCGGATCAGCGTCACGGAGAGAGGAACTGGCGGAAAAACGGCTGGCTATCGGCTGTCTATCGTAACCTCAACGCATCAGTGGCGTTGTAAAGCTTAACCTCAATGTGTCCCCTTCAGCGGTGTACCGCGTGGGGGGGAACGGTGTAGTGCGCGCAGGAGGTTGGACTAAACAAGTGGGGATTTACACAGCGAGTGCTGGCTGCGAAAATGCATGCTTAGCACGGCAATCTGTTATAGACTTTAGGAATCGAGGTTTATCAAATTAACGCTATCCTTGGTTACGTTTGCAAGCGGCCGCACACGAAACGTACACGACTTCGAATCGTGTTAAACACAACGCTCCGAACACGTATTGTATCTTATTGTCAAAAGCTTGAAATGCGAAAGCAAAATAGAGATATTCACTATTTGAGGACATACACCTCGTTAGCATGCCTTGAGATACTCAACCTTCGCTTTGTGAACATTCAATATGAAGTGCGCCTGCATGCAGGCTTCACATAAACTTTATAAAGCATGACACGTATCCAGTGTGTACAGTGGCAGGTACACTATTTTATTTGAAAAAAAGCTCTCAAGAATGCTAGTCGCTTTTCAATGTTTGGAAAGGCCCTCAATCTCATTAATTCTCTCTGACATGAGCACATAGCTCTTACCAAAAGCATATAGGCAGCTACACTGCTCGTGTGATGCAAGTACATATCAAAATGAGAGGTGAAACGAAGTTTGTCATGCACAGCCCTACATTCCTTTGCTGGATAAAAACTGCAATGTATCTAGAGCAGCGCCAACCTGCTCCTTTCAATGCAGCAAGACTCCTCGTAAAAGGGAAAGGTTTAATTTCAGGAAAGGTGAATTCGAATGGAAAAAATGTATTCACATATGCTACTCAAGATTGTGGAAGGAGAGGAACATAGAGGCAGAGAGTAAAGATGGAAGGTGAAGACATTTTACAATGGCTTTAATTTTTACTGCTCAAACAAACCGCTCATGTGTGCAGAAGTGTTCAAGAAAAGTTGTTTTCATGGTCATGGTTGTGGTTAGCAAAAAAGGAAAAAAAAGCAGTTCAGGGATGAACAAGAAAAGACATCTGAGATCACTGCGGCAACCCGCATTAGAGGAATGCGAAAGCATGGACGCCTCCTCGCCATTCTTCCATCAATTGCCCATTTTGAGTTTTCAAATTTGGCTCCACACTTCGGTTTCAACTTTCGTGCCACGTTTGGCTTCGCTCACACTTTTGGTTTTTCAAATTCAGCGCCACACTTGGCTCCGCCCACTTCAGGTGCAACATTAAAAATTGGCTAGCGTGGCTCGCACAAGGACATGAATTTTTTTGACAGAGCTGCATTCTATGAACAAAAAGTGGAGAAGCCAACAGTAGCTTTGTTAAACTGTAAAATGGCAACATGTTCATCATCGATGGCCCAGTCATACTAAGATTGTAGAGGGTAAGCAGGTTGTCTGCAATTTTCCCTAAATCACCAAAAAGCATCACCAACTTCCATAGAGCAAAGTGCAAAAGGCGGAGTCAATGAAAGTATGGTATAACACAGTGCCACTGGGCGTACAGGTCGACAGTGATCTTATGTCACAAGTATACAAGGTTGAGAGCCCAGGTAAAAAAAAAGATCTCATTTCAAGTTTGATTACTGCAGTGGAAATCATATCCTTCCAGCTGGAAACCATTCAATTCCAGCTGCAAAATGTCTTTTGCGGCTTAATTAATGACACATAAATTATGTACAACTGGATAATTTATACTTTCAGTTAGCTTCAGCTGAATTAATGAAGAATTTGCCGGTTTCCATCTGGCGTACCCATTCCGACTAGAAAAGCTAAGAATGGTTTGCCTGCCAACACTCTGTTTAAGTCTTGCATTTTCATCAGGAATTTAATGACCATGAAACAATTGCCTGACTTTTCACCCAAGAAAAATAGTTCTTTGATGTGTAACTACATGCAGCACGAGAAAAAGCAGTCTAAAGCAAGCACAGAGGCAACCAAACGCCACGAGGCAAAGAATCTTGCGATCTTATCACACAAAGAGCGCCACACAAAATGTGTTCCACCCTGAAGAAGAGGTGTAAATGAGTACAGACGTAGTGGCCATGCTGTACGCTAGGCACGTTGTGGACTGAACGCTCTCCACAAGCACCAAAGCAAAGAGAAAAGCAGTGGTGAAAGCATGTTCAGTCAATACCATGGTGCTAGAAAGAAAACATTTTGGTGCCATCCTGTTTTTCACTGAACTGAAGCACCAAATAAAATGTGCGGTGTGTATAAGCAGAACACATGAGGAGGCGCCAAACCAAGGAATGGCATTTCTTCACCATCACAAAAGCTTGTGTTGAAGCACACACTTAGCAAGTTGGCAGACGGTAGGCGGGAAGTGTGCCAACACTTGGCACACTTCCCGACTCACGAAAAGTTGCAGCACCAGGGAAACCTGATCTCTGTTGTGATGCATACCACTAATAAATTGAAAGCAAGAAATATGGTCCTGTTTATAGAAGAGCACCAAAGTGATGACTTCACCAGCTTCCTTGCAGTATGCTATCAAACTTGAAGCAGAGAAATTGTACAGTGATTGCTTGGACAATAGCTACACGAGAAAACAACTGAGTGTGATTCCCACATGCAGTTACTGTCTATCAGGCAAAATACAAAGGGTGCTATGTCCTGCTCCATGTTGTAGATGTTGGTGTTCCTGCTATTATAACAACTCTCCGGTGGTGTCATGGTCCTGCAGCTGAGTGTGGATGAATATGTTGTGTTGCACAATGCAAACTGTGCAGATCTTCGAAGAGAACCCTTGACCATGTCGTACAGCACTCGAAACCCTTGCAGACATGCCATGTAGTCGTTCAGGAACCTGGTATAGCCACCCACCTAGGTAGCCATTCCTGCCGAGAGGTGATTGAAGACGAATCTGGCATCAGGGCTCTGAACACATGAGACCCCATGGTGAGACCGGTGCGCCACATCTGCACAAGCTGCATACATCACCTGGATGTTAACCCTGTGCACTGAAACCTTTGAACGGGCTAGACATTGGGCTCCAAAGTATGTTAAATTGTTGAAGCTGCAAGTTAAACTACAGTCTAGTTTTACATAAAACTGTAAAATGTAATGCCCTCTGCAAAACCAATCATTAGTACCGAAACAAACTGTTTCCCTAACTGCTACAAACTACAGTCTAGTTTTACATAAAAATGTAAACTGTAATGCCCTCTGCAAAACCAATCATTTGTACCGAAACGAACTGTTTCCCTAACTGCTACAGGTACTTGATGGCAGATTTCCCAAACTGATGGGAAAAAAAAATTATTAGTCTTTTTATACTCAAAGGAAACCACAACACAGTGCATTGCAGGGAAGGGCACAAGCTCAATTATTTATGACTACCTTGAGTTTTGCACCAATCAAAATGAGGCTGCCGTGACATTGTGGTCAGCAAGAGAAATCCAAAGCCACCGAACACGTATGACCCACACCTATCTCTACTCTCATCTGAAAATTATAGACATGATTCATTTACACTATTTTGATACGCAGGCTCTGTTTACGTTTTCCTTCTTTGCTCAATAAGCCATATATAAATGCAATCAGATATCACTAGCCATATGCAATCTTACTCCAGGTGAACACATTATTCCTTCATCACTGTCACAGAACACTAAGCATGTGCTCACCAGTTTCACGATTTTTATGCGGGCAGTACAGGAGAATTGAGAGATATTCCACACATGAATGAATTTCACTCATACGTACGTGCTGGAACCTTCGCCGGCATGTACAGCACACCTGTAAAAAGAAATGCACAAGACTCATATATTTGTTTTCGCGTGCCCTTACACAAAGTTTTTCTCCCTTCTGCGGTCATTTCTACGTGACTGCTATCAACACAGCTATGAAAATTTCAGCTTGAGCAGCGCAATTTTATGCGATTTATTATTAATGCTTAAGTCCGGTTATAGTAATTTTTTTAAGCTGTCACGCAATTTTTTTTTGCACACTTAAGGAAACGACTTCTTCCAGCTGATCTCACCTATGCTTTCTTTCACATACACCGACACCAAAAACCAACAAATCGTCCAACGCACTAGCATGCTAAGCTTTGTCTTCTCAATTTGGCGCTGCGCGCAATAATTGAAACACAGTATGGTGCACGAAGCAACGCGAAATCCCGAAAATAAATTTTGGATTCGAAGCATGCGTCCTGCACATACTCATTTCCAGCCTGCATGCAAAAGGAATGAGGATGAGACTGCACAAATTATTTCCTTACCTCAATGATGCTAGAGACGATGTCACGTTGTACCTTTCCCGGCAGGCGTTCACGCTGTCTTGCTGACACCGCTGTGATCAAATAGTGCGCCAGTGCACACGGATGTCTCGTCGAGAAGGCCTACACATTCCTGGAGTTTGTTGCTCGGCAGCGCGAACATCTGTCGTGTCATCCACTCATCACGCGCGCAAAGCCCATCCGTTCAACGACGTTCACGACTGGCGACCGCACTTCACAGCTCGACAGTTAGGCACTGCTCACTGCAATGCATCCTTGAATAGCCACCACATCATACGTCTCGTCAGGTCACACACTAGCTGCCTAGTCAGAGAAAACTCGACAGCATCGTGGTGCTCGCGAAAGGACGAATAAATGCAACGAGCAGCAGAACTCATCAAAGCGCACAGCCGGCTGGCGCCGACATTTCCACTCAACATTAACCGCACAGACCGATGATTCCTCAGTGCGAGCGAAGGGTTTGCAACGGGAGAGCAGTTAGCGCCCCTATGCGGCTGTACATTTAACCTCTCGCTATTAATGCTCTTAAAGGCTGCTAATATCCGATGTGCCGTTATGACGCCGTTTCATTGCACAGACATTTATGAGCTGAGTTTTGGCTTCAAATAAATACCTGTTAAACTGCGGCGACATAATGCCGAATAAATCAGCGTTTCATTCACTCATTCGGCTACCTTGCATCAGGGCGGTATTATGGCGGCGAATAATAATAACAATAACAACAATAATAATAATAATAATTGGTTTTGAGGGAAAGGAAATGGCGCAGTATCTGTCTCATCATCGTTGGACACCTGAACCGCGCCGTAAAGGAAGAGATAAAGGAGGGAGTGAAAGAAGAAAGGAAGTAAGATGTGCCCTAGTTGAGTGCTTCGGAATAATTTCGACCACCTGGGGATCTTAAACGTGCACTGACATCGCACAGCACACGGGCCCCTTAGCGTTTTGCCTCCATAAAAACGCAGCCGTCGCGGTTGGGTTCGAAGGCGGCAAATTCGAAGTCCCCGGTTTCGAACTCTACCGCGGTGGCTGCGTTTTGGTTGAGGCGAAACGCTAAGGCTCCCGTGTGCTGTGCGATGTCAGTGCAAGTTAAAGATCCCCAGGTGGTTGAAATTATTCTGGAGCCCTCCACTGCGGCACCTCTTTCTTCCTTTCTTCTCGCACTTCACCTTTATCTGTTCCCTTACGGCGCGGCTCAGGTGTCAGCTGGTATGCGAGACAGAGAATGTGCCATTTCCTATCCCGAAAAACCAATTTTCATTTGAGCCTTTTTTGCCAATGGCGACCCATTGTATATATGGTGACACGTCAGGTTTACATTACTCCATAATACGTGCGTATCACGTATTTCACGTGACATTGTTGCAGCAATCAGATTTAAGGAAGCGTCTATTTCTAGTACGCAGCTGTTTTCTCCAAATTGGCAAGTCGAGAGCATGTATTCTCGCACGTACCACCTGTAGCTTTTTTTGCTCACCACAATCATACATAATTTCCGGGCACCAAGAACAGCGCTCCTAAAAATCTATTTTCGACGCCACGTCAAATTGACGTCGACGGGAAAATATTGTCTGTAACTGCAGAAAGTGACGCACACTGTGATGCTGACTGACGCCTCTGAGAGCCAATCAGAGAGGAAACATGCCGCCGACAGGCGAATGTGAATATCGAGGATCGGGCCACTGGACACTTGTGAACTAGAGCTGGTGGGACCAGCATGACGCCCGGCTGAAACTTAACACGCGCCCTGACCGAAGGCATTGAACACAGGGTTCCAAGCAGCCTAGAGAAAAATCCCGCAAGTGCATCAAAGCCGCTCGGCAGAGTAGAAGGCTTAGAAGCAAACTCACCCTGCCGGTAGCGGGGAACGGCTGAGGGCTGTGACCGGCTGCGTGTATTTCTGCGCAGGCGCTTCTCGGAGCTTAAGCACCTCTTCGCCTTTGCCACGGAGGTGGTGGTGGTCACCAGCGGCTTGTCCTCCGATGGTGCTGCGTGGCCCCGAGGCGACGAAGTACTTGGAGAGCTCGAAGTCCGGTGGCTGCCCCGATGGCCGCGTGGCACGGGTTGCGATGTTCCGGCAGCTCTCACGGCAGCTGGCAGCTCCTTGGCCAAGATCGTTCTGCATCGCGAGCTGGAGTCTACAACCAGTCTGATGGGTCTGAGCAGCCGACTGGTCGGGAGGGACGGTGTGGACGCACATAGCTTGGGGGTGCCTCATGGTGGAACGGCTCTAAAGAAAAGATGGCGTGCGTTCGATGTCTCGTGCAGCTCGAGCATACAGAGCTAGAGCAGCCGACTCGAGATGTTGATGATGATGATGATGATGATGATATTTTCGGTATTAATGGCGCATACCCACGGCGGCGTATTGTTGTTGTTGTTACCCTCATACAATGACACATGCCCACATAGGGGGATTGGAAAAAGAATTGGGGCCACGGAGAGTTTTTCAGATAAATATTTCCTGGGCGAAAATAAAATGAATGCTGAGGAAGGAAGAAGTAAACAAAAAGGAACAGTGAAATGAAACTGGAAATACATAAGGCACGCAGGAGGTCGAGACTGATGTTTATTGCCAAATGGTTAAATGTAATGATAATTGTAAGAATAAAAATATTATTGTAAAAATATATTATTACCAAGGTAGCCAATTTTATTCCAATAAAAATTGTCTGTAGTTTAGCTCTGGTTAACCCTAGTCGAAATTGCGAAAGCTTCGTTTCCTCGGCACGTCGTCTACGCAGCGTCTCATTCCGACGCTCTCGAGAATTCAAAGCTGTCTCTTCCGCAGTTGAAGAGTAACTAAGGGAGGTGTCACTTCTAGCCGCATCTGCGTTACGACGCTTCTCGAGTCTTGCGGCGCGTTCTTCTGGCGTCTCTTGAGCGCGTTGTCTCTTGCTCGCTTCGTTCTGTCGTTGTTGCGTCTCTTTCGCGCTCTCCATAACGACTACAATATGCACGCCGTTTAGCTAAACGTTGTTCCCGCTCTTCATCCGTTTCTTCCGCACGCCGCCACTTCTTAGCTGCAGCACATCGTTGCAGCTTCACCTTATACACATCATCCGACATACCGTGGAGGATTCGCTGGGATGATCGCGACGAGCCGAGTTGGGGGAAGAGAGAGAATAGACTTTATTTTGCTCTAGTTTTGTTCGTCTGCGGTGTCAGATGACTTGGGTCATCTTCTCTTGCACAGGGTCGTCTGCCCCTACTCCAGGGCTCCGTTGGATGCCGCCGCCAGCTTCGCCCGCTGGATTAGACCAATTTGGTCGCACCGGCGGTGGCTGGAGAGCAATCCCTCCCACTGCTCCGCACTCGGGTTTGGTATCGCTGGGAACACGGGTATTTTCGGGCATTCCCACGAAATATGATACTGCGTGGGCGTTTCGTTACACCATGGACATGTATCTTTATATTGGATGGGGTGAATTTTGCTTAGTATATGCAGGTTACGGTAGGTACCCGTTTGCAGCTGTCTCCAAGCTACAGACTCTTCCCTGCTAAGTGATTTGTGTGGTGGGGGTAGCGTCTTCTGACCCCCTTAAAATAATCTAAAATCGCCGTACATCCCTGAGGGATAGGTACGAAAACCTCGGGGCCCCCTACGCGGGAAGCTCGGCTTTTCGTATGCTCTCGAGCTACCCTGTCGGCCTCTTGGTTGCCTGCCGCTCCTTCGTGACCTGGCGTCCATACTATCGTATGCAAAAGTGGTCTTCCTTGCTTATCCTTTTGGGGTGCGCCGCAAGAGCGCAGTATGCGGAGCGCCCGGCGGCTGATTCTGCCGTTCATATAGTTTCTGCAGGCTGCTTGCGAGTCTGATATGATCGTTAAAGACTACTTGGACCGGTAGCCCTCCGCTGCCGCTAGAGCAACGGCCGCCTCTTCGGCCTCGACTACCGTGCAGTCGTTTAGAGATTCGCTAGTGATCTCGCGTAGGTCCGAGCCTATCACCGTCGCCACCATGTTGTAATTGCCTTGTCCTGGAATTTTGGCGTATCTGGCTGCGTCCACATACACAATTGTGTACCTCAGGGCTAGTGTTCTTTGTATATAGGTGATATAGGAGGCTCTGGCCGCTCTGCGTGCAGTGTGCAGATTTGTGTCCATATTTTCTGGCAGTGGGGCCACCTTTAATATTTGTCTGCGTTTGCCAGGTATTGTGTCTGTTCATTGAATTTCTACTAGCGCTCCTTCACAACCCAGTTTTCTTAATACTTCCCTGCCCGTTGATGTAAGCTATAAACGCTGTAGCTGGGTTACAAGCTGAGCTCTTTTGAGCTCGTCTAGCGTGTTTAGCACTACTAGGGCCATGAAATTTTCGGTCGGTGTGCTGTTTGGTAATTGCAGGGCATCTGTGTAGGCGCGACTTAGGATTGCTTCGGCTTGTTGTGTTTCTCCTTGGGTAAGGTTAAAGTAGGGGAGACTATAGGTCGTCCTGCTCACCACTAGGCTCCTCACGAGTTTAAGCGTGTCTTCCTCGCGCATGCCGTATCGTCTCTGCGAGACCCGCTTAATCATGGGAGCAATCTGCAGCGTCGATGCTTTTAGTAGGGAGAGGGTGTGAGTACAGCGTGCGATTGTATCCACATTCCTAAGATTGTAATCATGGGTTTCTCTGGGATAGGTTTGCCTTCGAGGTAGATTTCGAGTTTTAGCTCCTCGTCGTCTGCCGGAACCGTGCGATTCTGTTTGCCTCGCCAGGCGCGGAGAATTTCCGATATTTCTGTCGAGCACGCGAGGCCTCTGTTCTTGACATAGTTTTCTACTCATGTCGCGGCTTCCCGAAGTTTCTCTTCCTTTTCCTCTAGCGACCCTCTGGTCATCCAGATTGTGATATCACTGGCGTACATGGCGTGGTGTATGCCGTTGATTGTTTATAATTGTTTAGCTAACCCAATCATCGCTATGTTAAAGAGCGTGGAAGAGATGACTGAGCCCTGGGGTGTTCCTGTGTTTGGGGTGGAGAATTTATCCGATCTAAGTTCTCCTACTCCAATCGTAGCTGTTCTGTCCAAAAGAAACGCTTTAACATAGCCATGGATCCTCCTCCCGCAGTTTAGGTCGTCTAGACCCGTAAGGATGGCGTCGTGGCTGACATTGTCGAAAGCTCCCTTTATATCAAGTGTCATTATAACGTGTTCCCCGTTGTAAGGTACTTCTAAGAGTACTTCTTTGATTTGTAGAAGTATATCATGGGTGGATAGTGTGGCTCGGAAACAAAACATAGAGTGGGGGTACAGCTCATTATCTTCCATATTCTGTTGTAGCCTGCGCGTTACCACTCTCTCGTATAGTTTGCCTAAGCACGAGGGGAGCGATATTGGTCTTAGATTTTCAATCTGTAGCTTTTTGCCCGGTTTAGGAATCATGACTACCTAGGCATGTTTGCATTCCGCCGGTACAGTTTGCGCTTCCCAATGTGTATTGAGAAATTCGGTTAGTTCCTCTACCAGGGTGTCGCTAAGGTTGCGGATGAGCGCGTTTGTAACTTTGTCCGCGCCTGTGGCCGTATTTTTAGTCGCGCACTGCATAGCCGCTTAGACGTCCTCCCTCGTAATGGGTCTGTCTATATATAGATCGTTATTTTCTTTGCCACTGTACCCGTCCGTGTAGGCTGCCGGGTTTGAGTCCCCGTAGCATTTAAGACGAACCTTCTCGAGGAGCTCCACATCCGGTCCTTTGTATTGACGGACAAGTTGGTATATGGCCTTATTATTTTCCGATTTAGTTTTCGTTGGGTCTATGAGTGCCTTGAGAATACGCCAAGTTCTCGCTGTGCTCAGGGTCCCGTTAAGTGCATCGCTAAATTGCTGCGAATTTTGCCTCGCCAGAAGGGTGGCGTGCACTTCGGCCTTCGCCGTAATCTCCGCAATTTTGCGTTTAAATTTCTCGTTGTACTTTTGGTACTTGCACCTTTTTGGTGAGCCCTCGCCTAGCCTCCCAAAGCCCTAGTAACCTTGTGTCTACTTCGGGTGTTTGGGGCGTTTTCCCTATCCCTTTGGTGAAATCGTTCTTTATTCCTTTTAGCATTTTAGTCCAATCCTCGATCGATTGTATCCCCTTCTATTCTAGTTTGTCGCATGCCTTTCGGAAGGTGGTGGTGGTGGTAGTGGTTTTATTAAAAATATTAGTAAAAAGGAAGGAAAAGATTTTTGCTAGCCCCGGCATCTGCCATCGATACTGAAGCACCTGAGCTGGGGCAGCGGAAATAAAGGACAGCAGGCAGAATGGAGAAATGAAATGAAAGAGGTGAGGGGACAGGAATAGAGGACAGGGGGAGAAGTAATATGTACAAACTATTTACACAATAAGTAATATGTCCAGGTTGTGCGCGTGATTAGTTCAGTTTAGAGGAATTAAATCTCACACGCGCACAGCACTGTGTAGGTTACAACTGTCGTGGGGCGTCCAGTTATTAATCGTTCAAGGTAGAACTCGCGGAGCGTTCGGTCACTGCGTGTAACTACCTGACGGAGAACAGACGGGACGTCAAGCCCGTGTGTTCGAGGAATGCACAGAGGCTCACCAAAGTTCGCTCACGAGTGCGCGCACTGCCCTGCGGCCACAATAGCGTCTTGATGGAGTCTGGTAGTATGCCCTGCGCCCTATAGGCCGCGAGCATATCGCGACGAGCATCGGCGAACGCGGAGCAGCGAAGGAGCAGATGTTCTAGTGTTTCCCCTGCACCGCATCCGTCACACACATCACTCGTCGCGATTCCATGACGCACCCGTCGTTCCCCGGGCCACACGCAGCCTATGCGCGCGCGGAGGATCATTGCACGTTGTGACCGTGTAAGTGCGCGACAGCTGGTGACACTGTCGATGCGCTCACCTCCCGCGATGCGTGGGTCGGGGTGCTGCTTTCGGAGATGGTCGTGGATGGCCGCACGCGCATCCTCCAGCGCAAGGGGCAGATCGCTGGCAGGTAGTCCCACTCAGTAATTTTCGCGGTTCCTAATTGACGTTTAAGTCTTCCGGAAGAGATTTACGTTTTTATGATGTAATGATGGCTACCTAGATTCTCCATTAAGTTTTCCCATTGCGCGAGCTCCATGCCGCGAGTAAAAGTAAGGTCGGAGCTCGTGTCGTTATTGACGCTGTTGCCTGTTCTAGTCGGGGAGTCTGGGTCTGTGAGGAGCTCGCATTCGGTAATTTCGGCCGCCTCCGCGATCGCCTTCCCCTTGGCTTCGGTAGTCCTGTATCTCGAGATCTCGTTCCGAGCATTAGTCTTAAAATTTAAATTGTTAGGGCGTTGTCCTTTGCTAGTTTTCGCACGCCCTGAAACAGTTCCTTAAATTTTGCTTTCCTTTTGTTTCCGAGGTTTATACGCGTTTACTATGAAAATGCTGCCGCGTTTGCCCTTCTTTTTGGGTATAATTTCGACTATTACGTGTTCTACGTCCGTTTCCTCGATTCTGTCGTGGCTGATGGCCACCATCGATTTACTGACCAGGGTGGCCGTCCTGCCCTGTTCGTTCGGCTCGTAGCACCTGTAACCTGATAGTGGGGGGTTGCGCCAGTCTCCTGAAGCGCTATAACGTCCGGTGGGGTGTCGTGTGTGTATATGTATTGTGTCAGTAGGCCCTGTTTTCTGCGGTAACCATTACAGTTCGACTGCCAGATGTTGAAGTATTCTTTTCTTCCTTTAGTCGTTCTGGCCATATTAGTTTTAGCGGTGGTGTTGCTTTGTGCATCTAGGGCGGCGAGGCCTGGACGGTGAAAGTGGTGGGCCTTTTCCCTTATATTTCTTGATAATTCTTGCTTTCTGAGATTACTTCTTATTTCAGCAAACTGTGATTGTGTTTGCTGCATAAATTGTAACAGAAATTGCATCGTAGCTTGCATTTCTTCCTTAAATTTTGAAAACTCGTCATCTCCCTCCTGTTGCATGGGTGTTGACGGTGTCCTAACAATTTGGGGCTGTGGGTGCGGAGGGCTGTCGGTCCTCAGTTCCTGCATTTCTCGTCTAATTGCGGCAATTTGTCTTTTTAGTCCTTCGTTACAGGCTAGCGATTGTTCTAGTTTCCTTCTCAGTTCTGCTTTTTCGGGATCATGCTGTTGTTTAAGAGCGGAGGGATTTTGTTGTTTGCCCGAGTGCGGAGCAGTGTTGGAAGGGCCTGCTCCTCAGCTCACCTTGGTGCCGGGCTTTTTCTTCTTGTTGTTAAAGGGGTTATCGTTGGCCCAGGCCCCCTGTGGTGGTGGTGGTGGTAGTGGCGCCTTAGAACTCGAACAACTCCTCGAACTGCTCCGTGTTCGACTCCTGGATCTCGAGTGGCTCCGCGACGAGGCGTCTCCCTCCGAGCTGAACCATCTCGGTTTCCTGGTGTCCTTGTTGCGGCGGCGACTCTGCCTGCCGCCGTCGTATCTCGAATTTTTCTTTAGGCGCTCTTGACATTCTCTTGAGACGGTGACGTGGCCGCCCCCACAGATCATGCACTTTGGAGGGCATTGATGACCTTCGGTCGGGTTTTGCGTCCCGCATTGCTTGCATGCCTTGGCGTCCGGTGTTGGGCAAACATCGCACCGGTGACCATGCTGGCAGCAAACGTGACAGTATTGTTTGGTTGGTTGTTATGGAAAACATGTCAACTCGCCTCCGCCGTACATGACGAATTTGGGTACAAATGGTCCCGCACTCAAGGCGTCACCATCCACAGCGCCTGAAGATTGGGAAAAACGACAGCCCTCATCATTTTCAACGGACCATTTGTACCCGAGTTCGGGGGGGGGGCGCTTTTCCACACCTGGCATGACGTCACGCACAGCGAGCACCCCTCGCGGCAGCGGCGCGCAGCTGCACCATGGAGGATTCGCTTGGACGATCGCGACGAGCCGAGTTGGGGCCCCGCTTTTCCACAGCTGGTATGACGTCACACATAGGTCAGGCTAAAGGTCTATGGTGGATTCTCCGGGACGACGGCCAAAAGCGGAAACCTCGAGCAGTATTGCTTTCGCAATGAAATTTTTGGACGGCGGCAAGAACAGAGTTGTGGTTGTACCCAAGTATGGGTACAGCCACAAGTCTGGGTACAGCCCGGCATCGGAGTCAGGCTCAGTTCCTTCCTGCCCGCTGCCCGGCTGCGTTCGGCGTCCAGCAAGGGCCGCAACACCGCACTATATTTAATATAACTTCGGTAATATTTACAAGTATATTATTGATCGTTGTATGCAGAGATATGGAACCAAATCAGGTTCCAAGCAAACCGCAAGCACTGCAGATATTTTCAGAAAGCCAAATTGAAAAACTGGCTTTTCGGAAGGGAAATGGCGCAATGTGATACAGGTTTCATTTGTTTTTCTAAAAACGAAATTTCATTTTCCTTCCCCTACGGCGCAGTTCGGGTGTCCACCGAGATATGCGACAGAGGCGTCATTTCCTTCCTTTCAAACCAATTTAAATTTCATTTTCCTTCCCTTAACCGTCGCGGTGGCTGATCCGAAGTACCCGGGTTCAAACCCGACCGCAGCGACCGAGTTTCGATGGAGGCGAAACGCTGAAGGCGCCCGTGTGCTCAGTGACGTCGGTGCACATACGTTAAAGATCCCCAGGTAGTCTAAATTATTTACGCGCCGCGGTGGCTCAGTGGTTAGCACGCTTGGCTACTGATCCGGAGTACCTGGGTGTAGTCCCGACCACGGCAGCCGCGTTTCGATTAAGGCGAAGCGCTAAGGCGCCCGTGTGCTTTGCAATGTCAGTGCATGGTAAAGATCCCCAGGTGGTCAAATTTATTCCGGACCTCTCCACTAAGGCACATCTTGTTTTAACGCGATAGCGTTAAGGAGCTCGTGTCGCAGAAAAGCCGGTGTCATCGGCGTCTTTCGCCGTGAGCGAAAAATGGCGCATCTCGGTGGACACCTGAACCGCGCCGTAAGGGAAGGGATTTTCCTTCTCTTACGGCGCGGTACGGGTGTCCAGCGAGAATTGTGAGATAGACGTCCTTTTCTTACCCTAAAAACCAATTTTCATTTCAATCTCGACCCGCCGCGGTGGCTCAGTGGTTAGGGCGCTCGACTACTGATTCGGAGTTCCTAGGTTCGAACCCCACCGCGGCGGCTACGTTTTTATGGAGGCAAAACGCTAAGGCGCCCGTGTGCTGTGCGATGTCAGTGCACGTTAAAGATCCCCAGATGGTCGAAATTATTCCGGAGCCCTCCACTACAGCATCTCATTCTTCCTTTCTTCTTTCACCCCCTCCTTTATCCGTTCCCTTACGGCGTGGTTCAGGTGACCGCCGATATATGAGACAGATACTGCGCCATTTCCTTTCCACACAAAAACCAATTATTATTATTTCAATTTGCTTCCCTTACGGCGCGTTTCGGGTGTCCACCGAGATATGTGGGATAGGCGTCCTTTCCTTAAATTGTCGGACGGGCCTCGCGCGGCGCCGAACGGGCGTTGGCGTTCCATGGACTCATTGGCAGCGCTGCACCACGCTGTCGCGCCTCACTCTTAAAGACGAAGCTTAAGCGTCCTCCAAAATTTTTCTTCTATAATTACCTGGGGGGCGCTGCGAGCATCCGAGGCGAGCGGACGTGTGTCACATGCGCTCCGCAGTTTTCGGGCCCTGGGACCCGGATAATTCGACTGGACTACCAACACTCTAGTTGGAATCGACGCAGCAAGTAACGAGGACCACGAGGACCCAAATTTCAAGCCGGTGGGCCCGATTTTTCGGATTTTATCGGACTTGGAATTTTCCGAGTGGCGGACCCTACGCTAAGCCTAACGAGGCCTAGCACGACTACGGGACCCCGCGGCCTCCTCGGTCTCGGCCCGAGGCGAGAAGACCCGGAATGATGTCTCGACCGAACATCCCCAACTACGACCGACCCACGGTGGGAGGACCGACGAGATTTTCGGCAGAATCTCAGATGGAAGAAGACATCGCGACGACTCCCGTGCAGCAGCAGCGGCAAGTCCCGGGCGGACCTGAGGCAGCGGCGATGGCGACGGGGAACCAAGCCCTCGAAAGCAGCACCCCAACGCAAATTTCACAAGTAAGAACCGACACCAACGCAGATTGGGAGATTGCCATGTCGAGACGGCAAAAAAGGCGCCAACAACGCGGCGAGCGGCAAGTTTTGGCGGGAAATTCCAGTAATCCGGCGGGAAAACTCGGGAATCCCCCCGGGGAATCCCCGAAGCGAGAGGAAGCGCCACCTAGGCGGAGACTTCCGCCGCTGCCGAGAGAAGACCTCAAAATAGTCCTGCGACCGAGGGGACTCGCAGTCAAGGTTCTGCAGACGCACCAAATGGCGCGGGCGGTGGTCACGGCCACCGGGCACGGATGCAAGGTGGAAGACTTGATCATCCGACTACGCAACGGCTCGAACATCATCATCGTGAGCACGAGTAACGAAGAAGCGGCCCAGAAGATCAGAAGCATAACGCAGTTGAACTTTGGAGGCAAGGACTACGCCATTAGTGCCCACGTGGCGGCACCGGAAGGCACGCTGCGTGGCGTTATCCACGGCGTGGACCAAGGAACCTCGCCGGAAGAACTCAAGACCAACCTCAGAACCCGCACGCAAGGAGTAAAGATCCTGGAGGCCCGCATGCTGGGCAACTCTAGCACGGCCGTCATAACCTTCGACGGACCTACGCTCCCGAAGCAAGTATTGTATTACGGCGGGGAGATGTGGTGTTACCCGTACCGGCCCACGAGGCAAGTGTGCTACGCCTGCGGCCAACAGGGGACCGAATGGACGTCTGCCCGTTCCCGGAATCCAGAACCTGCCGGCAATGCGGTTGCCGAAACCCGGAGGACATGCACCAGTGCACGCCAAAATGCCTGCTGTGTGGCGGAGACCACGCGGTGGGCACCAAGGACTGCAAACAACGCCTCAAGCCGGCGAGCGAGCTGAGATGGGGCCCCAAACAACAGCAGCGACGCGGACGCAGCCGCAGCCGCGGAAGACGGCCGCGATGGTTCCGGAACGAGAGCCAGGTACGGAGCGAGTCGCGGAGCCGAAGCCGGAGCCGGGGACCACAAGGCCGGGACGAGTCCTTCCCGCCCCTCGGCAAGCCGGGCCAGAAGAAACAGCAAACGAAGAGCGACGGCACTAAGGTGAGCTGGAGAGACGGCCCTCCCAAATCGCTTTATGCTCCGCACTCAAACACAAACACACAAGACAACCAATTTAGGGAAGAGATTAAGAACGTTAAGCGCGAGCTCGAGCAGAGCCGTAGAGAGTCGAACGAGCTGAGAAGACAGCTCAATGAGCTCATTAGAGAGAAACAGGAGGTGAGAACAGGGCGCTCACCACGTAGAACACCAACCCCTCCCCCTATGGAGACGCAACAAAGCAACAATGAGGGAAACCTCGACAGCAAAATAGAAAATTTCATGGCTCAAATAATGGAGCAAATGAACCAAATGAAAAACGAAATTCAACAAACTCAACAAAAGTTTGCCCTACAGGAGCAAAGCTTTAGGAATTACGTAAAAAATCAAAACACCCAAAGAGTCAATGACGCTAGAGACAGACTATTTAACGAACGAAGGTTCGGCACAGAAACCCAGAGTACAACCAACTTTAACCAATCATGGCAGAACACAAACAACAGCAATTAGAAATTTGGCAGTGGAACTGCAGGGGGTACAAACGCAAGCAAGGCCTCCTCCAGCAATTTATCCACACCCAAGCAACCCCACCAGACGTGATCATCCTGCAGGAAACTAACAACACCCCCACACTAAGGGGCTATACAGGTCAGGAAAACGGCCGTACGGCAACGCTCATAAGCAACAAAGTAGTAGCCATAGTGCACGACGAAATTAAAGATACCCAGATAGAACACGTAATTACGGAAATAATACCCAAAAAGAAAAGGAAAGCCAACAGCACCTTTATCGTAAACCTATACAGCCCGCCCAGCCAGACCAAAGGGGACTTTATCAGACTCTTTACGGAGGCGAAAAAGAAGGCGGGACAAAACGCGCTGGTAATTGCGGGCGATTTTAACGCTAAAAGCCCAAAATGGGGCTACCCCAAAGAGGACAAAAAAGGGCGCGGCATATGCACGCCGGCAGAAAGCGTGGGCTGTGAACTTCTAACCGACGAAAATCAACCGACCAGACAGGGAAACAGCGTGAGTCCAGACACGTGTCCCGACCTAAGCTTCGTCAGGGGTGCCAAGAACGCAGAGTGGGGGAACCTGCTCGAGAACCTTGGCAGCGATCACTACATTCTAAGAATCAGCCTTACGGCGGAACAAGTCAGGAGGAAGATTGGCACGGCTCGGCTAACAGATTGGGACGCCTTTAGAGCGCACTGCAAGCAGCTCGAAGGAGGAACCATCGAATCGGCGGAGAACTGGAGCCAACAACTAAGACAAATCCAGGACCTCTACACCAAAGAGGTAGTTAGAACAGAACAGACACCCGAGGTGGACAAGCGGCTACTAAGGCTATGGGAGGCAAGACGCGGACTCACCAAGCGGTGGAAGAGACAAAAACTCAATAGAAAACTCAAAAAGAAAATTGCGGACATTACCAGGCAGGCGAAGGAGTACGCGAACCAGCTGGCAAGACAGGGATGGCAACAGTTTAGCAACTCGCTGAACGGCACCCTCAGCACAGCTAGGACGTGGCAGATCCTCAAGGCCCTCTTGGATCCGAGCAAAAACAAATCGGAAAGCAGCAAAGCGATACAGCGGCTAACCCATCAATACCAAGGAACAGACGAGCAACTACTAGAGGAAGTCAAGGTCAAATGCTACGGCAAAGACCAAGTCGAAAGTTATAAAGAAGAATACCGCGGAGAAGATAACCCCACGATGGACCGACCCATCACGAGAGAAGAAGTGATGGAAGCGGTCGCGTCGGCAACAAAAAACACAGCGGCAGGAGCAGACAAGATCCGAAACTCCTTAACTCGCAACCTCAACGACGAGGCAATAGACCAACTGACCAAATATCTAAACACGCTATGGCAGGAAGGAAGAGTCCCGGCGGAATGGAAACACGCCGTCGTCGTGATGATCCCGAAACCAGGCAAGAAACTCCAGATAGAGAACCTCAGGCCGATATCACTCACGTCGTGCCTGGGGAAGCTCTATGAGAAAATAATAACCAGAAGAATCCAAAATCATCTAGAAAAGGAGCAACTGTACCCGGACAGCATGTTTGGGTTCAGAGCCAACCTATCCACGCAAGACGTGCTACTCCAACTCAAGGAAGAAGTGCTCGAAACGATGCCGAAAGCGGGCGAAAACGTGGTCATGGCCATCGACATAAAGGGGGCCTTTGACAACGTGAACCACGTGGCCATCATGGAGGGCCTGAACAACGCCAACTGCGGAAAGAGAACCCACGACTACGTCAGGGACTTTCTCAGCAACAGAACGGCAACGGTGGGGCTAGGCGAGCTAAGAAGCGACGTCTTCCACACCCCGTGTAAAGGCACACCTCAAGGCTCGGTCATCTCGCCCGTCCTCTTCAACGTGGCAATGATTGGACTAGCAAACAAACTAAAGAGGATCGAGGGAATTCAGCACGCGATGTACGCCGACGACATCACGGTCTGGACCACCCGGGGATCCCTAGGCGAAAAACAAGAAAGGCTGCAAGAAGCTGCCACCTGCGTGGAAAATTACACAAAGGAAAGAGGACTGCGGTGCTCGACAGAGAAATCGGAGCTCCTCAGAATCGGCAGACATCCCACCCAAGCAACCCTGGAAGTCACCCTCGAGGGTCAACTCATACCCGAAAAGAACATGATAAGAATCTTGGGCATGTGGCTACAAGGCAGCCGCAAATGCAGTCACACCATTAGCCTGCTAAGCAAAGCGGCAGAGCAGGTGGGCCGCATGATCAACCGCGTCTCTCAAAAGAGATACGGCATGAGAGAGGAAGACACCCTCAAGCTAGTAAACAGCCTCATAGTCAGCCGAGTTACGTACTCCCTGCCGTACCACGCAACCACCAAGGCGGAAAGAGAACAAGCCGACACCATCCTGAGGAAGGCTTACAAGACGGCTCTCCACTTACCCAGAAACACGTCAACCGAGAAACTGCTACAATTAGGCATCAGCAACACTTTCGACGAACTCGCGGAAGCGCTGCTGGGAGCACAAAAAGTCAGACTAAGAGGCACTCCTGCCGGACGGGCGCTCCTGAAAAGGCTGGGTCGGGACACTCGCGGACTGACAGACAGATACGCGGAGATGCCGGACCACCTTAGAGAAACCTTTAACGTTAAGCCTATACCGCGAAATATGGACCCTAACCTTCACGCAAACCGACGCAAGGCTAGGGCGGAGTACGTAGAGAAAACGCTACCCTCGGAAGAAAACACAGTATACACGGACGCTGCCGTCTACCCGTGGGGGTCAGAACACGCAGCCGCACTGGTAGTCGTAGACAGCAAAGGAAGAATGCTAACGAGCGCCGCAGCAAAAGTCGCGGGCGCAGCGGAGGCCGAGGAAATTGCCGTCGCGCTGGCGGCAGCAGAAGGCTACAGAACCGGTCGCCCACTCAACATACTAACCGATTCGAAAGAAACGTGCAAAAACTATACAAAGGGCAGAGTCAGCAAAACGGCCCTTAGGATACTCGGCGAGGTAGCCCCTGCAGGGTTGGAAAAACTCAGACATAATTTAATTTGGATCCCAGGCCACGCGGGAATAGAGGGGAACGAAAGGGCAGACAGCTTAGCTCGAGGGGAAGCAATCCGAGCCGGGCAGTCACACGCCCCGGGTCTTCACCTTCAAGCCTGCGAGGGGGGATACTCAGAACATTTAAACCTATGCAAAGGCGTCAGGATTAGATACCCGCCACCACACAAAGCTCTGACAAAGGAGGAGGCCACTGCTTGGCGCAGATTGCAAACGAACTCCTTCCCCAATTTATATATACTAAGCAAAATGTACCCATCGCAATACAGGGACACCTGTCCGTGGTGCGGAGCCATACCCACACTCTACCACATCTCATGGGAATGCGAACGTAACGAGGCATTTCACAAACACAAACACCCGAGTGCGGAGCAATGGGAGAGCCGTCTCACCAGCAGCGAGCTCACGGCCCAGAGGGCCTTTATAGAGCACGCGACCGGTGCAGCACGACTCAGTGGAGCCTTGGAATAGGGGCCCACCCTTGCTGAAAGAAGACCCTAGTCGCCGGCACAAGCACGAAGACGACGGAGCCTTCGATCCGCGAATCCCTTTGGAAATCAATAAATGTTTTCACTCACTTTATAGTTACCTCCTTTATTCCTTCCCTTACAGCACAGTTCAGGTGTTTGCCGATATTTGAGACAGACTGCGCCACTTCCTTTCCCCAAAAATAAACTTTTCCTTGCGGCCGACTACTGATCTGGCTACTGGTCCGGAGTTCCCAGGTTAATAATAATAATAATAATAATTGGTTTTTGGGGAAAGGAAATGGCGCAGTATCTGTCTCATATATCGCTGGAGACCTGAAACGCGCCGTAAGGAAAGGTATAAGGGATGGAGTGAAAGAAGAAAGGAAGAAGGAGGTGCCGCAGTGGAGGGCTCCGGAATAATTTCGACCACCTGGGGATTTTTAACGTGCACTGACTTCGCACAGCACACGGGCACCTTACAGTTTTTCCTCCATAAAAATGCAGCCGCCGCGGTCGGGTTCGAACCCGGGAACTCCGGATCAGTAGTCGAGCGCCCTAACCACTTAGCCACCGCGGCGGGTCTTTGAAGGGCCAGCCTTCGCCAATACGGTACCAATGTTGGGCCAATTACCTGTGCTGCTGGGTATGCGCCCTTCCTTTGCTCAAAGCCATCGCCGTCTAGAACATTGTCAACGCCAACGCCAATGAACACAGTGAACGCCGATATCTTTCGCATTGTATATCCTGGATTAGCTGAGCTAATCCACATTACATTTTTCCTTCCTTCTTTAACAACCGAATTCCCCAACAAACGGCTTTGAACCTCCCTTAATAAACAGCTTATCCATACATACATTCTTCAAAAGGGTTGGTCTCAGGAGCCTTTGCTCCTCTTAAACAAAACGATAGAACAAGAGCGACTATTGTCGCCTAAGGGCCGCAAACAATATCAGAACAATGCACCTATGACTCAATGTTAATTCTGTTCAAGGAAGATACTCGCTTCATACCTTCATGCAGTACTGCGGAACGGTAGTACAAGCTCTGGTTGTTCTTAAACTTTTGGTTCTAGAACTGCACAATATACGTGAGATGTCAGCGCACATCGCATAGCCTTCAATTATTGCGCCCCTTCCGAAATTCTTTTAACCCAATTTTACTTTATCAGAGTAGCCTGAAGGATAAGCTTACTTTCTGCCTGCATTCGCTACCTTATTCATCATTGCTTTGATTGCAATGGTCAGGTGTCCACTTAGTGTGCGGCAGTTGTCGCGTTTTTTTTCCTTATAAATAATAATAATATTTGGTTTTTGGGGAAAGGAAATGGCGCAGTATCTGTCTCATATATCGGTGGACACCTGAACCGCGCCGTAAGAGGAGGGATAAAGAAGGGAGTGTAAGAAGGAAGTAACGAACGCATTCTTTGTCGTTTGAAGGCGGCCGTGCACCTGCACGAGCCTGCGCGGTAACAAAGGAGCAGCTCAAGAGCACTGCCAGGATAGGTGGTGGTGGTGGTGGTTTTATTAAAAAAAATAGTAAAAAGGAAGGAATAGATTTTTGCTAGCCCCGGCAAAAACGCAAAAACGCTGTAATTTTCTCACTCGCGCTGTACACTTCATTCGATGTCTTTTTTTCTTTCGAGGAAATGAAAGGTGCCGCAACTGTCTCCTTTGTCGGTGGACCCCACAAAGGGTACCTGGGGGACGCTTTTCTCTGCGTTTCTACTCGCCGCGGTGGCTCAGTGGTTAGGACCCGACCGCGGCGGCTGCGTTTTTATGGAGGAAAAACGCTAAGGCGCCCGTGTGCTGTGCGATTTCAGTGCACGTTAAAGATCCCCAGGTGGTCGATATTATTCCGGAGCCCTCCACTGCGGCACCTCTTTCTTCTTTCACTCCCTCCTTTATCCCTTCTCTTACGGCGCGGTTCAGGTGTCCAACGATATATGAGACATGTAGATAAGTAGGTAGGTGAAAACTTTATTGATGAACCTTATGAATGAGGTGATGCCTGGGATTGGTCTGGCTCTTGATCACGGGTGGTGGCCAACAGCCCATAATGTGAGGCAACCTGTCCAGCCCTCTCTAACAGCCGCCTTTCTGAGGTCGGTTCGGACCTGGAGACCGCGATTTCCCAATCCTCTTTGTCCGTGTGGTTCCAGCGAGATGGTGGTTGGAAGTCTCGGCAGAGATTAAAATGTGGTCAAAGTTCACTCTCGGAGCCCCACAAAAGAGCATTCGGGTCTGTATTGGCCTGGGTGGATAAGGGCTAACAAAGCCGGTGAAGGGAATGTCTGAGCCTGGAGCTGTCTCCAGGTAGTTTGTTGTTCTTTCGACAGGTAGATGTGTGTGTGTGGGGGGGGGGATAGACGAGCATTTGCTCCCTGTAATGGAGGGTTATTTCATGATAGGTGACAAGCCGGTCCCTAGCGCTACCCCGGTCTACGGTCTGCCCTGCTCGGTTGACGTACACACGAGCAAGAGAGTGGGCCACTTCGTTGCTGGGGTTGCCTGCGTGGGCTGGGACCCAAACTTTTTGAAGTGGTCAGGGTTCTGAGGAGCAAGAATCGAGAATTTTTCGCGTGATAGAATGAATCTGTCCCCTTGCAAAATTTGTGATTGCTGTTTAGAGTCACTCGGAATGAGTGTTGCAGCGGAGGAGAAAATGACAAGCGCTGTGGCTGCTTCTTCGGCTTCAAGTGAGTTTGTTGTCTTGATCGAGCGCGAGGCTTGGTGTTTAAGGTTGTGCGATGCTACAGTCTTGGCGTAGGCCGAATTGTGGATGTACTCTTCCGCGTCCACATAGACCGCGTCTTGGTAGTTTGCATGAGCTTTATGTAAAGCCTTCGCACGAGCTTCGCGTCTGGCCTGGTTGTGAACTGCGTGTACATATTTGGGAAAAGGGTGAACTATGAGTCTGTCCCTGATGTGTGTGGGGATGGCGTGGGTGTTGTTGGGGGGTGGGGGTGGACCTGTTGGTTGAATCTTTAGAGAGGCAAGAATGTGTCTACCTGTATTTGTGCACGAGTCTGTCACACTCAGCCATGCGATGAGCTTCAGTTAGTTCTTGCAGTGTACTGCGTACTCCCATACGTCAGAGATGGTTGGTGGGAGCTCGTTGTGGGAGATTTAAGGCTGACTTGTATGCGTGTCTTATTAGTGCATCTGCTTTCTAGTTTTCCGCCTTTGCGAGGCTGAGGTCGGGAAGAGAGTAAACCATTCGACTAATCAAGAAAGCCTGCACCAGCCGCCCCAGGTCATGTCCACGCATGCCTCGGTGCTTGTTGGCTATTCTTCTAATCAGTCGGATGGTTTGATATGTCGTGATTGTAAGTTTGGAGATGGTCTCCGTATTGCGTCCATTGTTTTGTAAGTACATGCCTAGAATGCGTATATTTGCAACCTCTGGCACTGGTAGACCATTGACCTCGACGTGTATGGAGGGGTTTTCTTTCCTGTTGCGGTTCGGGGTCGGGTGGAGTAGTAAGAGTTCAGACTTAGCAGAGGAGCACACGAGGGCTATAGAGGCTGCGAACTCCATTACCACGTCCGCACCTGCTTGAATGGTTTCTTCCATGGTCCCAACATTGCCCACGGTGGTCCACAAGGCAACGTCGTTTGCATAGAAGGAGTGGGAGAGGTTTGGGATGCGCTGTAGCTTGCGAGCCATGGGAATGAGAGTGATATTAATGAGTAGGGAGATAATACTGACCCCTGGGGTGTCCTCCGGCTGCCCAGAGAGAAGGAGGGGGACTCTATAGGGCCTAGTTTATTTCCGCTGTGCGGTCTCGTAGGAAAGCTGCTAAGTAGGTATGTGTTCCAGTCCCGACTCCTAGATTGGATAAGGCATCCAGTATGGCTGTGTGTTGGATATTGTCAAACGCCTTAGTGAGGTCTAAGGCTAGCAGCGCTCGTGTGCGTTTGCAATGTCTGGTATGGAGGATTTCTTCTGAAATTTGAAGCATTGCGTCTTGTGTTGATAGACGCCTTCGGAATCCCAGCATTGTGTGGGGAAAGAGCTCTTTTGTCTGCATGTAATTTTGAAGTCTGTTTAGGATTACGTGCTGAAATAGCTTTCGCAAGCATGAGGTGAGGTAGATTGGCCTGAGATTTAAAAGGTCCAGCGGTTTTCCGGTCTTGGGGATGAAAGTGACCCTGAGGTTGGTCCTCTCGGAAGGAAGAGTGCCTTCCTTCCAGTGCTTGTTGAAATGTTCTGTAAGGGCTTGGATGGAGTTCTCGTCCAAATTTTGGATCGTTTTGTTTGTGATTCTGCCTGCTCCTGGCGCAGACGTGGTGCGAAGTTTGAACATTGCTGCTCTAACCTCCCACGTTGTTATGTCCGCGTCGAGCTCAGGGTTTTCTACGCCCAAGTAGGAAGGGAGGGGTAATTTAGGAGTGGTTGTGAGGTACCTGTCTTTGAGATTCTGGATCAGGGTATCATCATTCATACCTATTCTGTGAATGAGGCGCGTTACATTACGCTGTTGGGTGCTCTTCGTGTTGTGGGGTTCTAAGAGGCAGAGTACATATTTCCATGTTCCATGTATCCCTTAGGCCCAGGTTGCCCTCCATGCGGTTGCATAGCTGTCCCCATTGCTGACGGGTTAGTTATGCCGCGTGTGTCTCTATTTCCTTGATCAAGGCTGATATCCTTAACTTGAGTGATCTGTTGTGTTTGTTACGAAGCCATCGGTTTTGCAGGCCGGAGTGAGCCTCCCATATGTGGAGGAGTCTGCTTCGACCGCGTCCGATCCCTGATTGCTCGGGATTTCAGATGTGGCTGTAGCGACGTCCTTTGTGAGTCCTGCCACCAATCTCGCAAGGTGATTGATTTTGGGTGGGGGCGTCGTTCCGGAGGTTCCACAACTTGTCCCAGTCTGTGATCTGCACCTTCTTTTTCGTGAAGGTGGTGATTGAGTTTAGCGAGAGTGAGGTTTGAATTATGTAGTGGTCGCTGCCTAGGGCGGTTTGTGTGAGCGACCACTGACATTGTGTGATTTTATATTGAGTGTGAGATCGGGGGTGATGTTGTGTTGCACGCTGTGACCGATGTGAGTATGCTGTTGCGGATCATTGACAAGGGTGAATTCCTCGTTCCGAATTAGTGTCCAGTGCTGTGTTCCTTTCCTGCAGTTGAATTTGTACCCCCATCTGACGTGTCTGGCGTTAAAGTCACCAACCACTATAAGCGGGTGTTTAGCGCTGAGCGCTGGATGAGTCTCTCCACAGCGCTGGCAGAGATTTTGCTTGGGTTTGACACAGATGTCGCTTCTGTGACCGGCTTGCAGGCAGTTGATGCATGCCTCGGCTTTCGCCAGGAAGAGACAGCACTTATATACGGCTCCGTAAAAATGTAGTTGCTTAGGAACCGACTTTGTGTTGACGAAAGTGACGAGTATTGACTCAGTCTTGTCCAACTGTCTTGTGTCTGTAAAGTCATACGAGCAACTTTAGTTGAAATTCTGTAGTTCTTGAACTATCTTTTCAGGCGTCTGGTCGTAGATAGCGTTGTAGAGAACGCCTCGGATGGCGTTGTCTGGTGGGGCGATGTAGGCCTTTAATGAGTAGGTCATGCTGGGTATTTGAAGAGACTGTAACCTAACGTAGCGTTCCGCTCTGTTCTCTGATGGGGTGCTAATTGTGAAGGAGTTGTTTCGAGGATTTATGCGTATGGCGTCTTGTTGACGTACTGCCTCTATGGGGAGTTTCAGGGCGGCGCATACCAGGGATAGGATGTAGCCTCCATTGTGTTTTCGGATATCTAGGCCGTCGCTCGGGCGGTAGATGATTTTCAGGCCTAAAGCGGGTAGCTTGGGAAGCGGAGCCTGACTCTTTATAGTTGGTGGAGACTTGCCTTGCTTGGGCTGGGCAGGTGTGGCGGTTCCGTCCGGTGGCTTGAGAGGCGAGCTCGAGGTGGCGGGCTCGTGGAGCGGTGCTGGGTGCGCCAGTTTAAGGGCTGTGAGGGCCCTGGTCCATCTAGGATCCGTGGCGAATTCTTCAGGCGAGATTGCTTCTCCGCCGACTTGGTATACTCTGCTGCTGCATGCAGGCTCGGCGTTTGGTGAAGCCATGTGCGCACTGTGAGGCTAGGCATAGCCTAGCCTAGGCGCGGCAAGTTCCTGCTAGGCCTACTGCAAGGCCCAGCGAAGCGTCTGCCGCTCTGTGTCAAGTACAAAATTCGGGCTCGAAAGTCCCGAAAAGTGGATGAAGATGGTGCACCACACCTTCACGAACCGTTTTCAACACTTTTAGTCCATGAACAGTCGAAAAACCGCACAGAACAGTAGAAAACTCCGGAGCCGACGTGAGAGGCGTCCGTGTACTCCGGCAGCCACCTGGCGGTCTCCACATATGAGACCGATACTGCGCCATTACGTTTTCCTAAACGCCAATTACTATTATTATTATTATTATTATTATTATTAAAATTATTATAGTGGAGGGCCCCGGAATAATTTCAACACAGCACAGCACTCGGGCGCATACTCCAGGAATGTGCTCGAATAGCACGCAAAAACCAGCTTGAAGTATTAAGCGGCGTGAACGCGCCCCTTACGACCTGGGGGTATACAAAGCAGACCAGAAAAGGCACCTCCTTGTTGGAAGCAGCCGACAGGGAAGGCTTCAGGCTAGCCACGGACCTTACGACACCTACCAGAATCGGCAACAGCGTATGCAGAGACACCACTCCCGATCTATCATTTACAAAGAACGCTACTAACGTCACATGGACAAACATCGGTGAGACCCTAGGGAGTGATCTTTACACCCTGAGCACAGCAATCTCCGCTCCCAAGCTCAGACGTTTCACTGGAGATTCGAAGATCAGTAATTGGAAAGCATATCGTAAATTCCCTCCACTCGAAGAATGGATAATGATCGTAACAGAGTGGACACGAAACATACGAGATACTCATGCTTCCGCTACTCAAACCATAAATCGCACGGCCGTCACTCCGGAAATCGATCAACATCTTCTACAGCTGTGGGAGACGAGAGAAAAACTCATAAGACGTTGGAAACAGGAGAGACTCAATAAACAGCTCCGCCTGCGCATTGCCTCCATCACGAAGGAAGCTCAGCAATATTCCATCCAACTTGCCCACAAAATTGGGTACAGCTCTGTGCCGCCTTGAAAGGAACCCCCAGTACTGCTCAAATCTGGTCCCATTTGGACCCAAGATATTAAACTTATTTTTGGAAATATGGCGGAGGGCTTGAAGCTTGCTTCGCCTCCGCCACAGGTTGGCCCCGTATTGCACTGCCTCCAGGATCGGCCTGGGACATTATAGGGCCCGTCTTTTCTATCCCATCTTTCAACTCTCCTACTTTCAGCACGTCGTAGCAATTGTGGCTCAACTTGAGCCAGTGGGCAGGCCTGTGCACTTTACTTTTCATTCTTCCTGACAACAACAAGCAAGCAAGCAAACCTGGTCCATCCTCCGCAGTCTCAATGAACCCGACAAAGCCAAATCGGCCACAAATCGTACACTCTAAACAATAGCTCAACAATTCCATGGGACCGACAAGGAACTCACGGACGCTTTGCGGTCCCGTTACATTGGTGGCACTCCAATACCACCTTGTCCAACCAGCTACAACGGCCTTCCGAACGCCACGCTTGATTCCCCAATAACAATAGCCGAGGTACAACCCGCAGCCCGTGCATCGCAGAGCAACACAGCTCCTGGAGCGGATAAAATCACAAATGCTATTATTCGTAACCTCAGTCATGCGCATATCCAAGCCATCACTGACTACTTCAATGATAAACTCTGGCAGAAGGGATTGGCGTCATGCCGAAATTATTGCCATTTCCAAGCCCGGCAAGCGGCTGTCACTTGATTCCATACGGCCCATCTCCTTAACATCATGTTTAGGAAAACTTTATGAACGGGTCATCCACACTCGCCTCCAAAATTATATTGAAGACAATGATGTCTTCCCTCCTACTATGGTTGAATTCAGGCCATGGCTTGCGGCTCAGGACGCCTTCCTGCTCTTGCGAGAAGTGCTTACCAAGATCCCCAGAGGTCAAAAACACGTCACCTTGGCCTGAGATTTAAAGAGCGCCTTCGACAACATATCCCACGAGGCTATCCTTCAAGCCATAAATGACCTTAACTGCGGAGAAAATGTCTTTGCTTACGTGGGTGCGTTTCTCACGGGCCGCAAGGCCACGATAGGCATCAGTCAAACCCGCTCCGAGGTCAAAGACATGCCACACAAAGGCACACCTCAGGGAGATATTATTTCTCCCCTGTTATTCAACATTGATACGGTCAGGCTGTCGCGTGTACTACAAGCACTTCCAAATGTAGTGTTTATCATATACGCGGATGATATAACTATATGGGCCACAAAGAGTTCCCTAGGGCAAAAAGAAACCACCTTACAATCAGCAGCCCGGATCTTCGAGGACTTCGCCTCTCAAAGCGGCCTCCACTGCGCCCCGAAGAAATCGCAGGTCACACGAGTATACGACCCGAGATACGTCTCTCCTGGTCCCATCAACAACCTCACGATCGAGGATCAAGCCATCAGGGAAGTTAACCTGATCCGCATTCTTGGCCTTCGTATACAAATCAACCTCTATGTTACCCACACCGTCCAGACTCTCAAAGCCACCGCAAACCAGATAGCTCGAATGATCAGCCGCATTACCAAGCATCACCAGGGAATGCGAGAAGACACTCTTCGGCTGGTGGAAACACTGGTACTTAGCCGAATCACATGTGAACTACCATTTCACACGCTAACGAAGAGAGAGGAGCAGCAAGTTGACATCATCATAAGGAGGGTATACAAGACGGCCCTTCACCTTCCTAAAAACGCCTCGGCGAAGTGTCTGACCGCACTAGGAATCTTCAACACATTTACAGAACTAACAACCCATCCGTGCATCTCTAACACTAAGATTTCAGACCACCCAAGCTGGACGAGCTATCCTATGCCGAGTAGGCACAGTTGCGGACATCCGCGCACTGGATGCTCAATCCTCTCTATATAAACAACGCAGGAAATACATCAGCGTGGCCCCGATCCTGAAACATACGGTTAAAGACGTTCACACAGGCAGACGACGAGCGCGATTATCCAACCTACGCCGACTCCTAGCCGATTCCCCGAACGTGGTTTACGTTGACGCCGCAGCATACCTTGATCATGAAAAGTACGCAGTGGCGGCAGTGGACCACCGCTTCTCCACTCTTTCACTGCTTCAGTGAGAGCCGAAACCCCAGCGGCCGCGGAGACCACCGCCGTGGCCATTGCCATTAGGCATTACGAGTCGCAAGGTCAAAGCGCTCATGTGATAACAGACTCGCAACACGCGTGTCGAAACTTCCTGAGAGGCCAAGTTTCCAAGCACGTCAGTCGGCTCATGGGCACTCAACCCCTCACCAAGTACCACCAAATTGCCTGGACCCCAAGCCACGAGGGTCTGGCAGGAAATGAGAGGGCACATGCTCTAGCTCGAGGCATCATCAACCGTGCGGAGCCACAAACCGTGCCCGCTTTTACCCATCTACCTTCTAGGTAAAGTTTTTGCTTCAAAATCTGCACAATTTCAGTGACATCTCAGCGCACACCGTATAGCCTTCAATTATTGCGCACTATTCCGAAATTATTTTAGCCCAATTTTATTTAATCACATTTGCCTGACGGATAAGCTTACCTTCTGTCTGCCTGAACGGAGCAGCGTAAGCTGCCTGCTCGCTTCATAGCACCGGCCTGGCTTCCACCTAGAGTTTGACACTTGTTGCGCGTTGCTATGCCTTTTAAACGAACGCACTGTTTGTCGTCTGAAGGCGGCCCGCGCACATGCCAGCACGTTAACTACGCAATAGAGCAATATCGTGGCCAATAAATATATATATTTTTGTAGGAAACGAATAGGCAGTGCTGGACATCCCATTAGTGTCTTTTTCTTTTTTTGAAGAGGGGAAACGTGCAGTAACTGCCTCATTTCTCGGTGGATACATCGACCCCACCGTGAGAGAAGGGAAGAAGGTTGGAGTAAAAGAAGGAAAGAGAGAAAGAGGTGCAGTAGTGGAGGGCCCAGGAATAATTTCACCAACATCGAACAGTACCGGGCGCATCTTGCTTTTCTCCTTTATTTAAACACTGCCACCGCAGCTGGATTCTCATCCGGATGCTTCGGCTCAGTAGACGAGTGCTCTCACCACGAGCTACGGCGCCGTCCATGGTCTCCGCCCTGCTTCTTGCCTACCTTCGCATTGAAGTCGCCCATGAGTACAGTGTACTGTGATTTTACTTTATTCATTGCCAATTCGAAGTCTTCATAGAAGCTTTCAACGAAGGCGCGTAGACCTACTCCACCTTCAGCATGTACCTCTTAGGCCTAATTACGATACCTGCCACCCTCTCGCTAATGCTTGTGAGGAATCAGGCCCGCAGTTTCCCCTTGCGGTTTGCTTTCACGCGATGCACCGTGCAGCCGCACCCTCGCCTCAAGATGGGGCACATTCCCTGGTTAGTTACCTTAACTAACAAGACAGGGCGAAAACGTCACCGCGCGAGAGACGGCTTGCAGCTCGCGCGCGGAAGAAAGCAGGGCTCTTCAGCTGGGATCGTCGGCGCAAGCGGACGTGTCGCTCGTAGCTCCGCTCTTCGCCAGCGGGGCGAGGAAGTGGCGGGGTGTCTCGCTCCGGGATCTCGTCCCGTCTGGCCTCGGAGTATTCCTTGTCCTAGAGCGGGCGAACATTCGCTTGTTACCTTGCTAGTGAGTCGGACGACCTCGATTCCTTAGCGTGTTTTGTTGCTAGCTGGCGATATTGTTGCTGTAGCAATAAATGCCTGTTCGTGTCAGCCAATGTGTCGTTCCTTTGTTCCTCAGAGCAAGGCCGGCCGTGGTCGTCGTGCGCTCGGTAGCGTACGCGATCACTGGGTGGGGTCTAGCGCTTTTGAACTGTGTCAGCCGCGGTTAAGTGGGGAGAACGTATTTATGTCCCCAATTAAAAATCCAACATCTGGCGCCCAGCGTAGGGCCTGCTCTTGAACATTGGACGACTGTCCGTTCGGTTTGAGGAACGCTCTTTGTCCGGACTTGAAAAGTGCTAGGCCTAGAGCAAATTTTGATCGCTAGGACCTGCGGCATGCTTTCTTGGGTGGAGGCGTATTGCGCTGCAGCATGTTTGAATTTTTCGACATGCTCAGCGCATTTGTGGTGAAGTTTTCCCTGGAGTCTCTTCACGAGAACCACTTGGACCGCATCGAGGGAGCGCGAGGCTTAGCGCCCGCACAGTTCCCGATCCCGAAGCAAGTGAGTACGGAAGCCGCGTTGGTGGTCCGAGTTTCTGTATATATTTTTCTCTGCTCTCTCTTCTTCGACTCTGGGAGTCGCGGCTCCGGGAGCCGGGAGGCCTGGGGCCACGGGTGCCGCTACGAGCTCGCTGGTATTGCAGCTCGGCACCGGGCGCTCCGACGCCGTCCGATACAGTGGGCGCCGACCGCTCAGAAGCGGCTTCGTGCAGTGAGCGGGGTAGGACCACCCCGCAAAGCTGATGTCTCCTCGCGGCTCCTATATGCTGCCAGCTATATCCTGATTGATGAAGAGCCCCCACCCAGTTCTCGCACTGTCCGCTATTCCACGAAAGCACAGTACGTTCCCGCCCCTTTGTACTGTACACGCCTAATCGGTCCTCCTACCTCACTAAGCCCTATGACATCCCATTTATTACCCGCTTGTTCCTCGAACAGCCCTGCTGAGCTAGCCTCACTGAATAAGGTCCTAGCGTTAAACGATGTCAGGTTCAGTTCCCAATGGCGGCCTGTCATGTTGTGGGTTATTTGGAAATGTTAGTATTGATATCGCAAGTTTATTTGTAGGCAGAGCTAATTTTGAGTGATCTTAAGCAATTTTAATGCTGCATAACTGACATCGTTTATTTTGTTTTATTTTTTCTCATATTCTGCTCAACTGAGAGGGAGCACGACTGCATTCCTTATCTAGAGTTTGCGAGAGACGGTGTAAGCCAGGTTTCAGCCCTCGAACCTTACACTACTTTCCATAAAACTTAAACGTTGCTTTCTGAGAAAGATGGCTCGCACTACCAACACGACAACTTCGGCAAATTTTTCTGCCATTCTTAATCCAACCTGTTCGTGGAATGTTGGGTGAGGAATCGTGAAAACAGGGCGAGAAAACCGCTCTGGGCGTTGAAAACAAATTTTGCGGTCTCTGTCCGTTTGCCTATCTTATCTATTTATTCTATCTAATTCCACCTGGTGTTGGACGAGTGCGGCGCCGAGGCCGATGTTCCTATTGCCGGTGATGACTTCGGTGTCAGCCTCTTCATCAAAGTGCGCAAGAACAGGGGTTGTTTGCAGTCCTCTGCGCAGCTCGGCAAAAGCCCCCTGTGGCTCGGCGGCCCACACGAACTGTCTACCAACTCGCGTGACGCGGTCCAGGGCTGCGGCAATCTTGGAAAAGTCGGCTATGAAGAGGCGGTAGCATGCACACGGACCCAGAAAGCGTTGGACACTTTTCTTGGTTGTAGGAACGGGAAAATCAGCGACAGCCGCAGTGTTCTCAGGGTATGGCTTAACACCATTGGCACTCGCAAGATTACCAAGAAGCTTCAACTCTTTGTAATAAATGTGGCACTTCTCAGGCTTGAGCGTTAAGTCGGCCGACCGAAGGGCATCTAATCCAGTGCGCAGGCATTCAAGGCGTTCGGCAAAGGTTTCGGCAAACACGACATCATCGAGATAAACCAAACAAGTTTGCCATTTGAATCCAGCGAGAACTGTATCCATCATGCGCTGGAAAGTTGCCGGCGCTGAACAGCGCCCAAAAGGCAGCACTTTAATTTCGTACAGCCCATTGGGGGTAACGAAATACGTTTTTTCGGGGTTCCGCTCGTTGACCTCTATCTACAAGTACCCGCTATTTAAGTCAGTTGAGGAGATGTACTGGACGCGATGAAGTCTTTCGAGCGAGTACTCGATACGGGACAGCGGTATAGAAGTCCTTTTTAGTGATGTTGTTCAGATTTCGATAACCAACACAGAAGCGGAAGGTCCCATCCTTTTTCTTCACCAGCATGGCAGGTGACGACCACGGGTTGCTTGAAGGTTGACCGATTTCATCCGAAAGCATCTCCTTCACCTGCGTTTGGATCGCGTCACGTTCCGTCGGTTAGATACGGTACGGCGGCTGGCGGATAGGGCTGGCATCGTCGGGCGTAATGATGCGGTGCTTCAGAAGAGCCGTTTGCCGTACTTTCGACGAAGACGCGAAAGAGGTAGTGTATTCGAGTAAGAAGGCACGGAGTTCTCGCTGCTGAGTCGCCGAGAGATGCGGACTGATATCAAGGCCGTCAAGGAACGGGCGCACAGGTCCAACAGCTTCAAACGCGAAACATTCAGAAATCTCCTCTAAGGGGCAGCGAATGCGATCGCAGTAGCACGAGAAACATGCCGGGGTTGGTCAGTGAAGTTAGCCACCAGGAGTTCAGGCCAGCCATCGCGGAGATGGATGAGGCTTCGATCTGAGCAGATGAAGTGTGTGAGCAAAAGGGACCGGTTGCCTTCGACAGCTGTGCCGTGACGTTTTCCATCGCAGTAAACGCTCACAAAATCGCTGGCATGTGGCGGAATCCAAACACTGTCGGCGGAAATGCGAAGGGCGGCGCGACGTTGACTGTCATCTATGTAATGATCTGCTTTCTCGGTCGAAAATGTGACAGTGCGCTTTCGGAGGTCAGTAATAGCTGTATATCCCGGAGAAAATCAACGCCAATGATACAGTCACCGGAGCAGTCTGGTAGAACTGGGCAGCTGACGACAAATGTAGAGCTGCGAATTTGGACCCTTGCCGTGCACAGGCCAAGCGGAGTTGCGACATGTCCGCCAATCGTTCGGATATGCGTGCCAGACCACGGCGTCATTGCCTTTTTAATAAGCGCCACTAGTTTTCAGCTTCAAATCAAGAAATCAGCGCCAGTGTCCACCAAAGCCCTAATCTTATAGCCGTCGAGGAACGCGGGTGTATCCAGCGAGAATCCATTTTCGAGTTCAGTATCTGCCTTCGACGCCTTTAAGTCACGGTCGGTCGCTGTTCGCGCCGTCGGGGGGTCTTGTTCGCATAGACTGCCAGCGGCCTCGCCCCCGGAGATCGCTGACTTTAGTTTTCCCGGCGGGCGCTTGGCCACCGTCGCTGCGCCATCCAGGAGGAGCTTTCGGGCTGCGTCGAAGGTCGGCGTGGAGACGGAGATCGGGACTGCCACTGGGAAATTGTCGCCATGCGCTGCTGGGGCACGTAGCCCTCTATCTCGCGGTGTCGGTGACCAAATGGGGGGGGGGGGGGGTGAGCAGATCATATCGACGGGAAACTCGTGCCGTCAAATGTGTCGATATGGGCAAGCCGAACGCTCTCTCGCGCTGAAACAACCTTTTATACTACGAAAAAGGAATGCCTCGCGGTTTGTGTGGGCAACCATGAAATTTCGGCCTTACCTCTATGGCCGCATGCTCAAAGTGGTTACCGACCACCATTCTTTGTGCTGGCTGGCCAATCTTCGCGAACCAGCGGGGCCCCTAGCCCGATGGCGCCTCCGTCTCCATGAATTTGACTGCACTATTGTGCACAAATCTGGCGAGACGCACGCAGACGCTGACGCGCACTCACGCACACCCGTCGGGTTAGCCGATGAGAGCATGCAGGCCGAGAGTTGTTTTCTTGGAGTTGTCAGCCACTTAGACTTAATGACCCGACAGCGAGCTGACCTAGTCCTACGAACTATCATTGATTATCTGGAGGGCCGAGCTGCTGACGTACGTCGACAGTTTGATCAAGTCGGCATCAATTTTCAGGGCCCATTTCCTTTGTCATAGGCTGGTCACAAATAGATTATAGTCGCGACTGACTACTTAACAAGGTATGCGAAAACTAAGGCGGTGCCGCGTGGCACGTCATCTGAGATCGCCCAGTTTTTTTATGCAGCAAATCGTGTTGCGTCATGGTGCACCGTCCCACGTAATCACTGATCGAGGCATGGCGTTTGCGGTGCAGCTCATGCGGGACGTGTTTGAGCTCAGTCACACCAGTCATCGCAAAACCAGTGCCTATCACCCACAGACGAATGGCTCACAGAGACTTAGCAGAACAATCTCCGACATGATCGCAATGTGCATAGACTCGCAGCACAAAACCTGGGACGAGATTCTCCCGTACGTCACGTACGCCTACAACACGGCCACCCAAGAGACGACCCGCTTTACACCATTTCATCTGGTCTACGGACGTGACGTTCAGACGATGCTGGATGCCATGCTTCCGTGCTGCACTGATGACCACCCGCTCATTCCAGACGCCGAGCAGTTCGCTCAGCGCGCCGAGGAAGCACGTCAACTGGCCCGTATTCACATTCAGCGACAGTAGGGCACGGATGCGCGCCGCTACAACCTCCGTCATCGGCACGTCACATACCATCCCCGTGACCAAATTTAGGTGTGGCCCCCGCTACACCTCCCAGGCTTGTCTGAAAAACTGATGTGCTGTTACTTCGGACCTTAGAGAGTTTTGCGCCGTTTCACGGAAGTGACCTACGAAGTTATTCCAGACGGGACTGTGCAGCCTCAGCGTCGCCCACCCCGCTCTGAGGTCGCATGCACGTAGTCCGCATGAAACCGTACTTCACGCGGTATTGTGCAGTACGCTTTGCGTTCGTCTAGTTGTCGCGTGGGACCGCTTCGCCCGCGTCATTTGTCCGTCCTGTTCTTGTGCTAATCTTTGTGAGGGGGAGTATTGTCACCTGGTGTTCTCAGGTGGCACTGGAAGCCGACGACGACGAAGTGTATCGCGCGGGCTAGCTGCCGAACCCCGTCTTCTGTCTGTGAATTTTGTCACTCTGTCTTCCGTGACACTATTTATCTGTTTGTATTATATTAATATGTATTTATTTTTTAAATACTGCAGCCCAATGGCTGAGGAGGGTGGATAAATAAGAATAAAGAACACATAAGGAATGCTAGTGCAATGCAGAAAATGAACGCTATCTGACATGGAAAGAAAAAAAAACACCTGAAAGCAGTGAAAGGCAACGAGCGGGGCGCGATATAGGACTATTTTTTTTTCTGGAAAAGTAAAAGTACAGGTGCCGACAGCCAGTTTTGGCGGAACAGCTTGTTTTTTTTCTGGAAATATATATATATATATACATCGAAGTATACGCTTCATTTAAGGAAACATTGTTATTCGACTCGACCTTTCGATCGGAGGACCGATCTTTATATATATATATATATATATATATATATATATATATATATATATATATATATATATATATATATATATATATATACACGAGTAAGCAGATAATCCCACTGGTTGCGCATGGATACCTCTACATGGCCCTGGAGTAGCATGCCTGGCTGACAACTAGGCAAACCTCTCCTGTTCCATTGAAGTCCCTCCCTCCCTCCTCCTCCTCTACATGACAATGAAAATACAAAAAAATTTGTAACATATCTGTGATGTAAATAATTTGCCCAGGTCCGTTCAGGAGCTCTGGGCCGCCTTCAGCATCACGACACTGTTTTCTTGAGCGACGAGGACGAAGGCATAGCTCACCCGCTTGCACACTAACACGCACACATACAACACGGGCACTTGCAACCTAGAGATGACAAAATGAACACCAGCGTCCTACTATGGGTTCCGTGCGACAGTCCTTGTCAGTGCCGAAGCACACGGCAGGGCAAGTACCGCCCGGTTACCGGGTGAGGTATCCGCAGGCAACCGGTTCACGGTCATGTCCCGGATACCCGGAGGCTGGTACCAACAGGCCACAGTGCGTCGGCAGGCCGCCTGGCTACCGGGAGGCTGGAGCCAGCGGGCAGGGTAGCGTGGTTCTGCGCGGGCAGCTAGACTACGGACCTCAATGCCCGGCCGGTGCAGGCTAGCTGGCTTTGGCGAAACGCCGAGCTCCTTAGGACACCCCGCCACTCAGCCACCCACTGCCACAACTGTCTCGAAGCCGAGCTCCAACGTTCGATCGTGTACGAGCACCGGCTCACCCCGCACGCGGCCACACTTGCTATGTCCGCCCGGAACCCATAGTGGCACAACACACATCAACACAATGTCAATCCAACAAAAAAAAGAACACACGCCCTTGGAGCCCAACGCCATTGTGTGGAGCAAGGCGTCATTCCGATGCCTGATAGTGCCCACGAAGATCGAGTATTTGAAAAGGCTGGTGGTGGTAAGGTTTGTCGTTAGGCTGTATTCATGAATGGAAGTGAATTTCGGTTATATTTGGAAGGCTTAGGATTCAGTGCGGGAGTCGTTGACCGCTAGGTGGAGCTTGTGTCGTGACGTATCGCGCAAGTCGGCCCGAAGAATCCAGTGATGACACATTAGACACCTTTAGCATACCGTTTACCGTGTTACCGTGACCGGAGTACCGGAATCCCACCCACCGAAAAGTATGCGCTGATTGGTCCCGATGCGGAAGGCTAGCGCGCAGCTAGCCACTGTAGCGCAGAAGGATGGATGGCTGGATGGACGGACGGACGGACGGACGGACGGACGGACGGACGGATGGATGGATGGATGGATGGACGGACGGACGGATGGACGGACGGATGGATGGATGGATGGAAGGGCTGAACCCTTTAAATCGGGCGGTGGCTCAAGCCACCAAGCCATGACTTATGAAATTTTTCTCTTGTCTTGATTTTAGCTACCAATCAGATAATCCTCGCTTGATTAGTTCTACCCGCTTAAAATCTACTTTCCCTTCACTGTCCTTAAACCCCAATGCCTTGGATGCCTTGCAGCTGCCCAATGCCTTGCAGCTGCCGAGTACCTGGCGCCATCCGGCGGCCTCTAGGCTATCTGCACGTGCGCAGTGAAGGCGCGCGGGCTCCCGGTACTCCGGTCAGGGTAGCGGTAATACGGTATGCTAAACGTGTGTATTAATGAGGGCAGAAAGTTGAGCTTTAGCTTTTTTCCGTCTATCTCGAGTAAAACTTCGAGACACGGACAAAAGAAAACACAGCGGTACTGGCAATATTTTTTACTCAGAAGCTTGTTACATACACATGTCCAAAAAACAAGGACAACACAATCACACGCCACCTGCAAGCATTTTGAGCGGAACACTAACACGCAAATCGCGTTCAATTTTTCGAAGAAACCTGTCTCCGTTACAGACAGGCCGATATACAAATGGCTCATATCTGACTAGTTTGTAAGACGCGGAAAGATTCCACAAGCTCTCGAGTCACCTGCATGGTACAGCATGTCGGTACGCACTAAGACAGTGAATTCTCGCATTCCGCAAACTGCACGAGGTAAAATAAAAGTGCATAGCAGGAAGCACGAGCCCGCGAATCATTGCCTGCGTATCGCATGCTAAAGTCAGCGTAATTGCTGCTGCAGCCGTTTTGCTGCGTTAGTATCGCAGTGCTTTGCTCTTTCATTGAACATGTCTACAGGCCTGATCAAAAACGTGGCTCTTTGTTGGAAGCAAACTGACTCACCCGCTGCTGATCGGTGATTACTACCCGATCTTTTAGTTTGCTGGAAAGCATTCCTGAGGGAGGGTGTTTTCGTTGGTATGAATTGTAGTACTGTATTTCGGAAGCCGGCAGCTCATCTGCCACGATGAAGAAAAAGAACAAAAGAAATCCTTGTCAGCAGTTTTTCTTTAGGCATAAACGGAAGTTTTAGATTACGGTACAGCCGGTTATATCTACCCTGCTTTCCTTAATTTCCATCAAAATCTGTCTCTGCTTCATCGCGCTCTACGCTTGTGACAAAGCCGAAGCCTGTAGAGTGTTTCAGTTGGCGCCTTTCTGCAGCTAACGTGTATACCCGTGGCCTATTCATCAGGAAAGAAAAGGAAAAAAAAACTCAGAACGGCAGCTAGCCGGTTTCATGCCCCAGTTTTTGGCGTTGGTACCCTCGTGTGCGGCGTCGGTGGAAAGGCTGCCCTTTCTTACAGGAAACTACGAGTAACCGGCTTTCCCTTCCCCTGACCATTTATTTCGCCTCGTTTGGTATCGCTTGGGTGTTGCGTATGCGAATGTATTTGTACTACGAATCACTTAACGGTTTTCCTTATCGCGTAACTTAAGTTTCGTGTCACTTCTGGACGAAAAATTGAGGAAATGAAGCACAATTGGAAAATGCTCGCGTTTAAATGAGGTCGAGACGACTGTGCCAGCAGCCGGCAAAATATCCCGCAGGGAACTTTGCCGGCAGTTTGACCCGATTGCCTGATTCTGGTCACATCACAGCACACAGCCGATGAAACGAGACTGGCGGAATTATCTTTTTCCAGCTGTTTTTCTGGCAGAATACCCTGCACAAAAAGCGGGCGGCAGACGGATATCAAACCTAGCCCCACGAATCTCACAATGCTCCTGAGGAAACGCATATTGATTTGCCCTGATCGATTGAGTTAGTGATTGACTTATTGGACTACTTTTAAGTTTCATCAGAAAAGACGTTTCTCACCGTTCAGAGGCTCGCGCTGTGGTCTTCTGAAGAAATCAATTAAGAGCCTTGCAGGCCCACCCAAAACGGAAGTTCTTTGTGCGGGAACGAGCGCCGGCGCCTCCCAAACGTGCGCGGTTGGAAGGGGCTTAGGACGGCGTGGGGAGATTTCAGTTGTACTCCGGACGCCGAACGACGAGCAGCTAGGTCCGCTTACTGCTAGAACGCTCCGGGAGATGTGCAGTTGTTGGCTATTGATGCTTTCTACTTACTCAAAATAAAGTCAGTGAGTAAAGTTTTCATGGACTGGATCAAGTGTGATAATTTATGATTAGGCCATCGAACAACGGCAGTGACGCACAGTTACAACACTAATCGCAATGAAGAATCACACTGATTGCCACTCTGAAAAATAGAATACAGAAAAATCGCTCGCTTTTCCTTTACAGCGAATCATGTGGTGACATCAGGACGTGTCGAGAGCAGAGATTGATTGATTGAATAACTTTTATTTCCATCAGAAAAGACGTTTCTCCCCGCCACCGGCACGCAGCACTGCGAGACGGGGAGTTGCGCGTCCGCGGTTAGAGGCTGGTTGGCAGTCCTTGACTGGTAGCGGCCTCTTCCGCCGGATAGATGGTGGTGCGCTGGAGGTCAGTGTCCGGGCTTCTTAGCAGGGTCTCCCAGGCTTATGTACTATCAATAATTTTGCCCGCTCCGGGAGAATATGGGCACTCCAAAATTATGTGGTCGAGGGTCCTACTTTTGTCCTCTATTAAAAAAACAATCCTTCACTAGGGCGGCTGCGCTCGTCACGTGATCACAGCGAGCCAAGTAGACGGCACTGCCGACATAATGTTTTTCTGGAGGTTCTGCCGGCTTCCGGTAATATATAGCCACTTCCTTTATTTGGGCATGCCCAATGAATGTCGAAAGCAAGTAGCCTTATGGTTTCTTTTTCGTGCTGCGGCTGCACGCAACGCTGGATAATATCTAAAATGAATGAGTTGTGTTTATGCTAATTGGAGTTTTTGCGCATGTTAATGCTAATTACTTCGCCTTATACACTTCTGGCTAAGAGTAGTGGGTAGACCTTGCCTGATGCCGCCATCTAGTAGCCATCATGGCCAGGTGGGATGGCAGACCGGCAGACTATATATAGCGCGTGCGCTCATTACAGGGCTCTTCACGACTGCACAGCACTGCCTTGCAGATGTGATGGTGCCCTTTGTGGAATGTACTTGTTTTATATATTTGCTATTGTTCTCGATGTATTTACTCTATTTTTTTCTATTTATTTTTTTCATGAATGGGCGTTAGCCTGGCTAGGGCACCTACCGGACGGCTCAGAACATGCTTGCACGATTTCAACACGTGTTTCCTTAGCACGCGGGAATCGTGGCTCGTGTCAAACTCCTGCCTTCTTTTTCAATTTCAATGCAGTGCTACAGATGCTACAAACACACCAACTGTTGGCACTGGACCAGTTCTACCCGCGTCATTGTCTGCACTCAGACAGAAACAGTGCCTGAGGTAAGTCTGACGCATAGGCCATCAAAATCGCTGATACGCCATCTCGTTCAAGCACTACAGACTGCCAGCAGATGCGCGCCGGAAGGCGCAAGGAGGTTGATCGGGACGTAATGACAATAAATCAGGGCCATAGATCAGTTACAGAGCCTCCCTTCAAGGGCAATGTCCCTCCGTTAGCTGTATTCCTCTATAGGACAGTTGTGCCTCCCTACGTTCTGAGTGTGTGAGGGTCAGAGATCCCGGAGGACGTTGAATAGCGACACAAGTACGCTTGGAGGCCATTAACCACACATTCGGCAGAACTGGTGCTCACCCTCTAGGGAGGCCTGAATAGGAGCTCGACTCTATCGCCATGAATTACGAAATCCCCCGCTGTTCCCACTCCTCTTCAGCTCCCACAACCAGTTCCCGATAAACAAATTTCCTTTCCCTGCATCGCATCTTGCCCATCTTTTCCCAGGGCCGATTAGGGGAGTCTTCCTGGGAACGCTGCCTGGAAGCGTGGTTTATCTCGCGTATCTTCTTCCTTTCGTTTATATTTTCACATACAGGTAATGGCGCTGTATATGTCTCATATATCGTTCGACACCTGAACCGCTCCATAAGGGAAGGGATAAATAGAGGAGTGAAAGAAGAAAAGAAGAAAGAGGTGCCGTAGTGGAGGGCTCCGGAATAATTTAGACAACCTGGGGATCTTTAACGTGCACTGACATCGCATGGCACACGGGCGCCTTAGCGTTTTGCCTCCATAAAAACGCAGCCGCCGCGGTCGGGTTCGAACCCGTGAACTCCGGATCAGTAGCCGAGCGCCCTAACCACTGAGCCACTGCGGCGGGTAATTGTCTTCCTTTATAGACATGTTAATTAACATCTATAATTGCTTTGATGCTTTTGTGGGAAAGCGGCGCAGGTGAACGTCTATTAGTTTTGAATATTTTTATGGCAGCCACAATAGACTGTTACTACATTGTAAATCCCAATATACTTAGCGACACGGGCCGGGGAATTTATTTTTCATTAATTTATCCCTCCCATCGTAGTATCTACCACTGCACTGTATGTATCTCCAAGAGCCATTGAGCGACCACGGCTGGCGTGGGCAGCGCTACTCTGACACTACAAAAATTGTGCCGCACACAGCGCTATGAGCACGTCAGACACGGGCTGCTTTAAACAGTCCCTGTAAAGGCTCCTTCTTGGGTCTCAATTCTGCTTTTGCAAAGTGCCCTGAAGACTCGGACGTAATTGAAACTCATGCCGAGAGTCATACCTTGATGTTTGAGTTTCGCGCATGCTCCGTTTTTCGTGTTTTGTTTGCATTTTGACACCACTTGCTTCATTGTTGATATTGTATTGATGCCTAAGTGAGCAGTGAATCGAGAATCGCTGCTGCTTTAAACGGCGGCTCTTCATAGGAAATACATATTGCTGCAAACAAAACTTATGTTTCTTTTTATGTTCTTATCGCCGTCGTCACGCGGCTTTAATCAGTCCCTCTTCGTTTTGTGCCATGGAGAGAGGGGGCTCGATTCTGGCCGCGGCGGCCGTATTTTGAATGGAAGTGAAGTGCACAAGGCGCCCCTGCTCTGTGCGGGGTCAGTGCACGTAAGAAATTCAGGCGGTCTGGTCTACATTAATTCAGAGCCCGCCACTATACGGCGTCCCTCATAGCCCACGTGTCAGTTTCGTATGTTAGACCCCACAATTTATGACTCTTTAGCAGCAGCCAACTAATCTAATTTATTCTTTCGCAGTCCTCGCTGTGGAGATTTCTCAGCACTCAGGAGCTTGCCGATGTGGAAATAGTCGTACACTGGGAACACGCTCCCGAACAGCACGCATCTTTCAAAGCACATCGCATGATCCTGGCCCTTCAGAACGACGTCTTCAGGGCCATGTTTTTTGGGCACTTCTCCAGAGAAGATCGCTCGGACCTGCATCCGGACGTCTTTGAAGGGCTTCTACGGTAACATACCCTCGCTCACGCTTCATTTATGAATTTTGCTCAAAAGCACTTGACGGCCTGTAATTCGTGTTACATGCAGAAATATAAGCTTGATTCTATTGCAGTCTATTCTAACGACATTTGTAGAGGGGTCATCGTATTAACATGCAAGTAAAGAAGGGAATGCGAAAAGTTAAAACTTTATCACTAAAACAAAATTTGAAATGCCAGCTAAGAAACCAAACATAGCAAATACCCAGAAAGAGAAGAGTATCAGGACTCAGTGCGGTGTGTTAGGCGCCAAACAAGGCTAAGTACGGCTCTGAACCCTGAGTCCTCCAAGCCTGCTTGGCCTACGGCCCACACGCTGGACTCATCCACAGTTACCGTACTGATTCTATGAGACTTAAGGCATCCCTATTAAAAGGTGTAATGTCACGTGATGAAGTTCTCCATTACACTGCCATTAACAGCCCTAGATTTTTGCCGTGTCCTAATCCATGCAGGTTCCAACCAGCAAATGTCGCATTCATAGCTTGGTTAAAGGATTACTTATTGGAAAGGTCTTTTTCCTTGGCGATGATAATTAATCAAGAGAACGACGTTTGGGCGAACGGCCTGCTTGTAAGAACGCTAAATCCATAGCATGCTTATTACGGTACCCTGCCACCCAGAAACCATTAATGCCCACAACCAGAGCTTTGCCTTTGTGTTTTATCTCACTAGACTACAGGAAGCATTTCCCGCTTCTCATTCAAATAAGAATAAAGTGGGACAATTTTGTTACACTTTTGCCCTTGTAAAGACGACAACGGGCCCTATTATGGTCACCTGCTCTGCGACGCAGGTATTTCTACAGTAAACAGCTCCAGGTGGAAAGCGTTCACCAGGCGACCTGCACCCGCAGCGCTGCAGTCAAATACATGGTGCCTGAATTGGCAGCCAGGTGCGTCGCATACGTGGAGCGCTATATGGAGCCCGATGACGTATGTCCGTTTCTGGACTAAATCCTGACGATGGGCGAAGACGGCGTGGACGGGTGCGGCAAGGCCGTCCTCCACAACAATGGTCTCTTCGTTCTCGCGTCGAAGACGTTCGAATCCTGCTTGCACTACACCGTGAACTACATTCTCGACAACGTGCACAATGCACCCGAGATGTAGGTGCTGCAAGCCGTCCACGCCTGCGGCCGCAGGCAGTGTCTCGAGAGAGGGAAGGTTGGCGGAGAGCCAGCTGGCCTCCGTTCCGTGGTGTGGCCTTTCTTCCTCAAGCTCCGGTTTCTCGAGCTAACGGTGACCGAGTTTGTTCGCGGTCCTAACGTGTGGGGCATGCTGAACGCCGAAGAATCTCTGGCCATCCTTTGCAACATCATCGAGAAGGACTCGTTGCCCATGCCGGCTGGTTTCTGCACCGTACGCACAGGGCGCGTTTAGTTGCGGAGTACGTTGATTGCACGCCCCGGTGCAAATCGGCATTGCCAACAAAACGCCGATGTAATTTATAGACACAGAATTTAGTGCGTGGAACGGAAACGCGACCTTCGGCAAGTCCTGCTTGATTAGTCTAACATATTTTTCGAATTTTCGCCTCTAACGTTTGTTTCACGTTATTTCATGTCCTAGCGACTAGAACAATATGAATTAAGAAAGCGGGTTAAACGTTTTGTTCCTTAAAACGTGGTACCGTAGTTGAAGCTCACTCGGTCAGTAGATACATTTTGTTTAGCACTCATGCCTTATCCTGTTCGTAATGGTCCGGCAGCATCGCTAAGCTGTTTTTCAATAAAATCTCCAAGACAGCGAGTAGGGAAACTGGGGACCAGTTATAGTTGATGGTTATTTAGTGGACAGGGTGAGAGTGCGATAAATATGAGAATGAGAAGCACTGACACAAGCGCGGTGTGTTTGTCGTCTCGTCCTTTTTCATGCGCTGCTTTTTTTCAGCATGTAAAGCCACATGCGTGGCCCAAAAGATTTTTTCCAGGCGACATTAAGAAAATTCTCTAGCAGTGGTGCCGGGTTGAACAAAGCCTTCGCATTACTTCCCTTCTTGAACTCTAATCCTGTCTTTGTGCTCTGCGTGGCAGCCGCAGAATTGGGCACAACTTTCGGCGCACTCTCCAAGCACGGGTGATCCTTAAGGAGCAATGACGTGATAATAGCAGCAACGCGTACTTGTACGTGAGGCTGCGGGAAGGGGGCATGTCGCCCTCGTTGAAGTGGGTCGTGGCGAATACATACTGACCTTTGGAGTCCTACTTGAAGCTTTGGGCGTTGGAATCTGTGTAATGTTGCTTAGATCGTCGGCGGAGAATAATATAAAACAAAGTAATGCTGCAACCCTATTTTTGATAATTTGTATTAGATATCGCCGCCACTATGGCTCAGTGGTTATGGCATTCGGCTGCTAACCCAAAAGACGCGGGTTCGATCCGGCCGCGGCGGTCGAATTTCGATGAAGGCGAAATTCTATGCGGTGTGAACCCAAGCAGCACGCCGATAATGGCCCTGAACTGGTCGAATACCGAGAAAAATCGGCTCCAATAGAGGGCTATAATGGCATCTGACTGGGACGCTACCCGATCCAATGTTTGAGCCAGTGCACCCCACTGGCTTTCCAATCAGAAGCCAGTAATGGCATACAAAGTTCTTGATTGGCTTGAATGGCATTCCTTGGCTATTCGATATTAGTCATCCAAGATTCCTTATTGGCGTATATATCATAGGCAGCCGGCCCAACCCAGCGGCTATCCAATATTTCCGGCCCAAGCTTATCCGCTGTTTATCACAGGCGTCCAGTGAAACTCGCTGGCTACCCACTATATCCCACCCAAGCTAATGCACTTGTTTTCGCCGAAGGCATCAAGCTACTCACTGGCTAGTGAATGCTTCCCACCCAAGTACACCCACTGGTCGTTCACCGAATTGCATCCAGGTACACTGACTTGCAGTCCCATTATTAGTTTCCCGACACTGCTTACCGAGCATTCTGTGCTTCGCATTGCAAAATTCATCTATGACGAATGTTTCATTTTGGCAACCATCGTCTATGCAGCGAGTTCGCAAATGCCACATTCTATTGTTAAATGCACTGAAAATGAGCAAACCGGCAATGAAGTGTAATGTTTGAACATTTATTAAAAATATAACAAAGAGCCGAAGGTCTAGGCGGGCAATGGAGGCTGCGTGGAAGCGATTAATTAGCCCTGTAGGGTCGCATCAGGGCTCGACCGCCTCGTCAAAGACTCCGCTGCTGTAGCAGGGCCAGGGTTCGTGGGAGCGGCTGCAATCAGGGCAGGCCCAGGTGCAATCCCAGGCAGCTAGCACCTCAGCCATGAGCTTTTTGCGGCCGCCTACCCCAGTGAAGAGCTGCGTACGGCTGCCTGCCAGTGTATGCCGGGACAACCTACACAGCTGACTTCTCCTTTTTGGTGATGGCATCTGCACATAACGTTTGCATTTTAGACAATAGTAGCAAGGATAGCTAGTGCATGCAGTAAGGATCCGAAATAAAAATATCACCTGTAGCCCCTCCGCAGAGCCTTTTCAAAATAAATGCTTTCTTGCGGAACTTGAGCTTGTCAGGGAAGGCCCATAAAGGCCTTCCCTACACTAGCCGCAACCACTGGCAGCTTGGGGACCCCTAGCTGGAGGAGCTGCCGGCGCTGAAAACAAGAAGCAAATAATTGTGAATGACAATTTGAATCACAGAAATAGAATTTAACTGCGCGGCTAGTTGGTGATGTATGTTAAGTCTTACAGTACAAAATGGAAAAGGAACAAGCTTGAAGAACCAGGGCGATCCTTCTCATTTTTTGCGAAAACATATCTGCGTGTCTAAAGCGTGTTTCAACATGCAGCCGCTTTCTACCGCCACCTAATGGACCAGCGAAGCATCCGGGGTTTGGAGGCAGAGGGGAAGCGTCAGAAAGGAATGAAGGGGCCAAAAAATACCCCCTTGCCAGATTGTGCTGGTGTCTGGACACTAGACGCGAAAAAAAAGGACGTAAGGGAAAACAGATTAGATGCCCCAAAGAAAGGAAGATAGGAGAAAAAAGTACAAAGGGGGAACAGTCAAAAAAAAAAACAGACGGCAGCGGGCTGTAGCCTACGCATTCCATCTCTTGGGGAGGCAGGGACTGAACATACCCGCCGAAGGAATGGTGCCCTCCTCGGTCGCGGCGGCCGCCCGACGAAAACCGGAAGCTGCGTCGCCGCGAGCACGCTCGAAGGCGCGACGTGAACGTAGCCGCCGTCACTTAGAGAGGGATTACTTCGCCATGTATTAACAGAATGAAAGCGAAGTCCTTACCTTGCTGCTACTGGCTCGCATTTCAGTCACCCTTCAAAAGGGACCGCGTTGGTCTCTGAATGTTCGGCTGAAAATAAATTATTTGTTGTGTCAATATTTTTCAAAAATTTCGTTTCCTTTCAAAAGTCTACTTCAACCGTACGACTATTGCACAAAATCTCTGCTTCGAGGGAACTTCGCTGAACATGTACAGCTCGAAAATTATATGCAACGTCCGCCGGTGCACAAGGACCCAACGGTTTGCTGTCATTCAAGATGTGAATAGGAAAAGGAGCAAAAGTGAAGCGGCCCATGACAGCTGTATCCCATCTAAAGAGAAATGCAACACCCGAGGAAGAATTTCTTGAATGATATGTAGCGTCCACATGTGCGCAAAGAACAATCGGTTTCTGCAATTGAATAAAATCATGAGCAGTAAGCGATAAAATATAGGCATAAAAAATTCACCTACAGAGGGTGTTTCATCTGACTTTATGCAATTTTTAAAGTAGGCTTTATGAGTTAGAAGAGCGCTTTTTCGGCATAAATTTGACAGTGGTGTCATGCAATAAATCAATGTTGAAAGCAGCTAATTGGTAGGCCGCTTAATTAATATTGATAAATAAGCTTTTAACTACTACTGTTAAGCTTCCTAATTACTGAGAGGCGTGTTGCCCACCGTAAGTAGCTTACATATCATATATTGAATTTCGAAAACGCGGTTACCGTGGGCGCTCTGGCCCAAATATATTTGTCTACATGGCGCCAAATTACATGCGCTTTCGAGCAGCTCATAGGCAAAGCAACTTCTCCAGTCAAAATAACAAAAAAACAGCCAAAAGTTGTTGGCCGAAGCGCCGAGGGTAAGCACGTTTTGAAACTTTAAAAACTGATTTGAATATCACTGAAGGTGAGTCTACCGCCTCTAAATAATTAAGGAGCCTAGCAGTAATAGGGAAAAAGTTAATTATGCTATATTTGTTAACCAACCTGTCAGCAAATCTTAGCTTTGTTCTGATATTCTACATTACTGAGAATGCTATGCCATAAAAAGTTTTATTGTGGCACAAGAAGTGAATTTTAAAAGTTGCTGAAAGTGTTGCGAGAGCTAACTATTCTGCAGATTGCTGGTCTCGAGTTAATGTACATGCGAAGCAATACCTACAAAAATTAAAATAAATACACAAGAAACGTACTCACGTATAAACCAGATGTCCCCAAATGGTTGGCGATACCTATTAAAAAAAATCAACTGCAGAAGGGAAAAACCGGGTTCGAAGGGTTGTGTGCTCCGGCAGTCAACCGAAGTAGAGGTTGCAGTGGGGCGCGGCAAGCCGTGAGAAACGGGCAGAGGGTGGACAGAACACAGAAGCCTCAAGAAGCTCGCAATGTCAAGAGAAAAGAATTTCGTTCATTCGGACGATGGGGTAAAGGCGGTATGCGGCGCGGGCATTAACCTCTCTGCGACGAGGCGCCGCGTTGAGAGGGGGGAGGGGGGGCAGGATTGAAGGGATAGTAATGTGAAGGGCCCCTCGTGTGCCAGGAAGGAGGGGAAAAGGGCAAGAGGTAAACACGCGCGCGTTTCCTCGCGGGGTGCCGGGAGAAGGAGGTTGCAATGCAAGTCAGGGAGGTCGTCAAGAAAAACGGGCTGCAAGCGGCGGCAGCCACGGATAGCCCATTGAAAATGTTCGCAGAACAACATGTGTCCGCGGTACTGCCAGTACTGGATTCTCTCTAAGCGCTGAGCACTGCAGCGCGCAGCTTCGCCATGAGGGCTAGAAAATAACTTTGTTTTGTGGGATATTTCTGAATTTTAAAACGCGGGGTAACGCGGGGTAACAAAAAGTACTAACATCGCATAGGAAACATAGCTAATAAGTGGCAAAACTCCTCAATGTTTGTCGTTAAAAAAGAAGAGAGTAGAACACAACATGAAACCACATAAAACACAACAATATATGAAAACTGTGAAACTAAAGAAGTTAGAAGAAAGAAATTTCTATGCGTTTCCCGAACTTTCCCGAAGTTTTGTACAAGAGATTTTAATGCGAAGCACTCTGTAGCTACCTGAAACACATTTCGCAATGCAACCGTCTCTAATGAGCGCGGACACCAAGCGAGCGGCCAGTGGTAGCTTGGCGAAGTACTTGAGACGATGATGATGATTAACATGTATTTATTTCATACAAGGTAGGATTTCTCTCGGTGGGCGCCTCATTTCAGGAGCCCATTGGTGGCTTCTGCCCTGTGGGCCCTTTCGGCCACTTGCTGCTGGACCTTAGGCTGCAAGCTGGACAGCTGTTCCTCCCACCGCTCCTTGCTTGGGCTTTCAACTCTCCCTAATGCTCTTCTTTTCTTGCAGGCCCGCATCACATGCTGCAGGTCCGCCTCCTCGTCGCAGAAGGCGCACTGCGCACTAAATTCGTCTGGGTACATTAGATTGTCTTTTTGTTTTAATGAATGAGTTCGACTGTGGTCGCCTGATTCTGACTTTCTTAATTAGTCCAGATCCCTTGAATCGGGTACTTCCTGCACAATCTCTAATGGAATGTGTTGTTGCACGCTACCGATGGTTTTGCGCCTGTCGACCCATCATGAGGGGTTTAGGCTAAAGGTGCTCAGGCTATGGCGTGTGTGCCCTCATTCCTTGGGTCGGCTTCGTGATATGGAATCCATATGATCTTGTGTGAGCTTTCAGGGTCTCCGTGGCTTCAGATGATCCTGGCAGCTATCCTACTTTTCTTCTCGTTTCGTTTCTGCACGCCTGTTGCGAATCTGTGACAAAACTGGCCATGTTCCCTGTCTCCGCAGCCAGCGCTATAGCTGCCTCCTCTTCTGCTATTACATCTATGCAGCTGAGTGATGTGCACTTCATTACCTTCCGCTTGAGATTTTTGTCTCCAATGGTCACGACCCCCTTTAGGGGCTCCGCCGCGTATCTTGTGCAGTTTGTGCTTTCCCAAGCCTTGCGAACTGCTTTTGCTCGGGCCTCGCGTCGGCCTTTGTGATGTGCAGCTAGGTACATATTCCTTCGTATAGGCGCTACCTCGATGCCTTCTTGTGCCTATTTCGGCAGGCTGACTTTGTCCCTCCTGGTTGGTAGCGGGTTGATTCCCATGCGTTAAAGTACGCTCCTGTCTATTCTGCTACATGATAGCCTCATGAGTTGTGTGATTTATTGGGCTTCGATGAGCTCGTCTGTAGAGCTGTGGAATCCTAGCCGGAGTAGCCTGTCCGTGGACGCACTCCTAATGATGGCGTCCAATGACGCTTTCCTATTGATGACGTCTAGTTTTTCCTTGTCCGATTTCTTTAACTCTCAGAAGCGAGCCGCATAGAATATCCTGACGACGAAAGCCTGGACCAGCTTGATTGAGTCCTTATCCTCCACTCCTCTCCTTCTGTTTGTGACTCTGCCGATCATACGCGTGACATGATCCGTGATCTCTGCTAGTTTTCTGATAGCTACCCCGTTGTTTTTCCTGTGTATGGTTAGTCCCAAAATATTAGTGCCTTGCACTTCCTTGATGACTTCCCTTCGATCTCTATGTTTAGTAGTGCCTGCGTAAAGTCCCGCACTCTTTTCCAGAAGGTCAGTAGCACTGATTGGGTTGTTGTCCATCTGAGTCCACACTCCTTCACGTATGTTTCTACCATTTCGGTCGCCATCTTCAGGCGCTCCTGGAGAACCTGAAAGTGGTTGTCCCTTATCCTGGTGGTAATATCATTCGCATAAATGGCATGCTTGAGCCCGCATATCTTGTACAGTCCTACTGGCTGTCCCATCATCGCGACGTTGAACAGTAGTGGCAAAAGCACCGACCTTAGGGAGTGTTCCTGTCTGCCATCTCGATTATACTCAAGTTGCCTGACCCTAGGTTGATCTGCGCCGAGATACCACTCACAGTCAAAAGAATGAAAAAGGCGAGATGGGGCCTCGCAAGCGATCAGCACCCACACAACAACAACAACACCCACAGAACAGGAGCTAAACGATAGAAGACGTCAGCGTGCAACCGCCGACCGCCGCCAATACGGAGCGAACTGGACGATGCGCCTTCAACAGATGCGTGAGGCCGTCTGGCGATGGCACCGCGAAACAGCCGAGGAAAAGAGACGAGGCTCGAATATATGCGTGCATTTAGGCTACGTGGTGTGCAAGAACAATGGCCTACTGCCGGGGCTGACGCCTTCCTTGCGAAGCACCTCATGCAGGACGGGTTCGGAATGTCGTGCACTGTGTGCGTTAGGCTGTGGTTCACGTCGGTCGTCACACGTGTACATGAATTACACCCCGAGACAATATCAAGTGCGTTCCGAACCGGAGATGCGAATAGCTCGTACTTTGCTCATCGCGCAAGGGAAGTGTATGCGCAAGAGAAATCCCCAGACTGTCTAGAAGCAATAGCTTCGTTTTACACGGATGGATGTATAAAGAAAACCCAGAATGGAGAAACTGCGTCGTTGTATTCAAACTTACAGGCGTCGTGAGTATCATGCGGGATGCTCTCGCAGTTCATACAGAACCTGCATAGTGGTTGCGGCAATTTTTTTTTGTCCGTGGCGTCCAAAACTCACGCTTCTTTAAGGTAGCTTAAAAAAAATTCTGCGTCCGCTTGTCTTTTATCGATACACAGTGCTGCAATCAGGAAATATACAGGACAATGTGCAGCGAGACTGAGAAATAACTGCCCTTTATAAATTTCTGGAGAATTTAAGTATTTATCTTAAATATATCCGACTCGTTTTGGATTTTGGGCCCCTGAGACAGTATTGGATTGGATTGGAAAACATTTAATTGGTCAGAAAAGGCAGAATGCAGACGATCCGTGCTAGGTGGCTATCAGTCCACGGCTGACAGCGACCTGGGTAGCCCATTCAATGACCCGGGTTTGAACTCCCAAGTCTGAGCTGACCAACACGGCCTCCCACTGCTCGACAGTAGGAACCTGTATTAGAGATTTCGGGGGCGGCTCCTCTTTACAATTCCACAATAGGTGATCATAGACAGTACATTTGACTGCGGCACCAGCATTTGAATGCAGCGCCATTTGAGGCAGACGACCAATGGTGCAATGTCTGGCCATGCGCGAGCTACCTCTTCGTCAGCTTACTTTTTGGCATGTCTCTGTGCATTGCCGACAAGGAAGAGCCTCTGTTCTTGTAGTCTTGGGTATAGCATAGTTACTTTTGCTTCGGTATCAGTTAACGACACCGTGCGCAAAATTTTCACGCCGATGACGCCAGTTATATTTTTGTGTGTGCGTGTATGTTGTGTGAGCGTGCGTGTGTGCGTGCGTGCGTGCGTGAGGTGGGTACAAAGCTGCGGGCAGACGCTGTCAGCCAGTTTGGGACCAACTTTTGGGATATGATGTAATCAGCGTTGTGATCAACGTCTATACAGTAAGGTCCCACGATTCGTGCTTGAAAATACTTTCCATGCCCTTTTTGGCATCGCATACGTATGAGCGAATAACTCGGCAGTGTGTCTCGGATGCGTTACTTGTGCATTAATTACGCATTGCCGAGCTTTCCGTCGAACAAGCATCGTGGCAGACCCATAAATAATTTTTGGCCTGGCACGTTGTCCCAGACGCGACGATTGGCCAATGAGGGCTGAGAATGCCTGGTGCGTTGAAGATACTCAGCACCCTTTCCTGACTTCTCTAGAAGAATGTGGCGTAAAATAGAACACATGACAGGCCATCGCTTGTTGGCCTCATTAGCACAGTGTGACATTAGCTGCGTGAGTTTTTTGCTTTTGTCCTGTATACACCACAGATTTTCACTCCCGCACTTGTGGTTGATACATATTGTCGCCGAGAAACGTAGGGCGACTTAAAAGGGGCTTTTAATCGGATGGCCAAGAAGACCAGTAGCTCGCATCTTCTTCTTCTTGCTCTTAATGATCCCCAAACCCGGAAAGAAACTACGCATAGAAAACCTGAGGCCAATTTCACTCACATCTTGCCTCGGGAAGCTCTATGAAAGAACTGTAACCAAAAGAATTCAAAACTACCTAGAGGACAATGAGCTGTATCCCCATAGCATGTTTGGGTTCAGGGCAAACCCGTCAACGCAAGACATCCTGCTACAACTCAAACATGAGGTAATTGCCAATTCCCCGCAGCAAGGAGAAAACATAATTATGACAGTTGACATCAAAGGGGCCTTCGACAACGTTAGCCACGCGGCTATAATGGAAGGCATCAACAATACCAACTGCGGAAGGAGAATCCACGACTATGTAAGATCTTTTCTGACAGAAAGAACGGCCACAGTAGGATTAGGAGATATAAGAAGCGGTACCATAGACACACCAAATAAAGGCACACCGCAGGGATCGGTTATATCGCCAATCCTTTTTAACCTAAGCATGATCGGTCTGGCAAGGAAACTTGCAAACATCCCGGGCATAGGACACGCCATATATGCGAACGATATAACTATATGGTCGAACCAGGGATCACTTGGGCAGAAGGAACAGCAACTGCAAGAGGCAGCAACCTGCATCGAGCAATACACCAAAACGAGGGGTTTAACCTGCTCAACCGAAAAATCGGAAATCCTTCGGATAGGAAAGAAACCAATGGATGCAAGACTAGAAATAAAGCTGGAGGACAACACCATCCCGGAAAAGGAGACTATTCGAATTTTAGGCATGTGGCTACAGAGCAACGGCAAATGCAACCACACGATAAACCTCCTTAAAAAATCAACGGAACAAGTTTGCCGCATGATAACCAGAGTATCATCCAGAAGATACGGCATGAAGGAGTGCGACACGCTGAAACTAGTGAACAGCCTAGTCATCAGCAGAATAATCTACTCACTACCATACCACAACATGCTCAAAAGCGAGGAAAATCAGACGGAGGTTCTAATCAAAGCAGCCTACAAAACAGCTCTGAACTTACCAAGAAACACATCAAACGACAAGCTGGCAGAACTGGGGCTGCACAACACTTTTGATGAGCGTAGTAAGGCACAATTCATGTCGCAAATACAAAGGCTAAAGAACTCGACAACAGGAAGGGCCCTCTTAAGAAGGCTGAACAATAAAGAAGCCTTGGACATCGAGGACAGGTCGGAAAACATCCCAGATGAAATACGTCGAACCTTCCATGTTAGTCCCATACCCAGGAATATGGATCCGAACCTCCACGCATCAAGAAGACAGGCAAGGGCTAAATATGTAGAAACGAAGATAGCCACACAAGATCGAGTAGTGTACACTGACGCCACACTGTATCCATGGAATCGCAGCCAAAGCATCAAGAAAACAGTTTCGGTTGTAACAACGAAGGAAGGTGACCTCATCAGCGGTGCATCCACGAGAGATGGAACGATAGCTGAGGCAGAAGAGATAGCCGTAGCCCTAGCGGCAGCCGAGGGCTATCGCACCAACAAATCTCTCACAATCTTAACTGACTCCCAGGAAGCTTGCAGACGCTACATGGCCGGAAGAATCAATAAGAAAGCACTAAAGATACTCTTGAAAACGAAGCGAACCAATGAAAATATCCAACATAGGATCTACAGGGTACCAGGACACGCCGGAATCAAAGGCAATCTGAAGGCAGACAAGCTAGCTCACGAGCTCACTACCCGAGCTGGTGCGTCAAATGCCCCGGACGGCCCGGGGATGACGGTGGAGCTCCCGTACGCAGCTATCCTCAACCTCATTAAAGGCAGAAGGCGCAAATACCCTCAGCCACACCCTCAGCTAACACAATACTAGGCGACATGCTGGAGAAGACTCCAAACAGGGACCTTCAACAACCTTCATGTCCTACATAAGATGTTTCCAGAGCAGTATACGTATACAGGTCCGTGGTGCGGGGCAACCCCCAGGTTATATCATATCACATGGGAATGTACACACAATGTAGCGTTCCGAAATAATAAAGACGAAATGCGGAGCAGTGGGAGGACTGGCCAACCAGCAGCGAGCTTAAGGTCCAAAGGGACCTAGTGAGCCACGCATGCCGGATGGCCAGGGACAGTGGTGCCTTGGACTAGGGGCGCCAACCACGCTCAGCCTGGAAGACATCGGCAGTCTCCGGGAACGAAACCAAACCTCTCAATTGGAACAATAAAGTTTACTCTCTCTCTCTCTTGCTCTTAAAACATGGCACATGCCCACATGGAGGGATTGGCCAATGTGTAGTGGCATGAACAAGGATATTTCCATAGGAGATTACGACATCGGAGCGGAAACGTCGTCTTCCTAGATCCATCACGAGCCAAGTCATGCCACTCGGCCGCAGGGCGGCGCCGGCAGAATGTGATCAGTGTGGCTAGGGTCCCTAGAAATACTTGCTAGTCTGCCGTTCGCGCGGAGCTCTCTACGGAACCGGTAGGCCGCGCCTCGGATGAATGCGCAGGGGGCGCTGCACACATTCGGAACGTCGTGCTTGCAGGAGCGGTCGTGCCGCTGCTGCGGTAGTGGTGCGCGCTGCTCCTTGGTCGCAAGCCCATAATACTGGTTTTTTTTTTGCGAAATCCATGAACGCTGACTCGCGTGTGTGTTGGTCTGTGTGTTCTTATGTATGTGTGATCGCGTCATGTCTAGACAACGTGACAAGCGTCACACCTTGCCAGTTCAATTCGCCATCTGACTTTCCCTCAGATTTCCACCATCTAGTCAAAAACGTGCGAAATACATTTGCAGGCGAATGGTTTAACGCACCTAAGGGTCGGGTGCACGCTCAAACCGATCCGAGAAGCTTGGAAAATGGACAGCAAGAGTGTTTCGCTTAAAGCCATGCCGAAGATCACCAGATTGCACCTGAATCCCAATTATTTTGAGAAAACGAGAGTTGCTCCAGCATTCCAGCTATTTGGTGATCATATAATTAAAGGTCTTTTTATTTATTGCACCCCGTTAGGACGCTCTTATAATTTCGTGGAAGGCACTGAATCTTTTGCAAAAGAATAAATAAACTTATCGGGATAATGACTGCGCGTGTGCCAAAAGAAGCATTATACCCGCAGTCAACAAACTTTATTTTAAAGGAGTTCCTTGAACACCTCACAAAGTTGGAAATTCATGCAAAGGCCACAATCGGCGGGTTTTTGAGCAACAGCATAGCAGAGGGACTTCGTGTATCAATTCAGAGCACACTTAATTAGTCACAGATGCAGATCTCAGCACACATCGTTTTAAGTATGTGATGACTGCAAACTTGAGCCAAGACAGACTTGAAAGCGTACTTAGCATTGTTCGGCAATCATCAGGATCTTTGACCATCGGAATGCCGCTCAGTATTTGGTTACTGTTAATGTACTCACATTCTACAATCTTGCGAAACTACCACCATCGGGAAACTGTGCTCCAAAAGTGGACACTTCCTTAGTTTCGTGGCGAAGAAACAGCCGTGCAGCGAGAATATGCTGCCTAGACTCGACAGACTAATTGATAAAAGAACGCTCAAGATGTAAAAACTGCATTGGTTTCTTGTGCGCCACGTACAAGTATTACCTCTGACGACAGTGCCTGTGTGACAGGAAAAAAGCCACGAGATGTTAATTTATGGTATCTCCGGCTAGAAAAGGACTGAAAAAAGAGCCAGTGCATAGACTGTGCTTCAGCCTTGACTACTTAAAAGTAGTGGCTGTACAGAAAATGATCGGGTTGCAGCTTTCACTGCAAAATTTGATAATGGTGGCTTACTGTATCCGTCTGGCCCCTTGAATAACATAATTATCACCGTCCTTCAAGACAGCTTCACCACTTATTTTAGTCTGAACAAGTTGCACGAGAAGAGCATATAGTTGACTTCGCTGATTTTTTAACACATGTACATTTTCCGCCTCTGGGCTGTGTGAAACATGAACGTGAATTTTTAACGCCATAATCAAATTCTATATTCTGCTTCGCCTGCGCTTCTACATGAAGTCAATCAATGTTGAGAGGGCTGCAAAAAAAGAGCAGCCGAAGCTGTTAAAGATGAGAAGATGCCAGGAGGTGGTGCAAACAAAAATGTGGGCAGCCTGAGTGCAAAGTGATGGAAATAGATGTGTTTAACAATGATTTTTATTTTGTGCTATACATTACTGATCCTTGGCTATCTTTTCCCTGGCAGGTCGTGTGACCAACACAGCATGAGCTAATAATGCTATTTTACCAAGCACGGGATTCTAAGAACTGCTTAGAATGCATGCTTGTGTTCATTACTTCTGTAACTCGGTTGCCTAAGCACTAAGGAATACGTTCCTGCAGTTTGCCTAAAGCACATGATTTACAGGACTCAGGTTCTCATCTTACATGTTTTAATTGTGCGTGCATCTAGAAGTTTCCAGTGTTCAGTCTTTTTTAGCTTCAGAGTCCGCAGAAGTTGACATCGGATCAATAGTATGAATGAAAATGCCGCTCTAAATAGCGCTCTGTTGAGCGCGCACACGGTCATGTGGTTTACCCCCGAATGCAGAGATGTAACTTGGCTCGCGCTTCGACTCAACTTCGGCAAGTCGAGTCGAAGCACCAAGGCGGCTTCAGAACGGCCAAGTTGGGTTTCGTGTTTCATAGATGCTCAACCTGACTTGCTTCGTCAAGTTAAGCGCGTGCTTGAAAGCGAGGGCGCATTGCTCGTCTGGGGATGAGAGTATTGAACAATCTATTATAATAATGCCCATTTTGCTCCTATAAAACAACGCATCTCGTTCAGCAGTCATAAACAGGCACTAGGTGCGAGTGACCTGCATAAAATTGCTAACAATAAAAACTACATTTCAGTGCTACCCGCTGCTTCCACTTGATTGACGTTTTTGGCTGGCAACGTGCTCCACATTGAGCCAATCCTAGTTGAGCCATAGCCAGTTTTTTCCATGCTTTTCCTGCTCCCAGCGGAGACCAGCGCCTCAGTTCACGTTCGAGGAAAAGGAATTGTTATTGTGTTTTGTTAACGCACGTCGGCATATATTAGAGTGCAAAAAAAACGATGTGTCGTCCCTGGCAAAAAAAAAAAAAAAAAACGCCGCTTGGAAGGAAATTGCCGGGCTGTTTAACAGCAATCACGGGGTGACCCGACGTGACCCCAATCAGCTCAAGAAATGCTGGGCCAACCTAAACAAAAGTCGAAGAGGACGCGAGGGAAAAGAGAGATCGCCACAAGACAGGTGAGCGCGGCTTGCAGGCCGTTTACAAATGTTTGTTCCTGCATGCTTTGTATGCCATGGATAAGGGCATGATTATTCTACTTCGGTCGGCGTAAGCAGCGAGGACTGGAATGCATAGTTTTTTAGGAACAGTGTGATAACACGTAAATGGGCACGTAATAACGTTTCGGTGCAGTGTACTCTGCTTTATTTACAAACGCAGATGAATGCAGGCTGCGTTAATCGTGTAAATAATGCCCAAGCAGTATCCTGTACAGCCTCCGTAATTTTTAAAAACTACAGAGAATGTTTGCTACATTCAAGTCAGTACGAAGGCATGCGATTTCTGCTGCATAGAAGACTATGATGAGCGGGCAGTGCAGTGGGACGGAGGGCTCGCGCCTGGCCAGCAGCGAACTGACAACGGACGATTTTGCTCGGAGTTGGTACCATTCGCATACTATCGCGCCGCGAAGCCAAATTGGGTGCACCGTAGACCAGACGGTGTCTACACTGGCGACCTTCATGTTCATGAGGAAACTTGCCGCGCTATTGACAGTTGCTTGGTACTATTGAATATCCGGAAGGCAGTACATACAGCTACCTACCTTTACTCATTCCTGGCACTGCTGGGACGGGTGGCACAAAAACGTAGCGAAAACAGCACACAGTTGCATGCATTGGTGTGCCTTTGGTTGCTTTTGTGTGGCACTTCATGAACAAAATATTTTAATGGCGCATTGTCTATAAATTAGAGTAGCTTCATTGTGTGCGGTGTCTTTTTTCTTTTCAGGAGGAGGGTCAGCTCAATGCACTGTGAGCGCTCAAAGTGAGCAAGTCATTGCTGTTGCCAGCCACATAATGACCAGGGTAGGCTGACTCTGATGGAGGCATCGACCTGCCACCAGTGGCAAGTTTGCCTGCTATAAGATTGTTGCAGCCAATGGTGGATGGAGCAGGCAATGAAGAATTCTATTATGCAGGTAAAAAAAGCACTTTGCATGTTGTAGAAAAACAGCACTCCTCTCTTTATATTCCTTTGATGACAACGGCAGCGTGTACTGTCAATTGACGGTTTCAATGTTTTTTATTGCCTTGAACCTGCTATGAGGACTGTACAGTTCATCTACAACAAATTATAAAAATCTCATTTAATACAACACTGTGGAAAGCTGCTCTACATGTGGTTGGCTGAATGTTTGTGCAGATAAAGGTTGCATTGGTTGACAGTGCGAAAGGATGACCTGCTCCAAGCTGCATGTTGTTGGACAGCACTCTGAAGGCATTTTGACTTGACGGCTTATATTCATGTGAGTGGTATGCTGTGTTCCTGTAGCCGAAGGCGAGGAGTTGGTTAACCGTCGGACACCGAGGGAGCAAGCATTCAGTGCTGCAACCTGAACTGCATTCATTATGACATTCTCTCCTGATGATGTTTTTGAGTCTTGTTTGCCATTCCTGCCTCACTTTAAACGAATGCCAACTTTAATGCAGTTTCATTATGCATGCACTCCTTCACATAAATTTTCATATCTCTGTGTACTTGTACATGATGGTGCTCCAGGGATAAGGTAACAACATTCTTGTTGTGAATAATGGTGCAGCTTGCCTATGTGTAATGCTCAAAGCCTTTTCGAATTTGGCTGCTAGTTTCAAGGAAATTGTTAGTTTTGCAATGCAAAGGTTTCACTCGAAGCGCATGTTTTCTGTAGCCCTCAGGCTCAGGCTGCAGTATTTGTCACCTTTCTTGTATGCCTCACCTTGGCATTTGTGTCGCATATATGCGGCGAAGCAAGCAGGCAGGCATTACAAGGAAACCTTTGCAAAAAAAATGAAAGTGGATTAGCTCAGCTACTCCAGGATATACAAAGTGAAAGCGGTCGGCGTTCATTGGCATTGATAAAGTTCTAGACGCTGATGATTTTGAAGAAAGGAAGGGCGTATAACTGGCTCCCTGGGCCAGAGGACACGCATGAGTACAAACTAGCAAATATACTAAAATTGAAAAGAAACCCATTGAATGAGCAAAAAAGCTGCAGGTGCAGGGTTAGAGGATAACCACATGTGTAAAACTCGGGGCCTGCGTGACTATCACTACTGTATCAGCAGAAAAAAATAAAGTAGGTCATCAGGCATAATTCAGAGTGAAAGGTGAGGAATATGGCAGAACAAAACAGAATGACTAAACTGGGGCCCCCAGAAACAACGGCAGCTATTTGGCGCCGAGAAGGGCAAGTGGTGCCTTATATAAGAACATTATAAAGCTTTCGTTATAATGTCTCTTCACCAATTGACCCAACAATCTGTGCTGTTGAGGCAGACCGCTAATGTGTTGTAAGCTTAGATTTGTCCAACTAATTTTTACCTTTTCTTTATTACAGAAGACGACTGGGAACCTCCGCTCGTGGATGAGCCGCAGTCACCGGCGGCTGCTGTTGGTAAGAGTGGGGCAACTCCAGAAGCAATTGAGCAGGAGAGCAATCTCTTTTTTCCTGCTGTGCAACCTGCTGATGCTTCCAGCACAGCTGCAGCAGGCTGCAGCAGTGCTACAGTTGCTTCTGGAGCTGCCGCTGGTCCCACTACTGCTGAAGCAGTGGCCACCGGTGACGCTGGCAGGGCTCCAAGAGGGCGGATGGCCCTTTTAGAAAGGTCTCTGGCAGATGAGAACGACTATAGAGCGGCCTTACTGCGTGAAGAGCATGGACTGCGTCTGCAGCTGATGCGAGAGGACCACAACAGTATTCTGCAGGAGCGGCAGGAGAAAAAACTCCTTGATATCCAGAAAAAAAAATTGGAATTGGAAATCTTAGAAATTGAAAAACAAATCAAACTTGAACAGCTTCGTAGGCTGCGAGAGGCACCAGAATAAACGGTGGCTATGACTGAATGAAACTGGAATGCTGTGTGAATGCTTGCACAAATATTATGTGGCAAATCCACATAACTACACTTCATTTGCACATGTACCGTTTTAAGCACATGACTCGGTGGGAACAGACATACAGCCCCGTCACCACCTTGCATGCAAGTCTGACAAGCTATCGCATAGCAGGAGGCAGGTAGGATGGTTGCGTGGTACTTATGCTGCTATGGCTATATGGATCTTTGGATGCAAACAGCAATTTATTCATAGAAATACGCATTGCTGTATGCTACAAATATGGCTGCTCTAGGAAGGAAAAACCTCCCCTGGCATTGTTTGCAAAACCAACCAGTAGAGAAAATTGCAGGCCACATTGTTAAAGTTTCCATGTATAAAAAGTCAACAATATTGGCTCACGCAAGTCAACACCACATAAATGCTCAAAGGCCAACACCGCTCTCTACTCCTTCCTTTATTTTTGCTGTCTCATCTAACCTAAACCCTCGCAGCTAGTGCCTCCTACTCAAGAACCGAAACCCTTAAAGAATGCGATTCCTCCTATGCTGTCTACAAGGTGGGCCCATAGCTTGAGTCAATACAATGCCACAGCCTCCCGCTTTGCTGAAGTAATCTATTGCTTCAAAAATATGGCCACCACATTCCTGTGACAAGCCGCACTAGGCATGACAAAAAAAGACTATAAAGAAGCATGCATCAAAAAAACACTTGCTGGTGGCACCCACGTTCTGCTATTTCAAACCCCGCCAAACCATGTAACAATTTCAAAACATGCCAGTTCTCGATGAGTGGAATCAGCACAGTTCCAAGAAGGCCGGCTCAAATGCAAAGCCAGATTTAAGCTGTGACAGCCAACCAGTAACTGCATGTACAAATCAAAAGAGGCACTAGTCCAAGTGTTTGCATGTAAAAGATTTCACTACAACACTTGCGAGCTAGAAGTAGCTACCTAGCTACCTAGTCAAACCATTCATTGAACACACAAAACAAAAAGTTGCAAACACTACTGGGGTCATAAATTATCTTTCAGTGGTCCACCATGACTGCGGCAGCAAGGTGTTCCCAAACATCAGTAGTGCCCGCACACAATGATCTCGACTAACTGTTGGTGTTGGCTCATGACGACTCACTTTATGATCTCGGGTTTGTATTCAGCCATGCAAAGCAAGGCGCCTAACAAACACCACGTGCATTTGGCTCGAGAACAATGAATATTGAGTGCAACTGCTCGCAGACAGATTGTGTAGCCTTAGCAACAGTTACAGGAGTTCTATGTACGACCATCACCTTTGCACTTGGAAATTAAAAATGCTCACAGGTCACACACTGTAGGTTGGTATGTTTCACCATGACACCAATGCCTGGAATCCTCTCCGCACATATGCTGCTTCTTTCGCTTCTTTCTCTGTGCCAGTTACTGCCCGTTATGCAACTTTGTTGTAAGTGATTGAGCTGGACGAGGCATGTGGATCATGTCAGGAAGCCCATTTCAGACCTAAAGAATCGACCTTTTGCACCATACAATGACAACAACCAACTCCCACTTTGAACAGAGACGAGAGAGAGCGACAATGCACAACAAACCACTCGAGCATCGTTCCTTGAAAAGAAGGCTCCAGTGTGACAGCTGAAGGTTCGACCGTTCTACACCATCTTGAAACCAAACCAAATGAAAAGAATACACTCATGTTTTTTTTACCTCAATACAGCCAAAAAAAATGTGAGAAATTTAATAACTGATTCATAACACACCTCTGTTGGCAAGCCAGAAAACAAAACTTCGCAGTGATCTGGAATTTCATCATTGTAGGCAATTGGGAACGTCTCGTTTTGTTGTAAAAGGAATATTTGAAATTAATGATTGTGCAATGGGTTTTCCGGGCAGAAAGTACAAAGCGCAGAACAGCGTTCACAGACAGTCAACGGTTCCAGCAGCACCAACCCGAAGCACGCGCTTGTCGAGAGCAGACCCGCTGCCACATGGGCACTTCTTTGTCATTACAATTGTGACATAAAAACAAATTTATACTCAACACATGGAAGACATGCAAGAGCCCAAGCTTGAAGTGCAAGCCGGGTGAAAGTAGGAAAGACGAAGTAGCTGAACTACTTGCTGTGAGGAACCTGAATTCCATGCCGCTACCAAAGCAGCCACACAAATGTTTGCTCTGTGGAAAGGTGCACAAGCCCTGCGACTGCTCCACTTAAGGCCTAACTGTTGTACTTTACCAGATCTGGTAATTTTTCACATGCGTGTAAATAAAGCCGCCAAGACAGCAGCTCTTAAACAAATGAACTGAGCGCCATTAAGACCCTCAGCAGCAGGGTCAACAAGAGCGTTTCTGGTATTCGCCTCCTGCAAGATCAATACAGCGTTCTTGAAAAATAGCATTTGAAATAGAACACTATAGCAAGAAATGCAGAACCTAGAAGTGGAAGAGTAGCAGTTTGTTAATGCAACAAGCTCGCAACTTAAAAGCTTCCGAAGCTGAGAAAAAATTCTAGTGTAAAGGGGTGTATTCGCAGTGAAGGTCTGCAGTCGTAGATCAGAGAGCGTCATGATGAGCACACTCTCAGGAGTCACTCAGGATCCCCAGCTGCACTTCGTCGACCTCTTCGTCCCGCCGCTTGAACTGCTGCTAGTCGTTCCCATTGCTCTAACATGTCTTTAGTTCCTGCACAAAAGTTGGGATACGGGTAGCATGAGCAAGTGCGCATTATAAACATGCTTTATTCAAAATGCATGGGACAGTGTTGAGGACTGTGCATTTCTTACCTATGTGAAGCTCTTCTGGATGAGCGCCCGTCGTGCCTGCATTCCCGACAAGCTGTCGCTGACAGCATCAACAGGTGGCAGGTGCTCTGGCCGCCTCGCTGCTGTCGTGCTGGTGCGAGCCGGTGGAGCGTCCTGGATGGGAGCGCTTTCAATAGGAGGCTGTGGCTCCTTCATCAAACATGCAAAGTTCTGCAGGGCTGCACACGCTGTGATGATCACTGCAGCTTGTTTCGGCTTGTGCTGGAGGCCCCATATCCAGACAAGGGAAGAGGCGCTTCCAGACACCGAATGTCCTTTCGGCCACATTCCGTGTCTTTATGTGGGCTTTTTGGTACCTGCACGTATAAAGGAATACTGCGTTGATTTAATGCCACAGCTCGAAAGTGTGGTCAAGCTTTGTCAACTTTGTCATGCACTGTCATTGGAAACATTAACTAACCTTCCTTGCGGTGAATTTGCACAGTGATTGCGTGGTAATATAGCGCCTAGAATGTAGTGCTACTCTTCATGGAGCATGGAGAACGAAGCTACACTCTTCATGGAGTACAAAGCTACATTATAAAGCAGTACTAAAACAAAATGCTGGGCCTCGATCGCACATTCCGAAGAGACACATTTCGCTATGTGGGACGCCGTAGTGAAAGGCTCCGGAAATTTCTACCACCTGGCGTTCTTCAGCGTGCAACGACGTCGCACAGTACACAGGCCTCCAGCATTTCGCCTTCATCGAAATGTGAACGCCGCGGCCGGGATCGAACCCGCGTCTTTCGGGCAAGTAATCTTGTGACTGTACGTTCGTAGCACCGCGGGGAAATAAATAAAATGACAGCACGTACACGACGCGAACGAATACAAATGAGCTGAACAGTGGTAACTGTTCAGAGAATTTCAATTTTTATTGCTCACCTGCACATTGATGGAGAAATAGCCTTTGCGGTTTCGGTAGACTTCCGCATCTGCACCACCCGGGCTGTTGATGCGGACATGCGTGCAATCTATGCAGCCGGTCACACCAGGGAATTCACCGATCTCATAAAAGTCCCGCATCAGCTTTTCAAACTGCGAGACGGCTGGAAACTGCAACAGCATCGGGCGCAGGTGCTTGGCAATCAGCAAGGTGACCTTTCCAACTGCGCGGCACACCGTGGGCTGCGAAATCCGCACCAGATCCCCGGTGACGGTTTGGAAAGTACCGGCCCCATAAAACCTCGAAGCCAGGAGTAGCTGCAGCATCGGAGGAACAGGCTGTCCCCTGTTGTCGGGACTTTCACGCAGGGGCAACACGGTGAGCAGCTCCCGCACGGCGTTCTTGGAGAACCGATAGCGGGCGAGGAACTGCTCGTCGTCGTAGGGCTCCATGGGGTTCCCCCGATCTCGTAACGCTGGCCGTGGAATCTTCGGCAACGAATGGGCCTCAGAAAATACTACGTCCATGGCGTGGCAAGCGAACTCGAACGCAGCTACCCTCCGCGCGACGTCCGATCGGTAGGTGGCCATGTTGGAAAATACAACGAAGTCAGCTTCAAGCAAGCTCCTCAGCCGACTTGAAGTTGGACCGAACTAGGATCGAGCCAAGCCGGTTGCAAGTCGCACTTCAAGCCGAGTTTGGTTTATGAAACACGATGGAGCTCACTTGAGACCGATGGAAGTTAAGTTCGAGCCAAGTTACATTTCTGCATTCGGGGGTTAGAATCGTGGGTAACATTCTTGATGCAAGGATATTTTTATTTAAATTCCTCAGAAGACGGTATATAATACGGCATGGAAGCAGTATTCAGAAAGGGGAATAGGGTGTAAAAATAAGTGGGTTCGTTTCGCCTTCGACTCTGGAGTACGCGCACAAAATTTGTTCGCAAAAAAAAATCCGACCGCGGCGGCTACGTTTTTATGGAGGAAAAACGGTAAGGCTCCCGTGTGCTGTGCGATGTCAGTGCACGTTAAAGATCCCCAGGTGGTCGAAATTATTCCGGAGCCCTCCACTACGGCACCTCTCTCTTCCTTTCTTCTTTCACTCCCTCCTTTATCCCTTCCCTTACGGCGCGGTTCAGGTGTCCAACGATAAATGAGACAGATACTGCGCCATTTCCTTTCCCCCAAAAAACCAATTATTATTATTATTAAAAAAAATCGTTTGCGTCCCTACGCCGATGGCTGAACTGCGCATTGAAAAACCACGGCTAAGCTGAAATAAAAAAATCAGTGCAATCGCATGCGCAAGTCATCTGAAAACACGCAGGGAATTCGTTTCGCGGGGCGAAACACGCGCGTCTACCGCAGACGCCGTGACTGTCAAGGCACACCGATTGCTCGCAGCGCCACCGCGGCGGTAATTCAGCAGCAGACCCCGCCGCAGCCGGCGGACGCCAGACTAGCAAGTATTTCTAGGGACCCTAGTGTGGCATTGCCCCCCTCCTTTCAAAAGGCATCGCCTCGATGCCACCGCCAAGGGGGAAACAGTATAGAGGCAGCGAAAGTGCAAACGTGTGTGTGGCGCCGGCACTGAGTGTGAACCCTGCCATCGGCTAACGGGCGTAATACGGTTTCATGCGCGACACGTGGATAACTTCAGACTTGGGCGGCCGAAAAGAGCGGACAGTGCCCTGCGGGAACCCTTCATAGTTCACCTCACTGAGTTGACGTATAACCTCGTAGCGGCCGAAGTAGCCGCGCACAAGCTTTTCAGAGCGCCCGCGCAAACGTATTGGGCTCCATACCCAGACGTGCCCGCCGGGCTTGTTAATCACCTCCCTGTGGCGGAGGTTGTAGCGCCGGGCATCGGTTTCCTGCTGGTGTCGAATTCGGTGTCTAGCAAGATGGCGAGCGGCTTCTGCGTCACGAACGAATTGGCCAGTGCCCGCGACAGACGAAAGGGCACAACCGGGAAGCAGCATGGCGTCCAGCATGGTCAAGGCGTCACGGCCATACACCAAACGGAACGGAGTGAAGCGCGTCGTTTCTTGGAGGATAGTTAAAAGCAAACGTGACGTAAGGAAGTATTTCGTTCCAGTTTCGATGGTCATCGTCAACATACATAGACATCCTGTCTGCAATGATGTTCAGCCTTTAAGTTTGTCCATTCGTTGGAGGATGGTAAGCAGTCGTTTTTCTATGAGTGGTGCCACTGAGACGCAGGATCTCATGTGTAAGAGCCGACGTAAACGTGGTTCCTCGATCAGTAAATATGACAGTGGGGTCGCCGTGGCGAAGCACTATGTGGTGAACAAAGAACTGTGCAATTTCAGCCGTGGTGCCACGGTGAAGAGCCTTGGTATCACAGTAGCGGCTGAGGTAGTGAGTGGCAGCAACAATATACAGTTTACCCATGGAGGACACAGGGAATGGGCCTAGTAAGTCCATGTCGACCTGCTGAAATGGGATTTGAGGTGGATCAATTGACTTCAGAAGACCGGCCGGTTTTGTCGGTGGTATCTTCCGCCGTTGACACTCACAACAGGTTCTAACGTAACGTTGGACAACCTCAGCAAGCCGAGGCCAGTAGTACTTTTGGCGGAGGCGTCCCAATGTTCTGGAAAATCCGAGGTGGCCAGAAGAAAGGTCGTCGTGGCATGCAGTGAGAACTTCCTGACGAAGCGCGGATGGGACTATAAGGAGGTACGCAGTTTCGGTCGGGCCGTAGTTTTATTGCGAAAGCAATACTGCTCGAGGTTTCCGCTCTTGGCCGTCGTCCCGGAGAATCCACCATTTACCTTTAGCGTGACCTATGTGAGACGTCATACCAGCTGTGGAAAAGCGGGGCCCCAACTCGCCTCGTCGCGATCGTCCCAGCGAATCCCCCATGCTGCAGCTGCGCGCCGCTACCGCGAGGGGCGCTCGCTGTACGTGACGTCATGCCAGCTGTGGAAAAGCGGCCTCCCCAACTCGGCTCGTCGCGATCGTCGCAGCGAATCCTCCACGGTATGTCGGATGATGTGTACAAGGTGAAGCTGCAACTATGTGCTGCAGCTAAGAAGCGGCGGCATGCGGAAGAAACGGATGAAGAGCGGGAACAACGTTTAGCTAAACGGCGTGCATATTGTAGTCGTTATGGAGAGCGCGAAAGAGATGCAACAACGACAGAACGAAGCGAGAAAGAGACAACGCGGTCAAGAGACGCCAGAAGAACGCGCCGGAAGACTCGAGAAGCGTCGTAACGCAGATGCGGCTTGAAGAAGTGACACCTCCCTTAGCGATTCTTCAACTGCGGAAGAGACCGCTTTGAATTCTCGAGAGTGTCGGACTGAGACGCTGCGTATACGACGTGCCGAGGAAACGAAGCTTTCGCAATTTGACTTGGTTTAAACAGAGCTAAACCACAGACAATTTTTTCTTGTAGAGGACTCCATCTCGTGTACAAAACGATGAGAGTCCACGCGAAAAGAGTCAGGGCGGAGACGGAGCGGTTCCTTCGAGGTACTCGATGAGGGCAGCAGTTCGCAATCGGCCCTCTAGTGATGTGCAAGAGCGGATGTGGTGAGAGCGCCGAGGAAAGCAGAATCATTTTTGGACTCAGCCGATGGGCACGGAAGAGGAGCTCGGGAGAGACAGTCAGCATCGCTACGTTTGTGGCCTGACATACACGATTGTGACGTCGAACTATTGCAACCGAAGGCTCCACCGTGCAAGCCGCCCCAAGGAATCTTTCCGGTTCGCAAGCCAACAAAAGGAGTGATGATCGTTCACGACTCGAAACGGACGGCCTTACAGGTACGGACGACATTTCGCGACTGCCCAAACCATAGACAGATACTCCTCTTCTGTGGTTGAATAATTCACTTCGGAACGGGACGAAGTGCGACTAGCGTATGCTATCACGCGTTCTGCACCGTCTTGCCACTGCACAATCACCGCACCGAGGTCAACATTGCTGGCATCTGTGTGCAGTTCCCTGTCGGCTTCCTCGTCGAAGTGGCCAAGAATAGGCGTAGATTGGATGCATGCTTTAAGTTCTGTGAAGGTTTTTCCTGATCCGGACCCCAGAAGAAGGGTTCGGCTTCTTTGTTAAGGTGAGTTAGGGCCTCTGCGAGCTTCGAGAAGTTTTGAACGAACCTCCGATAATAAGCGCAGAGTCCCAGAAAACGACGCAAGCTTCGTTTATCTGTTGGCTTGGGGAATGCAGCAACGGCGGCCGTCTTTTCGGGGTCGGGGCTAACGCCCTGAGCGCTCACAATTTGGCCAAGAGATTTGAGCTCCATAAATGCAAAGTGGCACTTTTCAAGCTTGAGAGACAGACCCGCGGAACGGATTGCCTCGAAAAGGGGGCCAATGCCACACTGCTCACATTCTGGCGCTCGGCCGCATGGCGGCGCCGGCAGAATGTGCGCAGTGTGGCATTATTGTTCATGCTTTGTCGCACAACCTCGCCCTTCTGTATAGGCTTATACTCCAATCCTATAGTAACCTTACAGTTTATCAAATTTGAGCACCTCCATTATTGAAACGAACAACGCTCAGAATACTTTTTAACGCTGTAAGCGTAACTCTAATTTTGCAGTCGATAGCGGTCAATTTACAGCTTACGCCGCAACCTTCATTTTTACTGTAGTTTGTGAGTAATATGCCGGTTACACTGTAACCTTCATTTTTACTATCATTTATGGGCAATTTACAGATTACGTCGGGCACTTCATATTCCAGCCTTCGCGACGGCGCGCGTAGCCAACATGCTCACACATGTCCCGTGCGCCGGGCGGGAAGCAGAATTCGTGGTGCCGCTCGATATCGTTCCCCGGGTTGTCCGGCGGAAGTTGCGGTTCCTGACCGCCGTGGTATACGTCTCTGCGTTTCTTCGGTGCTCGCGGGGCAGAGAGATTAGTGGCGCTGAGCGTGTTTCTGCTCTTTTTGGCTTTAGGAGGCGGCTAGCTGGAGGAGCTTTCGTTGCTTTGGATGGGCAATATCTTCTGGCACAGCAACGTGTACCAGAAAGGGCACAAAATGAGGAGCTAGTGGCCACGGCATTCTTGTTGATTTGCAGAAATGTAACAATTTTTATTATTGGTATCATCCTTCGCGTTATAGCATTCATTACACTTTAATCATTATAGTGACTTACCCAGCATACTATAGCTGCCTGCTCGAGCCGCCGCGGTAGCTCAGTGGTTATGGCGCTCGGCTGCTGACCCGAAAGATGCGGGTTCGGCCACGGTCGCGGCGGTCGAATATCGATGGAGGCGAAACTCTAGAGGCCCGTGTACTGTCCGATGTCAGTGCACCTTAAGGAACCCCAGGTGGTTGAAATTTCCGGAGCCCTTCACTACGGCATCCCATAGCCTTTGTCGCTTTGGGACGTTAAACCCCTATAAACCAAACCATTTTGCCTCTGTAGACGCGAGCATCAAAAGAGACTTCATGACGTTAGTGTACAGACCAAAGCACCTTTCTAACAGTTTGGTCTGCCTACTGGACTGTAAATTGAATTAGTCTGTAACCCATGCAAAGTTAAGATTGGCTGGCCTTCCCGATTCGTTGCAAAAAAAAATTGCAGCCAAGTGCGTATGTCAATATATGCCGACGACATCTGTATTTGGATTAGTTGCTAACAACACAAGCGATTAGCCCTCATTGCTCGAAAGGCTCTCCTTTTGGTACAAGCTTAACTTCAAGGTTAGGGATTTTCTATATCAGTGGAAAAATCCGGCTTTGTTCTGTTTCCAGGTGTAGGAAGACGTCAAGCGCGGTTGAAGATAGACCTTGGTCACTCTTGCATCCGCCAATTTATTCACACGCACTTCCTGGGTGTCATTATTTACTCCCGGCCACAGTGGCGAAAAGCTGTCGACGCGATTGTTTCATCTCTATCTTCGCGTCTCAGTGTGATCCGTAGAATTGCAAGTGAAAAATGGGGAAACCATCCTTCTTCAATGGTCAAACTTCATGAAGGGCTGGCGGTCAGTCGCATTATGTATCAATAACCTTAAATTTACCCCTCGCCATCACATCTTGGGCGTATCGAAGTTATTCATAGAAAGGGCCTAAGAAGAGCCATTGGAGTTCCCTAGGCGGCTGCGAACAAGGCAGTATTTCATGAGTCTCTATCGAAACTTCTTAGCCTTGTCGCTTCTCAGAGACTACTACTGCATCTTGGGGAGCTTAGGAGAGGCGGTAGCTGGGCAATCCCTTCTCCAGCGGCTCTGCAATAGACATGAGTCGAAGGCCTAGTTGGCACTTAATACTCTTAGTTTTTTAGGCCTTAATGTTCGAAGGCAAAGAAAACGGTCGACCCCCCCCCCCTCCGGTGTTTTCCGACCCTCGACTGTAACCCAAGCATCGCAGCTAATTGGCCCAACATTGGAACCGTATTGGCAAAGGCCGAGCCTCTAAAAGACCAGGATGGAACCATCCTGTTGCAATATTGGGCAGATTACATGTGCGGCATGGGAAGCTCCCAATTCCCCACCTGAGCGCAAAGCGCAGCTCTCCTTTGGCAGCGACGCGTTTGCTCGTACTTGAAGATTTGGAAACAGAGTATGTCCGCCATCTTCAAAATTTCACGGATGGTTCTGTGGACATGGTCAAACAAGCTAGCGCAGCGGCTTTTTACATACCTTCTTTGTATTGTAAGTGGTCTGTACGCTTTAATGCTGTCGTATCCCCCACAACAGCTGAAAGTGTTGCTATTGAGGCGGCTTTATGGAAGTTAGGGTCTTGTCCGGCTCAACATGTTGTCATCCTAACTGATTCAAAATCTTCCCTTCAGAGTTTAGAGCGCGGTTTCCCCACTGATGCCTTATCTCTAAGCTCTCTACGGTCGGTGCTGAATCTTCGCAGCAGAGACTTTACTCCATACTTTCAATAGGTGCCCTCTCACATGGGAGTCAGAGGCAGTGAGGTGGCAGACAGTCTCGCCCATAAAGCTGTCCAGAAATTCATCCAAAAAGTACCTCAAGATGGAAAAGGCTCTTCAGAGAAACGGTGCTCGATCATTTTAGAACATTGTGGAGTGCGCCTCACAAGCCATGTGTGACTAAGGGACTGAAAAGATCCCAGGCCACTCTACTAAATCGAATTCGCACGGGCTCTGCTCGTACTCCTGCCTGGATGCATAAGACGGGCACGGCATCGTCTCCGCTATGTTCTTTATGTGGTGTGTGCGGGGATATAGAACATTATATTATGTATATTGCCCAGAGTACAACGCGGAAAGGTGTGTGATATGTTCGCTTCCTTCAAAAAGACAGGAACCCTTCTCATTAGAGTTCAGGACATTGTCTACCCGAGTGGAAACCAGACATGCAGAAGGGAGGCTGCAAGCCTTCTTTGAACATTTCTGCACGACACTGATCTTGTCTCTAAATGGTGACAGTAAGAACGGACTATGGTCTACTGTGAAAGAATGTGTGCGTAGATGGTGTCTTCTGGAGTGGACCATGTTATACTGTGATTGAATGTGTGCACGGATGGTGGCACTGCAACGGACTATGTTCTACTTTAACAATACGTGTATAGATGGTGACTTCTGGAGTGGACTTTTTTCTGCTTTGAGTTAATGTGTGCACATATTGTGAATGCGAGAGTGGAATATGTACTATTATAAGTGACTGGGCGCATAGCGGGACAGATCGGACAGGTTTTAGGTCGTAATTAACATAGAAGTGACGCTACGGTGGAGCAATTGCGGGCAGACTAAGCAAGGCTAATACCACATGTAGCATACAAAAACTAAGTCAGCTGAACTCATAAGGACGTTAAAGCCAGTGTACTTATGAATGAACCTATTTTCGGTATTAAGTCAGGAAATCTTAGTGGGCACAGCCGCCGTGGTGGCTAAGTTGCTATGGCGTTCGGGTGCTGGCCCGAAAGACGCAGGTGCGATCCCGGCTGCGGTGGTCGAATGTCGATGGAGGCGAAATTCTAGAGGCCTGTGTACTGTGCGATGTCAGTGCACGTTAAAGAACCCCAGGTTGTAGAAATTTCAAGAGCCCTTCACTACGGCGTCCCTCATAGCCCGAGTCGCTTTGGGAAGTTAAACCCCCTTAAAGAAAACAAAATCTTAGTGTGCACCGAGAGCACGGCAAAACGCAGTATGAATACTGCGTTTCAGAAGCAAGAAAAAGTAAAAGTCACGTACGGCTTCAGGAACGGCTGCAGGAAGACAATGATGTAAAATCATTCAAAAGAGCGCAAATTTTTATTGCTGCCTTTATGTAAATAATCATCTTTTCTCGCATATTCCAAAAAAAAAACGCTTGCGCGAATATTGGTGCGTCCTGCTGGCACAGGTTTGATTTCCAGCGTAAAAGTAACAGCAGCGTCGCAGAAAGCGTGTCTAGACGTTCCCGATATTTGGCTAGTTGTTACTACATGCCAGCCAGCTTCTATTGAGCGTCTCACTGGGCCGTCTGATCTTCCGGTTTTGCAAACACAGAAATTGTTTTGCTGTGGCTCAAATATATACCATTAAACACCACCGAAAACAAACGCATATTGATATAATCACTGTAAATCAACGTACACATTGCGACAGTGCAGATTAAAAAAAACTGAGTACAGAATTTTCTGATGACCATTACCATCAAGCAGTGTACACAGAGATGATGGGTTAGATGATAGCTAAATTAAGCAGAAATGTTTACTGCGCAGAGAACTAAATCCCTAAGTTACACACTGGAACGTGCAGTTGCTCACCCTCTAGGGAGGCCTGAATAGGAGCTCGACTCTATCGCCATGAATTACGAAATCCCCCGCTGTTCCCACTCCTCTTCAGCTCCCACAACCAGTTCCCGATAAACAAATTTCCTTTCCCTGCATCGCATCTTGCCCATCTTTTCCCAGGGCCGATTAGGGGAGTCTTCCTGGGGACGCTGCCTGGAAGCGTGGTTTATCTCGCGTATCTTCTTCCGTTCGTTTATATTTTCACATACAGGTAATGGCGCTGTATCTGTCTCATATATCGTTCGACACCTGAACCGCTCCATAAGGGAAGGGATAAATAGAGGAGTGAAAGAAGAAAAGAAGAAAGAGGTGCCGTAGTGGAGGGCTCCGGAATAATTTAGACAACCTGGGGATCTTTAACGTGCACTGACATCGCATGGCACACGGGCGCCTTAGCGTTTTGCCTCCATAAAAACGCAGCCGCCGCGGTCGGGTTCGAACCCGTGAACTCCGGATCAGTAGCCGAGCGCCCTAACCACTGAGCCACTGCGGCGGGTAATTGTCTTCCTTTATAGACATGTTAATTACCATCTATAATTGCTTTGATGCTTTTGTGGGAAAGCGGCGCAGGTGAACGTCTATTAGTTTTGAATATTTTTATGGCAGCCACAATAGACTGTTACTACATTGTAAATCCCAATATACTTAGCGACACGGGCCGGGGAATTTATTTTTCATTAATTTATCCCTCCCATCGTAGTATCTACCACTGCACTGTATGTATCTCCAAGAGCCATTGAGCGACCACGGCTGGCGTGGGCAGCGCTACCCTGACACTACAAAAATTGTGCCGCACACAGCGCTATGAGCACGTCAGACACGGGCTGCTTTAAACAGTCCCTGTAAAGGCTCCTTCTTGGGTCTCAATTCTGCTTTTGCAAAGTGCCCTGAAGACTCGGACGTAATTGAAACTCATGCCGAGAGTCATACCTTGATGTTTGAGTTTCGCGCATGCTCCGTTTTTCGTGTTTTGTTTGCATTTTGACACCACTTGCTTCATTGTTGATATTGTATTGATGCCTAAGTGAGCAGTGAATCGAGAATCGCTGCTGCTTTAAACGGCGGCTCTTCATAGGAAATACATATTGCTGCAAACAAAACTTATGTTTCTTTTTATGTTCTTATCGCCGTCGTCACGCGGCTTTAATCACTCCCTCTTCGTTTTGTGCCATGGAGAGAGGGGGCTCGATTCTGGCCGCGGCGGCCGTATTTTGAATGGAAGTGAAGTGCACAAGGCGCCCCTGCTCTGTGCGGGGTCAGTGCACGTAAGAAATTCAGGCGGTCTGGTCTACATTAATTCAGAGCCCGCCACTATACGGCGTCCCTCATAGCCCACGTGTCAGTTTCGTATGTTAGACCCCACAATTTATGACTCTTTAGCAGCAGCCAACTAATCTAATTTATTCTTTCGCAGTCCTCGCTGTGGAGATTTCTCAGCACTCAGGAGCTTGCCGATGTGGAAATAGTCGTACACTGGGAACACGCTCCCGAACAGCACGCATCTTTCAAAGCACATCGCATGATCCTGGCCCTTCAGAACGACGTCTTCAGGGCCATGTTTTTTGGGCACTTCTCCAGAGAAGATCGCTCGGACCTGCATCCGGACGTCTTTGAAGGGCTTCTACGGTAACATACCCTCGCTCACGCTTCATTTATGAATTTTGCTCAAAAGCACTTGACGGCCTGTAATTCGTGTTACATGCAGAAATATAAGCTTGATTCTATTGCAGTCTATTCTAACGACATTTGTAGAGGGGTCATCGTATTAACATGCAAGTAAAGAAGGGAATGCGAAAAGTTAAAACTTTATCACTAAAACAAAATTTGAAATGCCAGCTAAGAAACCAAACATAGCAAATACCCAGAAAGAGAAGAGTATCAGGACTCAGTGCGGTGTGTTAGGCGCCAAACAAGGCTAAGTACGGCTCTGAACCCTGAGTCCTCCAAGCCTGCTTGGCCTACGGCCCACACGCTGGACTCATCCACAGTTACCGTACTGATTCTATGAGACTTAAGGCATCCCTATTAAAAGGTGTAATGTCACGTGATGAAGTTCTCCATTACACTGCCATTAACAGCCCTAGATTTTTGCCGTGTCCTAATCCATGCAGGTTCCAACCAGCAAATGTCGCATTCATAGCTTGGTTAAAGGATTACTTATTGGAAAGGTCTTTTTCCTTGGCGATGATAATTAATCAAGAGAACGACGTTTGGGCGAACGGCCTGCTTGTAAGAACGCTAAATCCATAGCATGCTTATTACGGTACCCTGCCACCCAGAAACCATTAATGCCCACAACCAGAGCTTTGCCTTTGTGTTTTATCTCACTAGACTACAGGAAGCATTTCCCGCTTCTCATTCAAATAAGAATAAAGTGGGACAATTTTGTTACACTTTTGCCCTTGTAAAGACGACAACGGGCCCTATTATGGTCACCTGCTCTGCGACGCAGGTATTTCTACAGTAAACAGCTCCAGGTGGAAAGCGTTCACCAGGCGACCTGCACCCGCAGCGCTGCAGTCAAATACATGGTGCCTGAATTGGCAGCCAGGTGCGTCGCATACGTGGAGCGCTATATGGAGCCCGATGACGTATGTCCGTTTCTGGACTAAATCCTGACGATGGGCGAAGACGGCGTGGACGGGTGCGGCAAGGCCGTCCTCCACAACAATGGTCTCTTCGTTCTCGCGTCGAAGACGTTCGAATCCTGCTTGCACTACACCGTGAACTACATTCTCGACAACGTGCACAATGCACCCGAGATGTAGGTGCTGCAAGCCGTCCACGCCTGCGGCCGCAGGCAGTGTCTCGAGAGAGGGAAGGTTGGCGGAGAGCCAGCTGGCCTCCGTTCCGTGGTGTGGCCTTTCTTCCTCAAGCTCCGGTTTCTCGAGCTAACGGTGACCGAGTTTGTTCGCGGTCCTAACGTGTGGGGCATGCTGAACGCCGAAGAATCTCTGGCCATCCTTTGCAACATCATCGAGAAGGACTCGTTGCCCATGCCGGCTGGTTTCTGCACCGTACGCACAGGGCGCGTTTAGTTGCGGAGTACGTTGATTGCACGCCCCGGTGCAAATCGGCATTGCCAACAAAACGCCGATGTAATTTATAGACACAGAATTTAGTGCGTGGAACGGAAACGCGACCTTCGGCAAGTCCTGCTTGATTAGTCTAACATATTTTTCGAATTTTCGCCTCTAACGTTTGTTTCACGTTATTTCATGTCCTAGCGACTAGAACAATATGAATTAAGAAAGCGGGTTAAACGTTTTGTTCCTTAAAACGTGGTACCGTAGTTGAAGCTCACTCGGTCAGTAGATACATTTTGTTTAGCACTCATGCCTTATCCTGTTCGTAATGGTCCGGCAGCGTCGCTAAGCTGTTTTTCAATAAAATCTCCAAGACAGCGAGTAGGGAAACTGGGGACCAGTTATAGTTGATGGTTATTTAGTGGACAGGGTGAGAGTGCGATAAATATGAGAATGAGAAGCATTGACACAAGCGCGGTGTGTTTGTCGTCTCGTCCTTTTTCATGCGCTGCTTTTTTTCAGCATGTAAAGCCACATGCGTGGCCCAAAAGATTTTTTCCAGGCGACATTAAGAAAATTCTCTAGCAGTGGTGCCGGGTTGAACAAAGCCTTCGCATTACTTCCCTTCTTGAACTCTAATCCTGTCTTCGTGCTCTGCGTGGCAGCCGCAGAATTGGGCACAACTTTCGGCGCACTCTCCAAGCACGGGTGATCCTTAAGGAGCAATGACGTGATAATAGCAGCAACGCGTACTTGTACGTGAGGCTGCGGGAAGGGGGCATGTCGCCCTCGTTGAAGTGGGTCGTGGCGAATACATACTGACCTTTGGAGTCCTACTTGAAGCTTTGGGCGTTGGAATCTGTGTAATGTTGCTTAGATCGTCGGCGGAGAATAATATAAAACAAAGTAATGCTGCAACCCTATTTTTGATAATTTGTATTAGATATCGCCGCCACTATGGCTCAGTGGTTATGGCATTCGGCTGCTAACCCAAAAGACGCGGGTTCGATCCGGCCGCGGCGGTCGAATTTCGATGAAGGCGAAATTCTATGCGGTGTGAACCCAAGCAGCACGCCGATAATGGCCCTGAACTGGTCGAATACCGAGAAAAATCGGCTCCAATAGAGGGCTATAATGGCATCTGACTGGGACGCTACCCGATCCAATGTTTGAGCCAGTGCACCCCACTGGCTTTCCAATCAGAAGCCAGTAATGGCATACAGAGTTCTTGATTGGCTTGAATGGCATTCCTTGGCTATTCGATATTAGTCATCCAAGATTCCTTATTGGCGTATATATCATAGGCAGCCGGCCCAACCCAGCGGCTATCCAATATTTCCGGCCCAAGCTTATCCGCTGTTTATCACAGGCGTCCAGTGAAACTCGCTGGCTACCCACTATATCCCACCCAAGCTAATGCACTTGTTTTCGCCGAAGGCATCAAGCTACTCACTGGCTAGTGAATGCTTCCCACCCAAGTACACCCACTGGTCGTTCACCGAATTGCATCCAGGTACACTGACTTGCAGTCCCATTATTAGTTTCCCGACACTGCTTACCGAGCATTCTGTGCTTCGCATTGCAAAATTCATCTATGACGAATGTTTCATTTTGGCAACCATCGTCTATGCAGCGAGTTCGCAAATGCCACATTCTATTGTTAAATGCACTGAAAATGAGCAAACCGGCAATGAAGTGTAATGTTTGAACATTTATTAAAAACATAACAAAGAGCCGAAGGTCTAGGCGGGCAATGGAGGCTGCGTGGAAGCGATTAATTAGCCCTGTAGGGTCGCATCAGGGCTCGACCGCCTCGTCAAAGACTCCGCTGCTGTAGCAGGGCCAGGGTTCGTGGGAGCGGCTGCAATCAGGGCAGGCCCAGGTGCAATCCCAGGCAGCTAGCACCTCAGCCATGAGCTTTTTGCGGCCGCCTACCCCAGTGAAGAGCTGCGTACGGCTGCCTGCCAGTGTATGCCGGGACAACCTACACAGCTGACTTCTCCTTTTTGGTGATGGCATCTGCACATAACGTTTGCATTTTAGACAATAGTAGCAAGGATAGCTAGTGCATGCAGTAAGGATCCGAAATAAAAATATCACCTGTAGCCCCTCCGCAGAGCCTTTTAAAAATAAATGCTTTCTTGCGGAACTTGAGCTTGTCAGGGAAGGCCCATAAAGGCCTTCCCTACACTAGCCGCAACCACTGGCAGCTTGGGGACCCCTAGCTGGAGGAGCTGCCGGCGCTGAAAACAAGAAGCAAATAATTGTGAATGACAATTTGAATCACAGAAATAGAATTTAACTGCGCGGCTAGTTGGTGATGTATGTTAAGTCTTACAGTACAAAATGGAAAAGGAACAAGCTTGAAGAACCAGGGCGATCCTTCTCATTTTTTGCGAAAACATATCTGCGTGTCTAAAGCGTGTTTCAACATGCAGCCGCTTTCTACCGCCACCTAATGGACCAGCGAAGCATCCGGGGTTTGGAGGCAGAGGGGAAGCGTCAGAAAGGAATGAAGGGGCCAAAAAATACCCCCTTGCCAGATTGTGCTGGTGTCTGGACACTAGACGCGAAAAAAAAGGACGTAAGGGAAAACAGATTAGATGCCCCAAAGAAAGGAAGATAGGAGAAAAAAGTACAAAGGGGGAACAGTCAAAAAAAAACAGACGGCAGCGGGCTGTAGCCTACGCATTCCATCTCTTGGGGAGGCAGGGACTGAACATACCCGCCGAAGGAATGGTGCCCTCCTCGGTCGCGGCGGCCGCCCGACGAAAACCGGAAGCTGCGTCGCCGCGAGCACGCTCGAAGGCGCGACGTGAACGTAGCCGCCGTCACTTAGAGAGGGATTACTTCGCCATGTATTAACAGAATGAAAGCGAAGTCCTTACCTTGCTGCTACTGGCTCGCATTTCAGTCACCCTTCAAAAGGGACCGCGTTGGTCTCTGAATGTTCGGCTGAAAATAAATTATTTGTTGTGTCAATATTTTTCAAACTTTCGTTTCCTTTCAAAAGTCTACTTCAACCGTACGACTATTGCACAAAATCTCTGCTTCGAGGGAACTTCGCTGAACATGTACAGCTCGAAAATTATATGCAACGTCCGCCGGTGCACAAGGACCCAACGGTTTGCTGTCATTCAAGATGTGAATAGGAAAAGGAGCAAAAGTGAAGCGGCCCATGACAGCTGTATCCCATCTAAAGAGAAATGCAACACCCGAGGAAGAATTTCTTGAATGATATGTAGCGTCCACATGTGCGCAAAGAACAATCGGTTTCTGCAATTGAATAAAATCATGAGCAGTAAGCGATAAAATATAGGCATAAAAAATTCACCTACAGAGGGTGTTTCATCTGACTTTATGCAATTTTTAAAGTAGGCTTTATGAGTTAGAAGAGCGCTTTTTCGGCATAAATTTGACAGTGGTGTCATGCAATAAATCAATGTTGAAAGCAGCTAATTGGTAGGCCGCTTAATTAATATTGATAAATAAGCTTTTAACTACTACTGTTAAGCTTCCTAATTACTGAGAGGCGTGTTGCCCACCGTAAGTAGCTTACATATCATATATTGAATTTCGAAAACGCGGTTACCGTGGGCGCTCTGGCCCAAATATATTTGTCTACATGGCGCCAAATTACATGCGCTTTCGAGCAGCTCATAGGCAAAGCAACTTCTCCAGTCAAAATAACAAAAAAACAGCCAAAAGTTGTTGGCCGAAGCGCCGAGGGTAAGCACGTTTTGAAACTTTAAAAACTGATTTGAATATCACTGAAGGTGAGTCTACCGCCTCTAAATAATTAAGGAGCCTAGCAGTAATAGGGAAAAAGTTAATTATGCTATATTTGTTAACCAACCTGTCAGCAAATCTTAGCTTTGTTCTGATATTCTACATTACTGAGAATGCAATGCCATAAAAAGTTTTATTGTGGCACAAGAAGTGAATTTTAAATGTTGCTGAAAGTGTTGCGAGAGCTAACTATTCTGCAGATTGCTGGTCTCGAGTTAATGTACATGCGAAGCAATACCTACAAAAATTAAAATAAATACACAAGAAACGTACTCACGTATAAACCAGATGTCCCCAAATGGTTGGCGATACCTATTAAAAAAAATCAACTGCAGAAGGGAAAAACCGGGTTCGAAGGGCTGTGTGCTCCGGCAGTCAACCGAAGTAGAGGTTGCAGTGGGGCGCGGCAAGCCGTGAGAAACGGGCAGAGGGTGGACAGAACACAGAAGCCTCAAGAAGCTCGCAATGTCAAGAGAAAAGAATTTCGTTCATTCGGACGATGGGGTAAAGGCGGTATGCGGCGCGGGCATTAACCTCTCTGCGACGAGGCGCCGCGTTGAGAGGGGGGAGGGGGGCAGGATTGAAGGGATAGTAATGTGAAGGGCCCCTCGTGTGCCAGGAAGGAGGGGAAAAGGGCAAGAGGTAAACACGCGCGCGTTTCCTCGCGGGGTGCCGGGAGAAGGAGGTTGCAATGCAAGTCAGGGAGGTCGTCAAGAAAAACGGGCTGCAAGCGGCGGCAGCCACGGATAGCCCATTGAAAATGTTCGCAGAACAACATGTGTCCGCGGTACTGCCAGTACTGGATTCTCTCTAAGCGCTGAGCACTGCAGCGCGCAGCTTCGCCATGAGGGCTAGAAAATAACTTTGTTTTGTAGGATATTTCTGAATTTTAAAACGCGGGGTAACGCGGGGTAACAAAAAGTACTAACATCGCATAGGAAACATAGCTAATAAGTGGCAAAACTCCTCAATGTTTGTCGTTAAAAAAGAAGAGAGTAGAACACAACATGAAACCACATAAAACACAACAATATATGAAAACTGTGAAACTAAAGAAGTTAGAAGAAAGAAATTTCTATGCGTTTCCCGAACTTTCCCGAAGTTTTGTACAAGAGATTTTAATGCGAAGCACTCTGTAGCTACCTGAAACACATTTCGCAATGCAACCGTCTCTAATGAGCGCGGACACCAAGCGAGCGGCCAGTGGTAGCTTGGCGAAGTACTTGAGACGATGATGATGATTAACATGTATTTATTTCATACAAGGTAGGATTTCTCTCGGTGGGCGCCTCATTTCAGGAGCCCATTGGTGGCTTCTGCCCTGTGGGCCCTTTCGGCCACTTGCTGCTGGACCTTAGGCTGCAAGCTGGACAGCTGTTCCTCCCACCGCTCCTTGCTTGGGCTTTCAACTCTCCCTAATGCTCTTCTTTTCTTGCAGGCCCACACCACATGCTGCAGGTCCGCCTCCTCGTCGCAGAAGGCGCACTGCGCACTAAATTCGTCTGGGTACATTAGATTGTCTTTTTGTTTTAATGAATGAGTTCGACTGTGGTCGCCTGATTGACTTTCTTAATTAGTCCAGATCCCTTGAATCGGGTACTTCCTGCACAATCTCTAATGGAATGTGTTGTTGCACGCTACCGATGGTTTTGCGCCTGTCGACCCATCATGAGGGGTTTAGGCTAAAGGTGCTCAGGCTATGGCGTGTGTGCCCTCATTCCTTGGGTCGGCTTCGTGATATGGAATCCATATGATCTTGTGTGAGCTTTCAGGGTCTCCGTGGCTTCAGATGATCCTGGCAGCTATCCTACTTTTCTTCTCGTTTCGTTTCTGCACGCCTGTTGCGAATCTGTGACAAAACTGGCCATGTTCCCTGTCTCCGCAGCCAGCGCTATAGCTGCCTCCTCTTCTGCTATTACATCTATGCAGCTGAGTGATGTGCACTTCATTACCTTCCGCTTGAGATTTTTGTCTCCAATGGTCACGACCCCCTTTAGGGGCTCCGCCGCGTATCTTGTGCAGTTTGTGCTTTCCCAAGCCTTGCGAACTGCTTTTGCTCGGGCCTCGCGTCGGCCTTTGTGATGTGCAGCTAGGTACATATTCCTTCGTATAGGCGCTACCTCGATGCCTTCTTGTGCCTATTTCGGCAGGCTGACTTTGTCCCTCCTGGTTGGTAGCGGGTTGATTCCCATGCGTTAAAGTACGCTCCTGTCTATTCTGCTACATGATAGCCTCATGAGTTGTGTGATTTATTGGGCTTCGATGAGCTCGTCTGTAGAGCTGTGGAATCCTAGCCGGAGTAGCCTGTCCGTGGACGCACTCCTAATGATGGCGTCCAATGACGCTTTCCTATTGATGACGTCTAGTTTTTCCTTGTCCGATTTCTTTAACTCTCAGAAGCGAGCCGCATAGAATATCCTGACGACGAAAGCCTGGACCAGCTTGATTGAGTCCTTATCCTCCACTCCTCTCCTTCTGTTTGTGACTCTGCCGATCATACGCGTGACATGATCCGTGATCTCTGCTAGTTTTCTGATAGCTACCCCGTTGTTTTTCCTGTGTATGGTTAGTCCCAAAATATTAGTGCCTTGCACTTCCTTGATGACTTCCCTTCGATCTCTATGTTTAGTAGTGCCTGCGTAAAGTCCCGCACTCTTTTCCAGAAGGTCAGTAGCACTGATTGGGTTGTTGTCCATCTGAGTCCACACTCCTTCACGTATGTTTCTACCATTTCGGTCGCCATCTTCAGGCGCTCCTGGAGAACCTGAAAGTGGTTGTCCCTTATCCTGGTGGTAATATCATTCGCATAAATGGCATGCTTGAGCCCGCATATCTTGTACAGTCCTACTGGCTGTCCCATCATCGCGACGTTGAACAGTAGTGGCAAAAGCACCGACCTTAGGGAGTGTTCCTGTCTGCCATCTCGATTATACTCAAGTTGCCTGACCCTAGGTTGATCTGCGCCGAGATACCACTCACAGTCAAAAGAATGAAAAAGGCGAGATGGGGCCTCGCAAGCGATCAGCACCCACACAACAACAACAACACCCACAGAACAGGAGCTAAACGATAGAAGACGTCAGCGTGCAACCGCCGACCGCCGCCAATACGGAGCGAACTGGACGATGCGCCTTCAACAGATGCGTGAGGCCGTCTGGCGATGGCACCGCGAAACAGCCGAGGAAAAGAGACGAGGCTCGAATATATGCGTGCATTTAGGCTACGTGGTGTGCAAGAACAATGGCCTACTGCCGGGGCTGACGCCTTCCTTGCGAAGCACCTCATGCAGGACGGGTTCGGAATGTCGTGCACTGTGTGCGTTAGGCTGTGGTTCACGTCGGTCGTCACACGTGTACATGAATTACACCCCGAGACAATATCAAGTGCGTTCCGAACCGGAGATGCGAATAGCTCGTACTTTGCTCATCGCGCAAGGGAAGTGTATGCGCAAGAGAAATCCCCAGACTGTCTAGAAGCAATAGCTTCGTTTTACACGGATGGATGTATAAAGAAAACCCAGAATGGAGAAACTGCGTCGTTGTATTCAAACTTACAGGCGTCGTGAGTATCATGCGGGATGCTCTCGCAGTTCATACAGAACCTGCATAGTGGTTGCGGCAATTTTTTTTTGTCCGTGGCGTCCAAAACTCACGCTTCTTTAAGGTAGCTTAAAAAAAATTCTGCGTCCGCTTGTCTTTTATCGATACACAGTGCTGCAATCAGGAAATATACAGGACAATGTGCAGCGAGACTGAGAAATAACTGCCCTTTATAAATTTCTGGAGAATTTAAGTATTTATCTTAAATATATCCGACTCGTTTTGGATTTTGGGCCCCTGAGACAGTATTGGATTGGATTGGAAAACATTTAATTGGTCAGAAAAGGCAGAATGCAGACGATCCGTGCTAGGTGGCTATCAGTCCACGGCTGACAGCGACCTGGGTAGCCCATTCAATGACCCGGGTTTGAACTCCCAAGTCTGAGCTGACCAACACGGCCTCCCACTGCTCGACAGTAGGAACCTGTATTAGAGATTTCGGGGGCGGCTCCTCTTTACAATTCCACAATAGGTGATCATAGACAGTACATTTGACTGCGGCACCAGCATTTGAATGCAGCGCCATTTGAGGCAGACGACCAATGGTGCAATGTCTGGCCATGCGCGAGCTACCTCTTCGTCAGCTTACTTTTTGGCATGTCTCTGTGCATTGCCGACAAGGAAGAGCCTCTGTTCTTGTAGTCTTGGGTATAGCATAGTTACTTTTGCTTCGGTATCAGTTAACGACACCGTGCGCAAAATTTTCACGCCGATGACGCCAGTTATATTTTTGTGTGTGCGTGTATGTTGTGTGAGCGTGCGTGTGTGCGTGCGTGCGTGCGTGAGGTGGGTACAAAGCTGCGGGCAGACGCTGTCAGCCAGTTTGGGACCAACTTTTGGGATATGATGTAATCAGCGTTGTGATCAACGTCTATACAGTAAGGTCCCACGATTCGTGCTTGAAAATACTTTCCATGCCCTTTTTGGCATCGCATACGTATGAGCGAATAACTCGGCAGTGTGTCTCGGATGCGTTACTTGTGCATTAATTACGCATTGCCGAGCTTTCCGTCGAACAAGCATCGTGGCAGACCCATAAATAATTTTTGGCCTGGCACGTTGTCCCAGACGCGACGATTGGCCAATGAGGGCTGAGAATGCCTGGTGCGTTGAAGATACTCAGCACCCTTTCCTGACTTCTCTAGAAGAATGTGGCGTAAAATAGAACACATGACAGGCCATCGCTTGTTGGCCTCATTAGCACAGTGTGACATTAGCTGCGTGAGTTTTTTGCTTTTGTCCTGTATACACCACAGATTTTCACTCCCGCACTTGTGGTTGATACATATTGTCGCCGAGAAACGTAGGGCGACTTAAAAGGGGCTTTTAATCGGATGGCCAAGAAGACCAGTAGCTCGCATCTTCTTCTTCTTGCTCTTAATGATCCCCAAACCCGGAAAGAAACTACGCATAGAAAACCTGAGGCCAATTTCACTCACATCTTGCCTCGGGAAGCTCTATGAAAGAACTGTAACCAAAAGAATTCAAAACTACCTAGAGGACAATGAGCTGTATCCCCATAGCATGTTTGGGTTCAGGGCAAACCCGTCAACGCAAGACATCCTGCTACAACTCAAACATGAGGTAATTGCCAATTCCCCGCAGCAAGGAGAAAACATAATTATGACAGTTGACATCAAAGGGGCCTTCGACAACGTTAGCCACGCGGCTATAATGGAAGGCATCAACAATACCAACTGCGGAAGGAGAATCCACGACTATGTAAGATCTTTTCTGACAGAAAGAACGGCCACAGTAGGATTAGGAGATATAAGAAGCGGTACCATAGACACACCAAATAAAGGCACACCGCAGGGATCGGTTATATCGCCAATCCTTTTTAACCTAAGCATGATCGGTCTGGCAAGGAAACTTGCAAACATCCCGGGCATAGGACACGCCATATATGCGAACGATATAACTATATGGTCGAACCAGGGATCACTTGGGCAGAAGGAACAGCAACTGCAAGAGGCAGCAACCTGCATCGAGCAATACACCAAAACGAGGGGTTTAACCTGCTCAACCGAAAAATCGGAAATCCTTAGGATAGGAAAGAAACCAATGGATGCAAGACTAGAAATAAAGCTGGAGGACAACACCATCCCGGAAAAGGAGACTATTCGAATTTTAGGCATGTGGCTACAGAGCAACGGCAAATGCAACCACACGATAAACCTCCTTAAAAAATCAACGGAACAAGTTTGCCGCATGATAACCAGAGTATCATCCAGAAGATACGGCATGAAGGAGTGCGACACGCTGAAACTAGTGAACAGCCTAGTCATCAGCAGAATAATCTACTCACTACCATACCACAACATGCTCAAAAGCGAGGAAAATCAGACGGAGGTTCTAATCAAAGCAGCCTACAAAACAGCTCTGAACTTACCAAGAAACACATCAAACGACAAGCTGGCAGAACTGGGGCTGCACAACACTTTTGATGAGCGTAGTAAGGCACAATTCATGTCGCAAATACAAAGGCTAAAGAACTCGACAACAGGAAGGGCCCTCTTAAGAAGGCTGAACTATAAAGAAGCCTTGGACATCGAGGACTGGTCGGAAAACATCCCAGATGAAATACGTCGAACCTTCCATGTTAGTCCCATACCCAGGAATATGGATCCGAACCTCCACGCATCAAGAAGACAGGCAAGGGCTAAATATGTAGAAACGAAGATAGCCACACAAGATCGAGTAGTGTACACTGACGCCACACTGTATCCATGGAATCGCAGCCAAAGCATCAAGAAAACAGTTTCGGTTGTAACAACGAAGGAAGGTGACCTCATCAGCGGTGCATCCACGAGAGATGGAACGATAGCTGAGGCAGAAGAGATAGCCGTAGCCCTAGCGGCAGCCGAGGGCTATCGCACCAACAAATCTCTCACAATCTTAACTGACTCCCAGGAAGCTTGCAGACGCTACATGGCAGGAAGAATCAATAAGAAAGCACTAAAGATACTCTTGAAAACGAAGCGAACCAATGAAAATATCCAACATAGGATCTACAGGGTACCAGGACACGCCGGAATCAAAGGCAATCTGAAGGCAGACTAGCTAGCTCACGAGCTCACTACCCGAGCTGGTGCGTCAAATGCCCCGGACGGCCCGGGGATGACGGTGGAGCTCCCGTACGCAGCTATCCTCAACCTCATTAAAGGCAGAAGGCGCAAATACCCTCAGCCACACCCTCAGCTAACACAATACTAGGCGACATGCTGGAGAAGACTCCAAACAGGGACCTTCAACAACCTTCATGTCCTACATAAGATGTTTCCAGAGCAGTATACGTATACAGGTCCGTGGTGCGGGGCAACCCCCAGGTTATATCATATCACATGGGAATGTACACACAATGTAGCGTTCCGAAATAATAAAGACGAAATGCGGAGCAGTGGGAGGACTGGCCAACCAGCAGCGAGCTTAAGGTCCAAAGGGACCTAGTGAGCCACGCATGCCGGATGGCCAGGGACAGTGGTGCCTTGGACTAGGGGCGCCAACCACGCTCAGCCTGGAAGACATCGGCAGTCTCCGGGAACGAAACCAAACCTCTCAATTGGAACAATAAAGTTTACTCTCTCTCTCTCTTGCTCTTAAAACATGGCACATGCCCACATGGAGGGATTGGCCAATGTGTAGTGGCATGAACAAGGATATTTCCATAGGAGATTACGACATCGGAGCGGAAACGTCGTCTTCCTAGATCCATCACGAGCCAAGTCATGCCACTCGGCCGCAGGGCGGCGCCGGCAGAATGTGATCAGTGTGGCTAGGGTCCCTAGAAATACTTGCTAGTCTGCCGTTCGCGCGGAGCTCTCTACGGAACCGGTAGGCCGCGCCTCGGATGAATGCGCAGGGGGCGCTGCACACATTCGGAACGTCGTGCTTGCAGGAGCGGTCGTGCCGCTGCTGCGGTAGTGGTGCGCGCTGCTCCTTGGTCGCAAGCCCATAATACTGGTTTTTTTTTTTGCGAAATCCATGAACGCTGACTCGCGTGTGTGTTGGTCTGTGTGTTCTTATGTATGTGTGATCGCGTCATGTCTAGACAACGTGACAAGCGTCACACCTTGCAAGTTCAATTCGCCATCTGACTTTCCCTCAGATTTCCACCATCTAGTCAAAAACGTGCGAAATACATTTGCAGGCGAATGGTTTAACGCACCTAAGGGTCGGGTGCACGCTCAAACCGATCCGAGAAGCTTGGAAAATGGACAGCAAGAGTGTTTCGCTTAAAGCCATGCCGAAGATCACCAGATTGCACCTGAATCCCAATTCTTTTGAGAAAACGAGAGTTGCTCCAGCATTCCAGCTATTTGGTGATCATATAATTAAAGGTCTTTTTATTTATTGCACCCCGTTAGGACGCTCTTATAATTTCGTGGAAGGCACTGAATCTTTTGCAAAAGAATAAATAAGCTTATCGGGATAATGACTGCGCGTGTGCCAAAAGAAGCATTATACCCGCAGTCAACAAACTTTTTATTTTAAAGGAGTTCCTTGAACACCTCACAAAGTTGGAAATTCATGCAGAGGCCACAATCGGCGGGTTTTTGAGCAACAGCATAGCAGAGGGACTTCGTGTTTCAATTCAGAGCACACTTAATTAGTCACAGATGCAGATCTCAGCACACATCGTTTTAAGTATGTGATGACTGCAAACTTGAGCCAAGACAGACTTGAAAGCGTACTTAGCATTGTTCGGCAATCATCAGGATCTTTGACCATCGGAATGCCGCTCAGTATTTGGTTACTGTTAATGTACTCACATTCTACAATCTTGCGAAACTACCACCATCGGGAAACTGTGCTCCAAAAGTGGACACTTCCTTAGTTTCGTGGCGAAGAAACAGCCGTGCAGCGAGAATATGCTGCCTAGACTCGACAGACTAATTGATAAAAGAACGCTCAAGATGTAAAAACTGCATTGGTTTCTTGTGCGCCACGTACAAGTATTACCTCTGACGACAGTGCCTGTGTGACAGGAAAAAAGCCACGAGATGTTAATTTATGGTATCTCCGGCTAGAAAAGGACTGAAAAAAGAGCCAGTGCATAGACTGTGCTTCAGCCTTGACTACTTAAAAGTAGTGGCTGTACAGAAAATGATCGGGTTGCAGCTTTCACTGCAAAATTTGATAATGGTGGCTTACTGTATCCGTCTGGCCCCTTGAATAACATAATTATCACCGTCCTTCAAGACAGCTTCACCACTTATTTTAGTCTGAACAAGTTGCACGAGAAGAGCATATAGTTGACTTCGCTGATTTTTTAACACATGTACATTTTCCGCCTCTGGGCTGTGTGAAACATGAACGTGAATTTTTAACGCCATAATCAAATTCTATATTCTGCTTCGCCTGCGCTTCTACATGAAGTCAATCAATGTTGAGAGGGCTGCAAAAAAAGAGCAGCCGAAGCTGTTAAAGATGAGAAGATGCCAGGAGGTGGTGCAAACAAAAATGTGGGCAGCCTGAGTGCAAAGTGATGGAAATAGATGTGTTTAACAATGATTTTTATTTTGTGCTATACATTACTGATCCTTGGGTATCTTTTCCCTGGCAGGTCGTGTGACCAACACAGCATGAGCTAATAATGCTATTTTACCAAGCACGGGATTCTAAGAACTGCTTAGAATGCATGCTTGTGTTCATTACTTCTGTAACTCGGTTGCCTAAGCACTAAGGAATACGTTCCTGCAGTTTGCCTAAAGCACATGATTTACAGGACTCAGGTTCTCATCTTACATGTTTTAATTGTGCGTGCATCTAGAAGTTTCCAGTGTTCAGTCTTTTTTAGCTTCAGAGTCCGCAGAAGTTGACATCGGATCAATAGTATGAATGAAAATGCCGCTCTAAATAGCGCTCTGTTGAGCGCGCACACGGTCATGTGGTTTAGAATCGTGGGTAACATTCTTGATGCAAGGATATTTTTATTTAAATTCCTCAGAAGACGGTATATAATACGGCATGGAAGCAGTATTCAGAAAGGGGAATAGGGTGTAAAAATAAGTGGGTTCGTTTCGCCTTCGACTCTGGAGTACGCGCACAAAATTTGTTCGCAAAAAAAAATCCGACCGCGGCGGCTACGTTTTTATGGAGGAAAAACGGTAAGGCGCCCGTGTGCTGTGCGATGTCAGTGCACGTTAAAGATCCCTAGGTGGTCGAAATTATTCCGGAGCCCTCCACTACGGCACCTCTCTCTTCCTTTCTTCTTTCACTCCCTCCTTTATCCCTTCCCTTACGGCGCGGTTCAGGTGTCCAACGATAAATGAGACAGATACTGCGCCATTTCCTTTCCCCCAAAAAACCAATTATTATTATTATTAAAAAAAATCGTTTGCGTCCCTACGCCGATGGCTGAACTGCGCATTGAAAAACCACGGCTAAGCTGAAATAAAAAAATCAGTGCAATCGCATGCGCAAGTCATCTGAAAACACGCAGGGAATTCGTTTCGCGGGGCGAAACACGCGCGTCTACCGCAGACGCCGTGACTGTCAAGGCACACCGATTGCTCGCAGCGCCACCGCGGCGGTAATTCAGCAGCAGACCCCGCCGCAGCCGGCGGACGCCAGACTAGCAAGTATTTCTAGGGACCCTAGTGTGGCATTGCCCCCCTCCTTTCAAAAGGCATCGCCTCGATGCCACCGCCAAGGGGGAAACAGTATAGAGGCAGCGAAAGTGCAAACGTGTGTGTGGCGCCGGCACTGAGTGTGAACCCTGCCATCGGCTAACGGGCGTAATACGGTTTCATGCGCGACACGTGGATAACTTCAGACTTGGGCGGCCGAAAAGAGCGGACAGTGCCCTGCGGGAACCCTTCATAGTTCACCTCACTGAGTTGACGTATAACCTCGTAGCGGCCGAAGTAGCCGCGCACAAGCTTTTCAGAGCGCCCGCGCAAACGTATTGGGCTTCATACCCAGACGTGCCCGCCGGGCTTGTTAATCACCTCCCTGTGGCGGAGGTTGTAGCGCCGGGCATCGGTTTCCTGCTGGTGTCGAATTCGGTGTCTAGCAAGATGGCGAGCGGCTTCTGCGTCACGAACGAATTGGCCAGTGCCCGCGACAGACGAAAGGGCACAACCGGGAAGCAGCATGGCGTCCAGCATGGTCAAGGCGTCACGGCCATACACCAAACGGAACGGAGTGAAGCGCGTCGTTTCTTGGAGGATAGTTAAAAGCAAACGTGACGTAAGGAAGTATTTCGTTCCAGTTTCGATGGTCATCGTCGACATACATAGACATCCTGTCTGCAATGATGTTCAGCCTTTAAGTTTGTCCATTCGTTGGAGGATGGTAAGCAGTCGTTTTTCTATGAGTGGTGCCACTGAGACGCAGGATCTCATGTGTAAGAGCCGACGTAAACGTGGTTCCTCGATCAGTAAATATGACAGTGGGGTCGCCGTGGCGAAGCACTATGTGGTGAACAAAGAACTGTGCAATTTCAGCCGTGGTGCCACGGTGAAGAGCCTTGGTATCACAGTAGCGGTTGAGGTAGTGAGTGGCAGCAACAATATACAGTTTACCCATGGAGGACACAGGGAATGGGCCTAGTAAGTCCATGTCGACCTGCTGAAATGGGATTTGAGGTGGATCAATTGACTTCAGAAGACCGGCCGGTTTTGTCGGTGGTATCTTCCGCCGTTGACACTCACAACAGGTTCTAACGTAACGTTGGACAACCTCAGCAAGCCGAGGCCAGTAGTACTTTTGGCGGAGGCGTCCCAATGTTCTGGAAAATCCGAGGTGGCCAGAAGAAAGGTCGTCGTGGCATGCAGTGAGAACTTCCTGACGAAGCGCGGATGGGACTATAAGGAGGTACGCAGTTTCGGTCGGGCCGTAGTTTTATTGCGAAAGCAATACTGCTCGAGGTTTCCGCTCTTGGCCGTCGTCCCGGAGAATCCACCATTTACCTTTAGCGTGACCTATGTGAGACGTCATACCAGCTGTGGAAAAGCGGGGCCCCAACTCGCCTCGTCGCGATCGTCCCAGCGAATCCCCCATGCTGCAGCTGCGCGCCGCTACCGCGAGGGGCGCTCGCTGTACGTGACGTCATGCCAGCTGTGGAAAAGCGGCCTCCCCAACTCGGCTCGTCGCGATCGTCGCAGCGAATCCTCCACGGTATGTCGGATGATGAGTACAAGGTGAAGCTGCAACTATGTGCTGCAGCTAAGAAGCGGCGGCGTGCGGAAGAAACGGATGAAGAGCGGGAACAACGTTTAGCTAAACGGCGTGCATATTGTAGTCGTTATGGAGAGCGCGAAAGAGATGCAACAACGACAGAACGAAGCGAGAAAGAGACAACGCGGTCAAGAGACGCCAGAAGAACGCGCCGGAAGACTCGAGAAGCGTCGTAACGCAGATGCGGCTTGAAGAAGTGACACCTCCCTTAGCGATTCTTCAACTGCGGAAGAGACCGCTTTGAATTCTCGAGAGTGTCGGACTGAGACGCTGCGTATACGACGTGCCGCGGAAACGAAGCTTTCGCAATTTGACTTGGTTTAAACAGAGCTAAACCACAGACCATTTTTTCTTGTAGAGGACTCCCTCTCGTGTACAAAACGATGAGAGTCCACGCGAAAAGAGTCAGGGCGGAGACGGAGCGGTTCCTTCGAGGTACTCGATGAGGGCAGCAGTTCGCAATCGGCCCTCTAGTGATGTGCAAGAGCGGATGTGGTGAGAGCGCCGAGGAAAGCAGAATCATTTTTGGACTCAGCCGATGGGCACGGAAGAGGAGCTCGGGAGAGACAGTCAGCATCGCTACGTTTGTGGCCTGACATACACGATTGTGACGTCGAACTATTGCAACCGAAGGCTCCACCGTGCAAGCCGCCCCAAGGAATCTTTCCGGTTCGCAAGCCAACAAAAGGAGTGATGATCGTTCACGACTCGAAACGGACGGCCTTACAGGTACGGACGACATTTCGCGACTGCCCAAACCATAGACAGATACTCCTCTTCTGTGGTTGAATAATTCACTTCGGAACGGGACGAAGTGCGACTAGCGTATGCTATCACGCGTTCTGCACCGTCTTGCCACTGCACAATCACCGCACCGAGGTCAACATTGCTGGCATCTGTGTGCAGTTCCCTGTCGGCTTCCTCGTCGAAGTGGCCAAGAATAGGCGTAGATTGGATGCATGCTTTAAGTTCTGTGAAGGTTTTTCCTGATCCGGACCCCAGAAGAAGGGTTCGGCTTCTTTGTTAAGGTGAGTTAGGGCCTCTGCGAGCTTCGAGAAGTTTTGAACGAACCTCCGATAATAAGCGCAGAGTCCCAGAAAACGACGCAAGCTTCGTTTATCTGTTGGCTTGGGGAATGCAGCAACGGCGGCCGTCTTTTCGGGGTCGGGGCTAACGCCCTGAGCGCTCACAATTTGGCCAAGAGATTTGAGCTCCATAAATGCGAAGTGGCACTTTTCAAGCTTGAGAGACAGACCCGCGGAACGGATTGCCTCGAAAAGGGGGCCAATGCCACACTGCTCACATTCTGGCGCTCGGCCGCATGGCGGCGCCGGCAGAATGTGCGCAGTGTGGCATTATTGTTCATGCTTTGTCGCGCAACCTCGCCCTTCTGTATAGGCTTATACTCCAATCCTATAGTAACCTTACAGTTTATCAAATTTGAGCACCTCCATTATTGAAACGAACAACGCTCAGAATACTTTTTAACGCTGTAAGCGTAACTCTAATTTTGCAGTCGATAGCGGTCAATTTACAGCTTACGCCGCAACCTTCATTTTTACTGTAGTTTGTGAGTAATATGCCGGTTACACTGTAACCTTCATTTTTACTATCATTTATGGGCAATTTACAGATTACGTCGGGCACTTCATATTCCAGCCTTCGCGACGGCGCGCGTAGCCAACATGCTCACACATGTCCCGTGCGCCGGGCGGGAAGCAGAATTCGTGGTGCCGCTCGATATCGTTCCCCGGGTTGTCCGGCGGAAGTTGCGGTTCCTGACCGCCGTGGTATACGTCTCTGCGTTTCTTCGGTGCTCGCGGGGCAGAGAGATTAGTGGCGCTGAGCGTGTTTCTGCTCTTTTTGGCTTTAGGAGGCGGCTAGCTGGAGGAGCTTTCGTTGCTTTGGATGGGCAATATCTTCTGGCACAGCAACGTGTACCAGAAAGGGCACAAAATGAGGAGCTAGTGGCCACGGCATTCTTGTTGATTTGCAGAAATGTAACAATTTTTATTATTGGTATCATCCTTCGCGTTATAGCATTCATTACACTTTAATCATTATAGTGACTTACCCAGCATACTATAGCTGCCTGCTCGAGCCGCCGCGGTAGCTCAGTGGTTATGGCGCTCGGCTGCTGACCCGAAAGATGCGGGTTCGACCACGGTCGCGGCGGTCGAATATCGATGGAGGCGAAACTCTAGAGGCCCGTGTACTGTCCGATGTCAGTGCACCTTAAGGAACCCCAGGTGGTTGAAATTTCCGGAGCCCTTCACTACGGCATCCCATAGCCTTTGTCGCTTTGGGACGTTAAACCCCTATAAACCAAACCATTTTGCCTCTGTAGACGCGAGCATCAAAAGAGACTTCATGACGTTAGTGTACAGACCAAAGCACCTTTCTAACAGTTTGGTCTGCCTACTGGACTGTAAATTGAATTAGTCTGTAACCCATGCAAAGTTAAGATTGGCTGGCCTTCCCGATTCGTTGCAAAAAAAAATTGCAGCCAAGTGCGTATGTCAATATATGCCGACGACATCTGTATTTGGATTAGTTGCTAACAACACAAGCGATTAGCCCTCATTGCTCGAAAGGCTCTCCTTTTGGTACAAGCTTAACTTCAAGGTTAGGGATTTTCTATATCAGTGGAAAAATCCGGCTTTGTTCTGTTTCCAGGTGTAGGAAGACGTCAAGCGCGGTTGAAGATAGACCTTGGTCACTCTTGCATCCGCCAATTTAATCACACGCACTTCCTGGGTGTCATTATTTACTCCCGGCCACAGTGGCGAAAAGCTGTCGACGCGATTGTTTCATCTCTATCTTCGCGTCTCAGTGTGATCCGTAGAATTGCAAGTGAAAAATGGGGAAACCATCCTTCTTCAATGGTCAAACTTCATGAAGGGCTGGCGGTCAGTCGCATTATGTATCAATAACCTTAAATTTACCCCTCGCCATCACATCTTGGGCGTATCGAAGTTATTCATAGAAAGGGCCTAAGAAGAGCCATTGGAGTTCCCTAGGCGGCTGCGAACAAGGCAGTATTTCATGAGTCTCTATCGAAACTTCTTAGCCTTGTCGCTTCTCAGAGACTACTACTGCATCTTGGGGAGCTTAGGAGAGGCGGTAGCTGGGCAATCCCTTCTCCAGCGGCTCTGCAATAGACATGAGTCGAAGGCCTAGTTGGCACTTAATACTCTTAGTTTTTTAGGCCTTAATGTTCGAAGGCAAAGAAAACGGTCGACCCCCCCCCCCCCCCCTCCGGTGTTTTCCGACCCTCGACTGTAACCCAAGCATCGCAGCTAATTGGCCCAACATTGGAACCGTATTGGCAAAGGCCGAGCCTCTAAAAGACCAGGATGGAACCATCCTGTTGCAATATTGGGCAGATTACATGTGCGGCATGGGAAGCTCCCAATTCCCCACCTGAGCGCAAAGCGCAGCTCTCCTTTGGCAGCGACGCGTTTGCTCGTACTTGAAGATTTGGAAACAGAGTATGTCCGCCATCTTCAAAATTTCACGGATGGTTCTGTGGACATGGTCAAACAAGCTAGCGCAGCGGCTTTTTACATACCTTCTTTGTATTGTAAGTGGTCTGTACGCTTTAATGCTGTCGTATCCCCCACAACAGCTGAAAGTGTTGCTATTGAGGCGGCTTTATGGAAGTTAGGGTCTTGTCCGGCTCAACATGTTGTCATCCTAACTGATTCAAAATCTTCCCTTCAGAGTTTAGAGCGCGGTTTCCCCACTGATGCCTTATCTCTAAGCTCTCTACGGTCGGTGCTGAATCTTCGCAGCAGAGACTTTACTCCATACTTTCAATAGGTGCCCTCTCACATGGGAGTCAGAGGCAGTGAGGTGGCAGACAGTCTCGCCCATAAAGCTGTCCAGAAATTCATCCAAAAAGTACCTCAAGATGGAAAAGGCTCTTCAGAGAAACGGTGCTCGATCATTTTAGAACATTGTGGAGTGCGCCTCACAAGCCATGTGTGACTAAGGGACTGAAAAGATCCCAGGCCACTCTACTAAATCGAATTCGCACGGGCTCTGCTCGTACTCCTGCCTGGATGCATAAGACGGGCACGGCATCGTCTCCGCTATGTTCTTTATGTGGTGTGTGCGGGGATATAGAACATTATATTATGTATATTTTCCAGAGTACAACGCGGAAAGGTGTGTGATATGTTCGCTTCCTTCAAAAAGACAGGAACCCTTCTCATTAGAGTTAAGGACATTGTCTACCCGAGTGGAAACCAGACATGCAGAAGGGAGGCTGCAAGCCTTCTTTGAACATTTCTGCACGACACTGATCTTGTCTCTAAATGGTGACAGTAAGAACGGACTATGGTCTACTGTGAAAGAATGTGTGCGTAGATGGTGTCTTCTGGAGTGGACCATGTTATACTGTGATTGAATGTGTGCACGGATGGTGGCACTGCAACGGACTATGTTCTACTTTAACAATACGTGTATAGATGGTGACTTCTGGAGTGGACTTTTTTCTGCTTTGAGTTAATGTGTGCACATATTGTGAATGCGAGAGTGGAATATGTACTATTATACGTGACTGGGCGCATAGCGGGACAGATCGGACAGGTTTTAGGTCGTAATTAACATAGAAGTGACGCTACGGTGGAGCAATTGCGGGCAGACTAAGCAAGGCTAATACCACATGTAGCATACAAAAACTAAGTCAGCTGAACTCATAAGGACGTTAAAGCCAGTGTACTTATGAATGAACCTATTTTCGGTATTAAGTCAGGAAATCTTAGTGGGCACAGCCGCCGTGGTGGCTAAGTTGCTATGGCGTTCGGGTGCTGGCCCGAAAGACGCAGGTGCGATCCCGGCTGCGGTGGTCGAATGTCGATGGAGGCGAAATTCTAGAGGCCTGTGTACTGTGCGATGTCAGTGCACGTTAAAGAACCCCAGGTTGTAGAAATTTCAAGAGCCCTTCACTACGGCGTCCCTCATAGCCCGAGTCGCTTTGGGAAGTTAAACCCCCTTAAAGAAAACAAAATCTTAGTGTGCACCGAGAGCACGGCAAAACGCAGTATGAATACTGCGTTTCAGAAGCAAGAAAAAGTAAAAGTCACGTACGGCTTCAGGAACGGCTGCAGGAAGACAATGATGTAAAATCATTCAAAAGAGCGCAAATTTTTATTGCTGCCTTTATGTAAATAATCATCTTTTCTCGCATATTCCAAAAAAAAAACGCTTGCGCGAATATTGGTGCGTCCTGCTGGCACAGGTTTGATTTCCAGCGTAAAAGTAACAGCAGCGTCGCAGAAAGCGTGTTTAGACGTTCCCGATATTTGGCTAGTTGTTACTACATGCCAGACAGCTTGTATTGAGCGTCTCACTGGGCTGTCTGATCTTCCGGTTTTGCAAACACAGAAATTGTTTTGCTGTGGCTCAAATATATACCATTAAACACCACCGAAAACAAACGCATATTGATATAATCACTGTAAATCAACGTACACATTGCGACAGTGCAGATTAAAAAAAACTGAGTACAGAATTTTCTGATGACCATTACCATCAAGCAGTGTACACAGAGATGATGGGTTAGATGATAGCTAAATTAAGCAGAAATGTTTACTGCGCAGAGAACTAAATCCCTAAGTTACACACTGGAACGTGCAGTTGCTTAGCGCATAACACTCAGCACACACGAGCACACATCTCGGTAAGATTGGTCGGATTGCACAAAGCAAAGAAAATAAAAGAGTGAAGCCGCTCGCTTACACGATAATACTATTCCCTCTGAAAAACTGCGCAAGTGAACTGGTGACGGCATGACAATAAGCCGTATTCAACAAAAAAAAAATTCAGCAAACATAAACTCGAAGCATCCGTATTAATCAACATGCGTGGCCGGATATAGCTACGCGAAAACGTGCTCCGCCAACCGGAATTCATGAAACGCAAAATTATCGAGCCTGATTTCAAAATGTGTTATAGAAGTTCACCGCATGAACAGGTGTTACTCACGTCGCGCTGTCGGAATGAATCTTCGGCCATGTGTCCCCCGAGCGCATGAAGAACATTTTGGCAGCGCGGCACGCATTGTTGCTTCGGAGCCACGCGTGCCCACATACCTCACAACGAGAACAGTACGCGGGGCAAGAATTGTAGAAAGCCAGAGCAAAGAATCCTCACGCTCAGGGCTCTCCACAGGCAAACGCGAAGCGTCAAACATGGCAGGAGTCGGCGATGAGCACCCCCGGCTCGTTCCCCGTTTTTTCTGCTACGCGCTGCATACTGGGAGCATGGGTGGCCGCGTCGAACGCTGGTGGCCTTGGAGGGGAAAAATGACTATGGATTAGCTCTGGTTAAACCTGGAGTGACGCGATAGCTACAGCTGGCCGCGTGGAACTCGCTGAGTAGAATTCTTTCGTCGCCGCGTTTCGCTGGGCGTTCCTTCTTCATCTTCGTTCCTGGACGTAGATTCACTCTCCCCCTCTCCACTCCTCCCCCGCTCGGTTTCGCCTGCGCGCCGCGCCACCGGCAGCTGCTCCGCACCACGTGACCAGCCACGGAGCTCACGTGCTGCCACGCTGAAGTCTCTAAGTGCTAGCGTAATGTAGCTATCGCTACAAAAAGTCCTTTTTTATGGTCGGACTACGTCGGACGCAAGTGGCTTTGAACTTTTTTTTGTTTTCTCGATGGCACGGGGGTCAGAGAGCTGTTTATAAATTGCTGTAAAAGGAGTATCTCACTGTGTAAGCTAGGATCGCGAAAACCGGCTTTCCGTATAAAAAACAAGGCAGATTCTTCCGAATTTATGTAAAATCGCTCGTCTTCAGGTGTTGCAACCTTTACATTGGCCAAGAATAATCAAAACATTAAAATGACCCTCTTTTTAAAATTAATTCACGCGGCCATTACTGCTTGTAACTTTTATACAGGTAACGTTACCAGGTTTCGAGTGTATACTGATTAAAATTTTGTAGCGGCAGCAAACGTGCATAAGTTAAGAGACCCGAGAAACTGTGATGGTAGGAGTAACTTTCTCAGTACAAGAATAGGGTAGTGAGAACTTGGTGTGCTAGAAACAAAGTTGCGGTAACAGTCAGGGCAAAACAAACACTTTCAAGAAAGCGAAATACTACGTACTCTTAAAAAAAGTAAATGACAGTGGCATGTTTCTAAAGGACATAATTTTGAAAAAGCGAGCACGGCTGGCAAATGTGAAAGCTAAACGTGGCCCTACTGTCACCAATGTTGGCCAGTATACAGTCACTCAATTGTTAAGGGAAGAATACTGCTGCGTTATTTATTCCATTTAGAGAATGCAGTGATGGCCTAGAAGTAGAGCATTGGACTCACGGGCAAGAGGACCGAGGCTTGAACCCCGGTACCGCAAAATTCTCCACCGGGTTACAAAAAAAAATCTCCGCATCTAGATGGAACTGGATAACCAGGCCTGGAATGCGGCCTGGACCTCTCGGTGACCAGAACCGACGACGCACTCCCTGACCAGAGCAGGACTTGGCCACCCTGGTGTCGTACTTAGCCAAAACCTTCTATGAACAACCCAATTAATTCTAGGCCTTCAGTCCATACTGGCTGCGAAGCAACTGGACAAGGCGAAGGTGAGACCTGTGACGCAGCGGCGAGTGCTAATAATCTCTGGCTCCGGACAGGCCGCCATTGGGAACTGAACCTGGCATCGTTTAACGCTAGAACCTTATTCAGTGAGGCTAGCTCAGCAGTGCTGTTCGAAGAACAAGCGGGTAATAAATGGGATGCCATAGGGCTTAGTGAGGTGGGAGGACAGATTAGGGTTATACAGTACAAAGGGGCGGGCACGTACTGGGCTATCGTGGAATAGCGGACAGTGCGAGAACTGGGTGGAGGCTCCTCATCAATCAGGATATAGCTGGCAGCATATAGGAGCCGCGAGGTGATATCAGCTTTGCGGGGTGGTCCTACACCGCTCACTGCACGAAGCAGCTTCTGAGCGGTCGGCGCCCACCGTATCGGACGGTGTCGGAGCGCCCGGTGCCGAGCTGCAATACCAGCGAGCTCGTAGCGGCACCCGTGGCCCCAGGCCTCCCGGCTCCCGGAGCCGCGACTCCCAGAGTCGAAGAAGAAAGAGTAGAGAAAAATGTATACAGAAACTTGGACCACCCACGCAGCTTCCGTACTTTCTTGCTTTGGGCACGGGAACTGTGCGGGCGCTAAGCCTCGCGCTCCCTCGATGCGGACCAAGTGGTTCTCGTGAAGAGACTCCAGGGAAAACTTCAAAACAAATGTGCTGAGCATGTCAAAAAGTTCAAACATGCTGCAGCGCAATACGCCTCGCACCCAAGAAAGCATGCCGCAGGTCCTAGCGATCAAAATTTGCTCTAGGCCTTGCACTTTTCAAGTCCGGACGAAGAGCGTTCCTCGAACCGAAAGGACAGTCGTCCAATGTTCAAGAGCAGGGCATACGTTCGGCGCCAGATGTTGGGTTTTTAATTGGGGAAATAAATACGTTCTCCCCAATTAACCGCGGCTGACAAAGTTCAAAACCGCTAGACCCCACCCCGTGATCGCGTACGCTACCGAGCGCACGTCGACCACGGCGGGCATTGCTCTCAGGAACAAAGTAACGACACATTGGCCGACACGAACCGGCATTTAATGCTACAGCAACAATAACGCCAGCTAGCAACAAAACACGCTAAGGTATCGATAAGGTACGATAAGGTACCTTCTTCCCTTCTCTCACGGTGGGGTCGATGAATCCACCGAGAAATGAGGCAGTTACTGCGCGTTTCCTTTCTTCAAAAAAAGAAAAAGACACTAATGCGATGTCCAGCACTAGTGAGAGAGTTAGTGCCTTATTCTTTTCCTACAAAAATATATATTTTTGTTGGCCACGATATTGCCCTATTGCGTAGTTAACGTGCTGGCATGTGCGCGGGCCGCCTTCAGACGACAAACAGTGCGTTCGTTTAAAAGGCATAGCAACGCGCAACAAGTGTCAAACTCTAGGTGGAAGCCAGGCCGGTGCTATGAAGCGAGCAGGCAGCTTACGCTGCTCCGTTCAGGCAGACAGAAGGTAAGCTTATCCGTCAGACATATGTGATTAAATAAAATTGGGCTAAATAATTTTGGAATAGTGCGCAATAATTGAAGGCTATACGGTGTGCGCTGAGATGTCACTGAAATTGTGCAGATTTTGAAGCAAAAACTTTACCTAGAAGGTAGATGGGTAAAAGCGGGCACGGTTTGTGGCTCCGCTCGCTTGATGATGCCTCGAGCTAGAGCATGTGCCCTCTCATTTCCTGCCAGACCCTCGTGGCCTGTGGTCCAGGCGATTTGGTGGTGATTGGTGAGGGGTTTAGTGCCCATGAGCCGACTGACGTTCTTGTGAACTTGGCCTCTCAGGAAGTTTCGACACGCGTGTTGCGAGTCTGTTATCACATGAGCGTTTTGACCTTGCGACTCGTAATGCCTAATGGCAATGGCCACGGCGGTGGTCTCCGCGGCCGCTGGGGTTTCGGCTCTCACTGAAGCAGTGAAAGAGTGGAGAAGCGGTTTTTCACTGCCGCTACTGCGTACTTTTCATGGTAAAGGTATGCTGCGGCGTCAACGTAAACCACGTTCGGGGAATCGGCTAGGAGTTGGCGTAGGTAGGATAATCGCGCTCGTCGTCTGCCTGTGTGAACGTCTTTAAGCATATGTTTCGGGATCGGGGCCACGCTGATGTATTTCCTGCGTTGTTTTTATAGAGAGGATTGAGCATCTCGTGCGCGGATGTCCGCAACTGTGCCTACTCGGCATAGGATAGCTCGTCCAGCTTGGGTGGTCTGAAATCTTAGTGTCAGAAATGCACGGATGGGTTGTTAGTTCCGTAAATGTACTGAAGATTCCTAGTGCGGTCAGACGCTTCGCCGAGGTGTTTTTAGGAAGGTGAAGGGCCGTCTTGTATACCCTCCTTATGATGATGTCAACTTGCTGCTCCTCTCTCTTTGTTAGCGTGTGAAAGGGTAGTTCGTATGTGATTCGGCTAAGTACCAGTGTTTCAACCAGCCGAAGAGTGTCTTCTCGCATTCCTTGGTGATGCTTAGTAATGCGGCTGATCATTCGAGCTATCTGGTTTGCGGATCAGGTTAACTTCCCTGATGGCTTGACCCTCGATCGTGAGGTTGATGGGACCTGGGACCTAGCGACAACATGTCTAAGCGGACGTTACTACTGTTGCAGGTTTTGCCATGGATTTTCGTGAACGCTACATCGGTCTGGAGTCCGGACGAGGCACCGCTTTTCTTTACGCCTTATCAAGAGTTTGGGATTGATGGCATCCGGCTCGTGGATCGTCTTTCGTCGACGACAGTGACGTCATCAGTGGACCGGCTACAAAAGGAGCCACGCAGCGAGGGAGGCTTCAGAGGGCACGGCACCTGGCCTAGCGACAACATGTCTAAGCGGACGTTACTGCTGTTGCAGGTTCGTTATTTGCCTAATGCTACTACTTTTAGAAGCGATAACCGCTTTTTGTTAGCCCTGCCCGATCAAAACGGACGACAGAATTTTTTGTCGCGCATCTGTCGTGCGACACAATTTTGTGTCGCAAGACAAGCTGTCTTGTCGTGCCATGTGTCGTGCGACAAGCTTCGTGTCGTGGGTTCTTTCGCGCGACAAAGTTGTTTGTAGTGGGTTCTGCCGCACGACAGACATCTTTCCTGCATTTTGTCGTGCGAAGAAGGTCCCTGTCGCAGCATTTGTCGCGCGACAGGTTTCTGTCGCAGGTACTGTCGCGCGACAGAGGGAGTAGTGCCGCGCGACAGAGATTGCGTGCCTCAGCAAAGTTGCCTGTCGTGGGTTCAGTCGCGCGACAGGCTTCTATCGCGCCTCTTTTCACGCGACAAAAGTACCTGTCGTGCGGCCTGTCGCGCGACACAACAGCTTGTCGTGGGATATGCCGCGCGACAGATACCTGTCGTGGGATGAGTCGCGCGACAGATACCTGTCGTGGATTGTGCCGCGCGATAGATACCTATCGTGGGATGTGTCATACGACAGATTCCTGGTGAGGGTAATTATTTTACTGCAGAATTCTAGAAATACTGTCATGCGGTCGTGTGACAGCGATAGGATCAAATTGACAAAAGATGCTTCAAAGCGCGTTCACTGTGGCGAGTCGTGAAGAGGATGCGAGGTGCTCTGGTCTGTTGGTGACGGGCACCGAGCGAAATGAAGTGCTCATTCACATTGGCGAATCGAGTTTTCAACTCGCTTCCCGCGACCTGGCTCTCTCACCGAACGAGAATTGGCTTAGAGGAGAGGCACTGCTCGAGCACTCACCTAATTCCCTTCTGTTCCCACATGACAATGTGGCGAAAGTAGCGCATGCTCAAGAGTATAATGCGGCTTTGAAAGCCCAAAAAGCTGTATGCACAAGCGACGGAGCCAGCGGTGCCTGCGTATCCGCACGCGCTTGCGGTGGCGGCATGTAGCTGCAGCCACGACAGCGCCTGCACACCAATCGGTGTGCGCAAGTCGAATGGCGCTACTGAAAGTCAGTGTCCTCTTGGCTTCTGTGACATGTTCAAGCCATGTAACATAATTTACCGCTACTACTATATGCGCAGAAAAAACCAAGGACACTTCTATGCGTCGCGGAAAAGAATGTCGTTAATCGTCAATCAGGGAAAATTACTCGCCATAACCATCCGACTACACAAAGGCAGCATGTGTGTACATGCACGCAGTTCTCTGTATAAATGTTCAAAGCAACCCCAATATCATTTTTCCGCGCGTTTCAGTTTTAAGAGCGTCAGCTCTTACTACTTACGTTTGTCAAGGACACGTCTGTCTGCAGGGAAGGTCAAATTAGCCAAGACAGTTACCACACTATATCACATAGCAACAGCGGGAGCGTAGAGCCTCAGTTGTCACAGATACCTTCGATCCGTTTTACATATGCCAGTATAGCGGCTATCGAAGTGGAACCCCGGGGACCCCCATTTGCATCAAATTTGGGGGCCGCCCGTTTGACGCATAACGATTGAAGTGGTGTCATTTGACTTGTCATGCTCCTGAGGATAAAATAAATATTTAGATGAAGCCCAAAATATGTGTGGGATTCGCACCGAGGACCTTTTCGCCCGCAAACTGTGCATTCCGGGGACTTCCAGACAGCCATAAGGCCTAATCGTTTGTCGCAGAGTGTTCCGGATGCGGTCAAACAATTCATCTTGTTGTAATGCACACGTTTATAAAATTCGTTAACTGATATATAAGGAGGAAACATACCGGATTTAGCGAAGGTGGCTGTAAATCGCAATAGTAGTGCAAAATCTTTGATGTAGATGACGTTGCTTGTATCTTAGAACGAATGTTTTCGAAACGAAATGCCCTCAGATGTTTGTATTTTGTCTTCTCCACGCTGGCTCCTTGGCCAACCTCCGTCCCATCTCTCTCAAGTCCTGCGTTGGGAAGCTGATGGAACACGTTATCCAGACCAGACTCTCACGATACCTTGAAGACAACCATCTTCTACCAGACACTATGTTCGGCTTCCGCCCCCATTTAGCAGCCCCGGACATTATGCTTCTTCTCCATCATCAGGTAGTCATGAGACGTACACTAGACACAAAAGTCATCGTCGGCCTCGATGTTGCCAAGGCATTCGACAACGTCCTCCATGAAGCGATTCTTCAACAACTTCAAGCTCTCGGTGTCGGACATCGCATGTATGCGTACATCCGAAACTTTCTCACCGACCGCACAGTGCAACTTAAAGCCGGCACGGGAGATCCTTCCATCATCTCTCCGGGAAACCGTGGCACGCCGCAAGGCGCCGTACTTTCGCCGATGCTTTTTAACGTCGCACTGATAGGCCTGCCGAAGCTACTGGCCGACATCCCCCACCTGCATCACAGCATTTATGCTGACGACCTCACACTTTGGATCACGCGCGGCAGTGACGGCCAGATTGAAGAGACTTTACAGACCGCGATCGAACGGATCGGAGATTATCTAAGTACAGTTGGCCTCACGTGCTCGGCGACAAAGTCCGAGTATATCATCATTCCTTCCCCGGGACGACGCCCTTTAAAGATACTTCCGGACATCAACCTCCAGGTGCAAGGAAACCCGATTCCTCGAACAGACAACATCAGGATCCTGGGCTTGCATCTACAGTCCAACGGCAGCAACAACATCACGATCCAACGCATCGACCAGTCGGTTGTGCAGATCGGACGCCTCCTTAAGCGAATCTCCAACAAGCATCATGGCATGCGAGAGTCCAACCTCCTGCGCCTCGTTCAAGCTTTCGTCTGCTCCCGCATTACCTACTCTGGACCCTACTTACGTCTCACTCGTGCCGAAAGCGAACGGCTAGACGCGTCACTTCGAAAAGCATACAAGACGGCCCTAGGTCTTCCCATGTCCACAGCTACCCATAAGCTCATGGCTCTCGGAATCTCCAATACCGTGAGCGAACTGATCGAAGCAACCCTCACCGCCCAGTATGAGCGGCTCTCACTCACACACGCTGGCCGAGCGGTACTGCAGCAAGTTGGGATCTCCCCGCCGAGATCGGCCCCAAGTTACGCTGAACTTCCATCGGAATATCGCCTAAATCTCCGCATTCCTCCCATTCCCAAACGGATGCACCCGGAACACCACGCCGAGAGACAGGCCGACCGGGCTCGTCAGTTCGAGAAACGCTTCAGCGGACGTCCGGACGTCACGTATACGGACGCCTCTTACCATCCATCGAGGCCAGCGATGGTGGCGGTAGCTCTCGCCCCTCACCGCAGCTGGTACACAGCCTGCAGCATTCGCAATACAGAAACAGTCACCGCAGCTGAGGAGGTTGCCATTGCGCTCGCGCTAGCCGACCCTAATACCAAAGTCGTCATCAGTGACTCTCAACAGGCTATTCGCAATTACGATGCTGGCCGTATCTCTTGCCAGGCGTTACACATTCTACGTTCTACAGCACCCTCTTCCACATCTCGCTTACTTCTTTGGGCTCCAGCCCACGAGTCGCTCAGCGGAAACGCCCAGGCACACACACTCGCTCGAGATCTCAGCTGCCGAGCCGAGAGTATGATCAGCCACCCTGCTTCCGCTGACACTAATATCCCACGCGCTTCACTATCTCTACTCACCACTTACACGGACATACTCCAGCACTACAGACTCCAAAGGTGCACATATCCTCCCGCACACCGCGATCTAACAAGGCGCGAGGCCGTCCAATGGCGCAAACTACAAACTGGCAGCTTCCCACACCCCCTCTTATACAGCAAGATCTTTCCGGAACAGATAGCCCCCATGTGTAAACACTGCTCAACTCCGGCCACACTCATACACATGGTGTGGACATGTCCACATTACAACAGAGACAACGCAAACACCCCAGAGACGTGGGAGTCTCTCCTGTGTACTTCCAAGCCAGCAGACCAACGCTGGCTTATCCAGCGCGCGGTGGAGGCCGCGGCATCCCAAAGGATCCCCGCCGACCTCCTCTAAGTCAGCGCAACCGGTCCTTTGACTGGTCCCCTGTTTTTGGGCGCAATAAAAGAGTTTACCTACCTCCACGTTTGCTGAGCACCCCGATCTTGGACCCCGATCTAAACACTTGAAGCTCTCGTAGCTAACGCTCTTAAGTCCAACGCTGATGCAGTGTTGGCGGAGAATTTTTTTTAGCGGCAGTCACGTGGTGCTTATCATAAAATAGCAAAGCAAACAAAAAATACTTTAGGATGTCGTTCATTGCCTTCACTGAACATTTCATGACGGTGACACGAAAATGTGGCTAAATATAGACAGCAGCGTATGCAGCCGAAGGTGTAATGCGGCGGCCGGCGAGTTTGAACCGATTTGATTCTCGGTTAAAATGAGAATAAAGTCTTGGGACTGACAACAACCGCGCGCTTTAAAGAGTTTCGCCTGCTTTGACACAGTCTAGCTCCTGTGCACCCGCGCTCGGTCCTCTAAACTACTCTGGTCCCAGTGTGACTGTGTGCTATGACAATCTGAGCGAAAAGGAGGATGTCTGGAGATTTTGATGTGCACCACGGCCATACAGTTGAGCGACATGATAACGTACGGGCGCGGCATGCCAGCCTGAATACCGGCCGCCAGCGTCAGAAAAATGCGACAGTAATGTTTGTTCAAGTCCATACTAAGCCGTCGGATGGAGTATCGTTTGCCAATATCGAGTCGTTGGTAGAAGCGATAACAGGAATACAAACAAATGTCTCCCCACGCCGCCTTTAATTGCTGCTGCTCAATCGCGGCTTTCCTGGCCTGAGCTGGCTCCGCTCCTGAAGGTGTCGCGGAAACCGAGCATATCTTTGTTTTATTATGAGACGAGGTTCACAGTAAAACGATGACGAGAGCAGCACCTCAGCGCTAGCCAGTTTCGAAGTGCACTCAGCTGCTGCATCGATGCGAAACCGGCTAGGCTTAGCGACGACTAGGGCAGCCAGGGGGTAGCGCGTAGTTCATTGCCCGGCGCGCCCGCGGGCGGCGTCGTTCCCGAAAGCTCGCCTCGCTCACTCCCGCTGGCTCACTGATTGGCTCAACAGCTTGCGACCTTCACTCGGAAAGCTGGAAAATCGAGAACCGAGCGACTGGCGCTGCGACTGAGCGATACTTTATGCCCACGTTTGCACTACTGGTGAACAACCTTTAACGCACATATGCTTGGGTTATCGGCTGCGTTGCGGCGAGTCTTAGTTAAGATCGTCCGCGACGACATCGTCACCGTCCGTGACGCACAGGCTGAGAACTTCAACTCCAGCACGTGCCGAAACAACTCGTATTTATCGTAACGATACGAACTCGAAAACACGCCTGCTTCGATGCGCTAGTGGACTCTTGCTTGTTAAACTACACGCGATCAGGATGCGGCGAGTGCTAGCCGCTGTTGCATATTAGATAAGTGAGACGCAAGTATCGACGCAGTTTCGTAACGCAGTTGATATCAAAGCACTCCGCTTGTACTGGTCACCGATTAAGCTGTTAAGTATCACGATCTCCGGTGAGCGTGCCAGTGTCGCGCAAATTAATGCATAGCAGCTACTTTCCATCGTGCCAATTGCGTTCAACTTATCCACGATATTCGCCGGCTTGAGATACGGCGCTTTTCTTCGCTGTTTTTGTCGCAACTTAGTGATTTTATCTGGCATCAAACGAAATTGCATTCTGTCAATACCGTCGTCTGCTCCGTCGTCTGCTCCGTCGTCAGCTAGGCATCCGGGTCACTTCAGGGGATCACAGGATCGCAGCTTCTACAAACGACATACCAGAAAAAGTAACTGAAAGCGCTTTATTATTCTTAAATAATATAAAAATAATTTAAAATAAATGCAGTGTCTTTGTTGTGAAGGTAATATAAGTATTCATGGTTTAAAAAACTAATTTTTTTGTCGGTTGCAAATTTTCACCGACACGAAAGCGCAGCCGTCGGCGCCATTGCAGCGCAACCGATACTACGTGTTTTGTATTATTTGCCTCTTTGAGGCATTGCTTGATTACTTGTACGGCGGACACGTTTGAAGAACTCATTCAATAGGAAGGTGAGCAGGAGTGTGTTTTGGAAGCCAACGACCAGGATTTCGGCCTGTGAACATTGGCGAGTTTCAACGGGTAAGCCATGAAGAAAGAGTGCTGCAACGTCTTTTCATCTGTTAGGGGAACGAAGACTCCTGCGCCGTTTTACTAAGCCTGGATGAATCGCATGGCCGGTGAGTCCCGCTCTGCGTTTCTTAGCTAATGATCTGTATTCACACGCGCTATTTGTATGCGGCTATATAGGGATGTGAGTGGAGGCAGTCCGCCTGCGGTTGCCGCAGCTATAATGCGGCGCCAAAAAAGCAGGGCCTATATACTGCATGACAAGTATTGTTCTCATTGTCTTTATGTGCATTTATTACTCGCGTGCCGTGGTAAATAAAAATGGCCCCAGATATCACAACAAAGTTACGCTTTCGCTTGCTAGCGTTTCGACACTCGGTGCAAAAGCATGGATTTGCGCTGCGTAGAAGACGATGAGCGAGAAGTGCCGCGCGGCGGAGCGCTCGCGCTAGGCCAGCTGCGATCAGACGCCGCACTATTTTGCTCAGAGTTAGTACTCATGGGATTAGTGCTTGTGCATTATTATGCGTCATACTAAAGTTTGAGACAGTGATCGCATGCGAAAGGCTAGTTCATATTCATCGCCTTGTCATTTGTAAACTTGTCTGTGCTTCCCCAATGGAACAGGATTTGAGGCAGTGTTATGTCAAAGTTAGATCAATCTTGCGTCTCCTGAGCTGTAAACGTTGATGCTTCCTCTCCTTCTGAGAACTGCGAGCTGTCGGAGATGCAACTGCAGAATTATTTAGGATTTCTACCTTTTTGCTATATCCCTCGCTTTTGCGGCCCGCATTCAAGTCGTTCGCCATTGTCGATGGTTTTTTTTGTTACTTATTTTCGCTTTGTTATTTATTCTTGGTTGCGTGTCATCAGCTGTGGTGCCGGCGATTCTCCGAGCTCGGAACTCTTCCCAGGCACGGGATCCTACCCACAGACCTCCCTTCGCCGCACTCACGAGTGTTCTTTGGTATTTTTTTGTTTCTCTTGCCTTTACTTGCATTGCGAGTCGACAAATTTGTGCAGCTTTTAATTGTATGCAGATTTGTTAAATGCGCTAGCAATTTTTCTATGATGCCAAGCTGTGCTGGGAGGTATCAAGCTTCCTGCTAGTGAAGGCATGCTTTTTTCCATTCTCTCTTCTCATTTATCCAAGGCAGACTGGTTGCAACTTTCAATTTAGTACCTAGACATTGGTGCAAGGCACCATGATAGGAATTAATGAAAACCTGCACATCCTATATTCAAATTGGTGTGCGGTATTTCAGCCAGCTCATCTTTCAGTGTGGTTATAACAGTCATTGTGACTCTTCTCAAAGAATGTATATGGGTGCATTACATAAAATCTGTTCATTTGTTTTGTCATGGGCTAGCTCATTGGTTTTTTATTTACTTATAGTACGTCTAAGTTTAGTTTTTAAAGCAGTAGACGATTTCCTCTCTTGTCATTCATGACATGGCTACAGCCACTGACAGCTGTTGCTCTGGATGTATTTATTTGCAGTTGCCAGCGGCCAGCATCTATTGGGCCATGCGTGCTTCCTGCCTTCGGCTGTGTCATCCCTCCTGATCCGTTCATGGTAGTTATTCTTTTTCAGTGATGCATATCTTAGCTGCCTATTTAGAAAAATATTTTCAATATAGGCTTGCAGCTAGTTTTAGAAATGCATGAAACTCTACATGCACTTCACAGCAGTGCCTCAGCTTATAATTACCAGAACTGTAGACTTGTACAAAATATAGTCGCTGATGTAGCTCTTGACGCAGCTGCTGTTAACATAAACGTGCTTTGACATTGCACACCTGTTGCCTGGTGTGCATATGTGTCCTCGAAAAGGACCTATATGTTCATTTATCCCTTTAAAAACATTGTGCTCTACAATGATGGTTTACCAGTATTTCTGATAGAGACCAAATTGTCAGTCAGTAATGTAACATTGCAAGATGACACCAATCCTTGTATGATATAGCATCCTTGCAATGCACTGGGCAAGCTGCTGTCAGCACAGATTTATTGCTGGTTTATTGCCATAGCATATGGTTATACTGCACAGTTTGTACCTCTACCTTCATAAAGCTGTATACTTGAAAAATTTAAAATTAGTTGAAGGAAAATTCAAGGAAATGTAACAGTAACTGTCTCACATTTTGGTGGACACTTGAACCGTGATATAAGGGAGGGATATAGAAGGGAAGTAATGAAGAGCTGAAGCCCATGTTAGATGCCCCTCTTTAGTTAAACATACCTCCCAATTAACACATTTGGTGCAAAACAAACATGGGACTTGCACGTTCACAAGCACCCTCATGTCAGTAAAACGAAGTGCCAATGTTGCCGTACTTTAGAGCTTTGCTCCTAAAAGCCCAGCTGACTGCTGCTCAAAGTTGAGAGCAAAAATATGTCTACTTTTCCTCATGTGCAGTCTGCGGTGCTGTAGCCATTTGCAATGGTGATTGACATTGAGTTGCATGATGCTCAGTCTGTTCCTGGAGTTAGTGATTTTGTCTGTCGTGTGAATGTGCTGTTAAAATTAGTGCAAAACAATGGTTCTCTAGTTCATTTTAGGTAACTGTGTCCTCTGCCACATGCTACCACCCTTTTTCCTCAAATTTCCTAATCTCACATAGCCATCTGATTGCCACCCATTCATGCATTCACCTACTCTTGGAATCCTCCCAGTGTTTTAGTGTGGTATTGCTTATATCTTCTCTGCATTACACATGCATTGCACTTCCTCTTTTTTTGATTTAGTCAAGAGATCTCTGTTCCTGTTTCTTCCATAAGCATAAGAGGTAACTCAAGTGCACCATCTAGGCTTGTGATGCAATGTGTAGGGCGCTTCGTTTTTGGGTAAAACCTGGTTTCTCCCTACTGTTGCACCAAAAAAGATTCTTAAAGATCAGGTTCAACCCAATTTCTGTGAAAACGTGCCTGTAAGAAAGTGTGGTTTGAAGGTGCACAAAGGCAAAGAACTGCTGGAGTGTAGTGGATGTCACATAATTCTTCTGACAGATTTTTTAAACAATTCTGGTTATTTTATTTCTCTTTTAATATTTATTGTTTGTCGGTTGCTTATAATTTTTGGATAAATTGAAAACTACATGTACTGACGTATTTCATTCCAATAATTATACCCATTATTATGAAGCTGTGTTGGAAGGTAGGTGTGCATTTAGTATGCGTGCTTTGAATTTCAGTGATTGTTTCTGCAATGCAAAATGCAGGACAGGTTTCTGCTGTGCGAGTTTTTTGCAATGGAGTGAAAGTAGCTGGAGCAGCATTTGCTACTGTGTCACCCAGCCAAAAGTTCTCCCACAGACCACTGAGCTTCTGAATTCCTATGGCTTAAAGCTCGAAGCTCTGGTTGGCCTTTACGAGGTTTTCTGCATTAACGAGTGCAAGCCCAAGGGCTCAGAGCTATCAAGCATTTGAATCCATAGAGCTATACACAGTATTGCTGGAACCGTGCAGCAAGTCAGTGTGAATTAGGTCGCGACAAACGTGGTTTACTGTAGAAAGCTAGTGTGAAAAAATAGTTGCGCTCACAGAAACCGCTTTTTCTTTCTTAGTCGGTCATTGAAACAAAGCGATGCATGTAAAATTTTATATCTCACTGATCCCTCAATTTTTTTCCAGCTAAACACCAATAGTTGCATGGAAGTTGTGCAAGCCACCAAGTTGCGTGTGATTTTTGCCAGGGACCTGGAGCAGGCTGGGAAATTAGTGGATGGCCAGTGGTATTCACTCAGTAAGGCAAGCTTTTTCTGTAAGTACAGTTTTTGGCATGGCATTGCTTAGGAACGCATGCACTAATCTGACTACTCTATGCCCGCCCATGCTTCAAGAATAATCAAGTACATGAAAAAAAATGATTTCCGAAAAAAAATTGCCGCTTCTGTGATGTTTTTTCAGAGAAGTATTTGCCATTTAAAGGGCTGTGAAAACCTTAAAAATTACTATGTGCTTGTTTTGGCTTTTTTTTCAAATTTCTTCCACATCTATGTTGGCCTGACCTTGTAGCTTGTCTGCATGAGATTGGCTGCTACCTACAGTTTGCTTTTTTGTTGCTCCTTTATTGCCTGTCACAATGTTTACTTTGCGTGTCAGTGTCATGCAGTTTGGGAAGTAATCTGACCTTATTTCTGCATTGGCCTGTAGTGCAAGCTTTTGCATGTGGGGCATGTTTATGGTGTCCTTTCGTTTGCTGTAACTGCAGTTTGGCCATGAGGGTTAGAGGCTTAGTCCTTTTTTTATTTTGATGCAGTGTCATATACTTCATGCATAAATTAATGAAGTAAGCACTATTCTTTGTAATAAATGAACATTCATTATAGCTGTGGCCATTATAAGTGCACTTGACTCTAAAATGGCTTTCTTTCGGCCTTCAGTATTACATCTTAAAACCAGCCGAAAGACACAAAACAGGAGAAGAGATGAGCACAAGATGAGGCTGGTCTAACAACTGAAATTTTATTGAAGGAAAGTGGCAAAAGAAGACCTGCAAAGAGATTCAAGCATGCAAGACCCCAAAGCAGTGAGAGGGCAAAAAATAACCGAAAGGCACTGATGTACTAGTAAACCATCTAAAAAACTAATTCCTTACAGTGAAGGTTCACCGACGGTTTAGCCAGGCACTTGTTTTTAGCCTTACTGATGTAGTAAGCCTCAACTATCTACGGACAGATTTATCCCTTCCATAAACCACTGATGTGCCGTGGAAATTAGGCGTGCAAAGAGACAGGTCATCCTCAGATTTGCATTCACAAGATTGAGCATGCAGTGCCAGATTAGAATTTGCCTTCCCCCTATAGAGTGAAAATGTTCTCAGCCAGGCGCACATCCAGATATCTGCTTGTCTGCCCCTAGTAGTTTCAGCTAAGAGGCAGTGGAATGCAAAAAACCAGTTTACTTTTGCAAGCAGTGAACATTTTTTATCTGCCACTGTGCATAGCGGACGATTACCTGTAGTTGTATCAAGCCTAGTTTGAACAAAGAAGCAGAGGGCTCCTACCTTACTTTTAGCGGTCAAGACAACAGCAACATCATACTTTGGTGCAACTTTCTTGAAATGGTGCGAAATAGCGTGGATGTAAGGTATAGAGCCCGTCTTTTTGTGCTGCTCAACTACGTCAGCATCATGTGAACGGTGTTCCGTTCCCTCGAGAGAGTAAAAACACACTCTGACAGGTGCCATTGGCTTGGAAACCTGCTCCGAGAATGCATTCTAAGCACTGTGATGGCATGACTTTCATAAAGCGGTCGTGATGCATGTGATTGCCAACCTGTCCTTCACCAGCCTCGAGTGGTTCAACTCGTAGCTAAGATGCTTCCTGATCTTGGGCTTTGGCGCCAAACTATGTGGTCGTCCGCAAAGCGCAGATCTAAGTCAAGAAGCTACAAACGGTTATGCTTAGTGAAATTCAGATGTAAAAGATAGGCTTTGACCACATGCCTAAAGATTTCTAAAACGTGTTGTGCCAACTTATCTGAGCCCTCCTTGTGCAAAAAAATTAGGTAGCTATCAACATAATGAAATGCTACTATGCCGAGGCCTTCCAAAATGGGCTTTGATGCGGTATCGACTCTGGAAAGAAGAATGTCGCAGAGGAACAGTGCAACCTGGGACCCTCTGCATATGCCTGATTTCTGATGTAAATACCGCCTGGCCAACTCACAAAAGTGGAGTTCTGTGGAGTTCTAGTTTCTTGTGGACAGTAACCTGGGCAGGTGCTCTGCAGTGAGCATCGACATGGAGGGCCTGCACTATTCATTGTCACATGATAGACCTCTGAGGCATGTGCAAACTGCATCAGGGTGAACAAAGAACATGCTTTTACAGATGATTGCGTGATTTCGGTTGCTGGCTTCTTGGGGCTGTGGTCCTTTTACTGCAAATCCGCATTTGTCAGTTGGCAGGGCGGTATTTACACGCAGGTCGTACCTTTGGTCAGCAACACTTTTTTTGTCTAAAGTCGATAAGGCATTAGAGGCCTGTTTGGAAGACCTTGGCATAGTAGCATTTCGTTATGTTCATGACTGTAATTTTTCTGGACATAGAAGGCTCAGATAAGTTGGCACAAGATGTTTTAGGCATCTTTAAGGCATGCGGTCAAGGCCTGTCTTTTACATCAGAATTGTCTAAGCAGAACCGTTAGCAGTTTCTTGATGCAGACTTGCGCTTTGTGGACGAATATGTTTGTCGGGGCTACAGCTAAAGATCGGGGAAGGCTCTTTTTAGCTACGAGTCGGACCACTCGTTGGAGAAGGATGGTGAAGAGGTGTATTTGTCGCTGGTCAAGGTCAGTAAAGATGGAAACACTTGATGGGTGTGCAATCGTGTGCATGACATCAGCTTTAGATAAGTCATGCCATCACTGCTGAGGACACATTCTTGTAGCAGGTTTCCAAGCAGCTGGGTTCCCACTTGCCCATCTCAACAACCTGTCATAGTATGTTTTCACTCGCTCGAGGGTAAGGAGCACATACTCCGATGATGCTGATACACCTTACCTCCACAGTATTTCACAGTCTCAAGAAAGTCGCGGGAAAGCATAATGCTGCTGTTGTCTTAACAGCGAAGTGCAAGACAGGAGGCCTTTGCGCCGCCATTAAAAAGGCTTGATAAAACTGGGTACTTGTCCACAATGGACAGTGTCACTAAAAAAGGTTCACCACTTGCAAAGTAATGGAGTTTATTGCATTCCACTGCCTTATGGCTGCAACTAATATGGGCAGACGGGCAGATATCTGAATTTGCACCTGACTGAGCACTTTCACTCTATAGGGGGAAGGCAAATTCTAATCTAGCACTGCACGCTAAATCTTGTGAATGCAAATCTGAGGATGACCTGTCTCTTTGCACGCCTAATTTCCACGACACATCAGTGGTTTATGGAAGGGATAAATCTGTCGGTAGATAGTTGAGGCTTACTACATCGGTAAGGCTAAGGACACGTGTGGCTAAGCCATCAGAAAACCTTCACTGTAAGGAATTTGCTTTTTTAGATGATTCATTAGTATGTCAGTGACCTTTGATTGCACTTCGCCCTTTCACTGCTTTGGGTTATTGTGTGCTTGTATCTCTTCGCGGGTCTTCTTTTGCGGCTTTCCTTCAATGATGCCGCCGCAGTGGCTCAGTGGTTATGGCGCTCGGCTGCTGTCCCAAAAGACGCAGGTTCGATCCTGGCTGCACCAGTCAAATTTCAATGGAGGCGAAATTTTAGAGGCCCGTGTACTGTGCGTTGTCAGTGCACGCTAAAGAACCCCAGGTGGTCGAAATTTCTGGAGCCTTCCACTACGGCGTCCCTCATAGCCCGAGTCGCTTTGGGACGTTGAACCCTCACAAATCAAATAATCAAAATCTTCAATTAAATTTTTGTTAGTCCCTCCTCTTGAGCTTGTTCTGGCTGGTTTTAAGGTGAGTCAATACCAACTCGGCCAGTCATAAGCCTTGTTCTGTATTACAACATTTTTAATAAAGTGAGTTTACTAGGCTATGTTGCTGGGGATCGTGTCCGCAGCAGTCGTGGGCAACTCAGAAGAGATAGTGTCATACGATTGTTTGTGTAATTGGCAGAGGATGATGTGAGGATGCTGCTTGAAAAGAAAATTTCATAATCGGATAATTATTTGCAGCCAAAAATGTCCAAAAAGTGGCTGGGCCAGAGAAAAAGTGCCGCAAAATTTGAAAATGCTGAAAGTAGGAGCTACAGCGTAGTGCCAAGTTTGGAAAACTGGAAGTATGGACAAAGCCAAAGCTTGGCGCCAAGTTTGAAAACTCGAAATGAGCAATCACGTGACCAGTGATAAGTGTCCTAAACTTAACCAGGAGATAGGAAAAAGAATGATAAATTAGAGGCAATTAGGTAATTATTGAGAAGCGAAAGGCAATGAACTCGTGATTAGACTGGGCAAGTATTCAGTGAGTGAGCAGGAACGATCCATGGAGGAAAATTTGAAAACTCGAAATCGTTGCTGGGATGAAGTGAGGGTAAAATAAGAGTTAATTGATAACCAATCAAGTCAACGAGAAAACAACCATGGCGCCAAATTTGAAAGGCGACCAGTGTCGAGGAGGCGTCAACGCTTTCACAATTTTTTTGAGCAGGTAGCAGTGGGGATCTCTATTTTTTGTTTTTTTCAGCCGAGACAAAAACCATTTTTCTTGGCTCATGGGCGATGTATCTAGGAACCTGCGGCCAGGACAACGCTGGACAGCATGCATCAGCAAGCTCGAAAAAAAGCACGAAACAGTAAATAAATATTGACCTTTTTCATTTCAATCCTAGTGGTTTTGTGCACGAATTACTCTGGAATGCACAAAGCTTGTGTTGACAGGCGACCATTAACAAGCTGTGCATTTTTGTGCATAGCCTACTCCAGAACACAAATCCTGTGTTAATTGACAGGTGACAGTAACGACTGTTACACAGTGTACGAGCACTACACATGACACACTACAGAAGACAAGGCAAACTACAGAAGACAAGACAGACTACAGAAGACAAGACAGACTACAGAAGACAACACAGACTTCAGAAGACAAGACAGACTACAGAAGTCAAGACAGACTACAAAAGAGAGGACAAACTACAAAAGACAGACTATAAAAGACAAGACAGACTACAGAAGACAGGACTACAAAAGACAAGACAGACTACAGAAGACAAGACAGACTACACAAGACATGCCCAAAATACGACAAGACTACAGAAATTTTCTGTATTAGAATCCTGTAGTGCGTTTTGACTGGGTGCCGTGCCCTCGCAGCTACCTGAATTTTTTGGTTGACTCTTGGTCTATGGTGTTGACACTGTTGGTTTCAGGAGATGTTGAAGAAAATCCTGGGCCCAAAACCGCAGAAATGTTGCAATTAATCATTGATAATCAGGCTTCATCTGATGCTAAAATGGATGCATTAAGAGCTGAAATGACCGAAATGAAAGAGAAATGCGAAAAAATGACCGCTACACTTACCGTGATTGCAGAATTGAACAAGCGAGTACAAAGCCTAGAATCCCTTGTTCGTCATCAGGCGGATAATTTGGTAGAATATGAAAATAGAAGCCAATCTAATAATCTCTTGGTTTTTGGTACCGATGAGGACAAGGGTGAATCAGACAGCGACCTGAAACAACCTGTTATTGAGAATGTATTCAAAGGAACCTTGGGAGTACAAGTGAACTCGATCGACAAAATTCATCGTATTGGCAAAAAAAAGACGGTAGTAATCGGCCGGTAATCATGCATTTTTATGATTCGCGGAAAAAACAGTCTGTGATGCAAAACTGTGGCAAGCTGAAAGGCAGCTCGATAAGCATAAGTCAAGACTACGCTAAGGAAACTGCAGAAGTACGAAAAAAACTATGGCAAAGCAGTGAAAAGGAAAGAGCTAACGGCAACAAGGTAAACTGGTACATGACAAGCTTAAGATCAACAATCATATCTACGTCTGGGATCGTGAAAGAAATGAACGGTGTCTGTTCCGTACAGAGCAAGATAAGGTTCTTCGATTCAAAAAGAGGGTAAAAACTGCTAGCCAGGCATTGATTCAGTTGAAAACTTCAGAGAAGGCTTCTGACACGGATAGCGATTCTTCGCGGTCATAGCTCAGAATTCTACTTGTAAACGCCCGCAGTATCGCAAATAAAGTAAGTGATTTAGAGTATCTTTTTAATTTCTCAAAACCCTGATGTATTGATGTTGACTGAGACATGGTTACATAGTGGAATTAGTGACAGTAGTATTTTTCCTCCTGACTACAAGGTGTTTAAATGCGACAGGGATTCTAGGGGTGGTGGCGTAGCTATATTTGTGAAAAGCACTATAAACGCAGTCGCTCTTGATTGCAGTCTCCCTGAAACGGTTTAGTGCAAGATCAGCTGTGCAGACATGTGGTATATATTAGGGACTGTGTATAGACCACCAGCCACTCCGCCAGAATTATGGAACAAACTGCCAAGTGATGATGTGGAGAGTGCGAACGTGCAACAATTTGAGCTAGGTGTCGATATGTTTTTGAGAAATGGAGTACAAAGTTTGAATTCTGATTCATGATTGCTTATTGAAGTGCTTATGAAATGTATTTGTTTTTGTCCCCTCCCTGTAACGACCCTCATGAAGGGTTAACAGTATGACCAAATAAATAAATAAATATCATCCGCGTATATGATAAACACTACATTTAGAAGTGCTTGTAGTGCACGCGACAGCCTGACCGTAGCAATGTTGAATAACAGGGGAGAAATAATATCTCCCTGAGGTGTGCCTTTGTGTGGCATATCTTTGACCTCGGAGCGGGTTTGACTGATGCCTATCGTGGCCGTGCGGCCAGTGAGGAACGCACGCACGTAAGGAAAGACATTTTCTCCGCAGTTAAGGTCATTTATGGCTTGAAGGATAGCCTCGTGGGATATGTTGTCGAAGGCGCTCTTGAAATCTTCGGCCAATTTGACATGTTTTTGACCTCTGGGGATCTTGGTAAGCACTTCTCGCAAGAGCAGGAAGACGTCTTGAGCCGCAAGCCATAGCCTGAATTCAACCATAGTAGGAGGGAAGAGATCATTGTCTTCAATATAATTTTGGAGGCGAGTGTGGATGACCCGTTCATAAAGTTTTCTAAACAAGATGTTAGGGAGACGGGCCGGATGGAATCAAGTGACAGCCGCTTGCCGGGCTTGGAAATGGCGATAATTTCGGCATGACGCCAATCCTGACGCCAATCCCTTCTGCCAGAGTTTATCATTGAAGTAGTCAGTGATGGCTTGGATATGCGCATGACTGAGATTACAAATAATAGCATTTGTGATTTTATCCGCTCCAGGAGCTGTGTTGCGCTGCGATGCACGGGCTGCGGGTTGTACCTCGGCTATTGTTATTGGGGCATCAAGCGTGGTGTTCGGAAGGCCGTTGTAGGTGTTTGGACAAGGTGGTATTGTAGTGCCATCAATGTAACGCGACCGCAAAGCGTCCGTGAGTTCCTTGTCGGTCCCATGGAATTGTTGAGCTATTGTTTAGAGTGTACGATTTGTGGCCGATTTGGCTTTGTCGGGTTCAATGAGACTGCGGAGGATGGACCAGGTTTGTTTGCTTGCTTGCTGTTGTTGTCAGGAAGAATGAAAAGTAAAGTGCACAGGCCTGCCCATTGGCTCAAGCTGAGCCACAATTGCTACTACGTGCTGAAAGTAGGAGAGTTGAAAGATGGGATAGAAAAGACGCGCGCTATATGTCCCTGGCCGATCCCGGAGGCAGTGCAATACGCGGCCAACCTGTGGCGGAGGCGAAGCAAGCTTCAAGCCCTCCGCCATATTTCCAAAAATAAGTTTAATATCTTGGGTCCAAATGGGACCAGGTTTGAGAAGTACTGGGGGTTCCTTTTAAGGCGGCACAGAACTGTACCCAATTTTGTGGGCAAGTTGGATGGAATATTGCTGAGCTTCCTTCGTGATGGAGGCAAGGCGCAGGCGGAGTTGTTTATTGAGTCTCTGCCCTCACATCCCTTAAACTGGCGTACCCAGCACCGCTCCACGAGCCCGCCACCTCGAGCTCGCCTCTCAAGCCACCGGACGGACCCGCCACACCGGCCCAGCCCAAGCAATGCAAGTATTCTCCACCAACTATAGAGCGTCAGGCTGAAAATCATCTACCGCCCGAGCGACGGCCTAGATCTCCGAAAACACAATGGAGGCAGCATCCTATCCCTGGTATGCGCCGCCCTGAAACTCCCCATAGAGGCAGTACGTCAACAATACGCCATACGCATAAATCCTCGACACAACTCTTTCACAATCAGCACCCCATCAGAGAACAGAGCGGAACGCTACGTTAGGTTACAGTCTCTTCAAATCCCCAACATGACCTACTCATTAAAGGCCTACATCGCCCAACCAGACAACGCCATCCGAGGCGTTCTCTACAACGCTATCTACGACCAGACGCCTGAAAAGATAGTTCAAGGACTAGACTTTCAACTAAAGTTGTTCGTATGACTTTACAGACACAAGACAGTTGGACAAGACTAAGTCCATACTCCTCACTTTCGTAAACACAAAGTCGGATCCTAATCAACTACGTTTTTACGGATCCGTATATAAGTGCTATTTCTTCCTGGCGAAAGCCGAGGCATGCATCATCTGCCGGCAAGCCGGTAACAGAAGAGAGGTCTGTGTCAAACACAAGCAAAATCTCTGCCAGCGCTGTGGAGAGACTGATCCACCAGTCGGGCCACCCACATGCGCAGCCAAATGCATCATCTGCAATGAATCCCACTTCACGGGCTCCAAGGACTGCAGCAAGCAGCGTTTCAACCGAGCGGGCAACAAAAGGCCTACACCCAAACAAGATACGACAAAGAACGCAACCCTCCTGGAATCCCGCCGCAGGCAGCGATCAAGCTCGAGAAGAAGCGCCAACTCCCGTCACCGGTCCCGGTCCCGGTCCGAGTCATTCTCACCCTTGACCTGACAGCCCACGTCTGAGAATCAAGGAAAGACCGGACAGTCCACATCTGAGAAACAGGTCAGTTGGGGTCCGCGATTTCCTTCTCGTGTCCGTGAGAATATTCAACTTAAAGCACAGCTCGAACAGCAGAACGAGCAAATTCAACTCAAGAGTCAACGAATCGATAGCCTTAGCAAGCAAATTCAATCGCTGCTACAAAAGAATCCCACCAACAGAGAAAATTGAAATTTCTCAAGATATCCCCTCTCTCAGTTCGGTAGTTAGCACACCGAACTCACCCACCCAAAGCACTCCTGCTAAGCGCAGAACAAAAGAAGACACTGCCACTCAGGAAGTCACAATGTTAGGAACCCTGATCAACGCGATCACTACCCTTTAGCCGAAAATGGAAAAAGAAATTAGAAGTCATGACCAAAGACATCAGCACATGGTTCAGCAATCTCAAAAACAGAATGACGACACTTGAGCAGAGATCAAGCGCCCACGACGCCATCGCTGCTCAGGTGCAGATCAAATTAGACCAAGTGTTCCCCCCAGATATATCTAATACAACCCATTTGCCTCCAGACCAGTAAATGATGGCAGCAAACCAGAAGGAACTTCGAGTGTGGCAGTGGAATTGCAGAGGATATCGCTCCAAGCGAAGCAATCTGCAACTCCACATTCAATCTCTCTCCGACACAGAAGTCCCCACAGTCTTCGCACTGCAGGAAACTCAAGCTCCTGTCAAAATAGTCAACTACACTCCCCACACTCCAATGAACAAACCCACACAAAGGGTAGCAACCCTTGTTCACAGAGCATACACCGCTACAGATCACCCCATAGATGTTGAAGACAGATTTTCACCTAATAGATCTCCTTCCTAAAACTAGAAATAACAATAGCCTATACATCCTCAACACATACAGCAGCCCGAAAGGCAAAGCAGCCCCTCCTCGCTGTCATACGCAAAGCGCTCCTTATCAGTGCTAAACACCCGCTTATAGTGGTTGGTGACTTTAACGCCAGACACGTCAGCGGGGGGTACAAATTCAACTGCAGGAAAGGAGCACAGCTCAGCACACTAATTCGGAACGAGGAATTCACCCTTGTCAATGTTCCGCAACAGCATACTCGCATCGGTAACAGCGTGCAACACATCACCCCCGATCTCACACTCACAAAAAAATCACACAGTGTCAGTGGTCGCACACACAGACCTCCCTAGGCAGCGACCACTACATAATTCAAACCTCACTCTCGCTAAACTCAATCACCCCCTCACGAAAAAGAAGGTGCAGATCACAGACTGGGACAAGTTTTGGAACCTCCGGAACGACTCCCCCACCCAAAATCAATCACCTTGCGAGATTGGTGGCAGGACTCACAAAGGACGTCGCTACAGCCACATCTGAGATCCCGAGCAATCAGGGATCGGACGCGGTCGAAGCAGACTCCTCCACATGTGGGAGGCCCACTCCGGCCTGCAAAACCGATGGCTTCGTAACAAACACAACAGATCACTCAAGTTAAGGATATCAGCCATGATCAAGGAAATAGAGACACACGCGGCATAACTAACCCGTCAGCAATGGGGACAGCTATGCAACCGCATGGAGGGCAACCTGGGCCTAAGGGATACATGGAACATGGAAATTTGTACTCTGCCTCTTAGAACCCCACAACACGAAGAGCACCCAACAGCGTAATGTAATGCGCCTCATTCACAGAATAGGTATGAATGATGATACCCTGATCCAGAATCTCAAAGACAGGCACATCACAAAGACTCCTAAATTACCCCTCCCTTCCTACTTGGGCGTAGAAAATCCTGAGCTCGACGCGGACATAACAACGAGGGAGGTTAGAGCAGCAATGTTCAAACTTCGCACCACGTCTGCGCCAGGAGCAGGCAGGATCACAAACAAAATGATCCGAAATCTGGGCGAGAACTCCATCCAAGCCCTTACAGAACATTTCAACAAGCACTGGAAGGAAGGCACTCTTCCTTCCGAGTGGACCCACCTGAGGGTCACTTTCATCCCCAAGACCGGAAAACCTCTGGACCTTTTAAATCTCAGGCCAAACTATCTCACCTCATGCTTGCGAAAGCTATTTGAGCACGTAATCCTAAACAGACTTCAAAATTACATGCAGACAAAAGAGCTCTTTCCCCACACAATTCTGGGATTCCGAAGCCATCTATCAACACAAGACGCAATGCTTCAAATTTCAGAAGAAATCCTCCATACCAAACATTGCAAACGCACACGAGCGCTGCTAGCCTTAGACCTCACTAAGGCGTTTGACAATGTCCAACACACAGCCATACTGGATGCCTTATCCAATCTAGGAGTCGGGACTGGAACACATACCTACATAGCAGCTGTCCTACGAGACCGCACAGCGGCAATAAACTAGGCCCTATAGAGTCCCCCTCCTTCTCTCTGGGCAGCCGGAGGACACCCCAGGGGTCAGTATTATCTCCCTACTCTTTAATATCACTCTCATTCCCACGGCTCGCAAGCTACAGCGCATCCCAAACCTCTCCCACTCCTTCTATGCAAACGACATTGCCTTGTGGACCACCATGGGCAATGTTAGGACCATGGAAGAAACCCTTCAAGCATGTGCGGACGTGGTAGTGGAGTTCACAGCCTCTATAGGAGTCGTGTGCTCCTCTGCTAAGTTTGAAGTCTTGCTACTCCACCCGACCCCGAACCGCAACAGGAAAGAAAACCCCTCCATACACGTCGAGGTCAATGGTCTACCAGTGCCAGAGGTTGAAAAGATACGGATCCTAGGCATGTACTTACAAAACAATGGACGCAATACGGAGACCATCTCCAAACTTACAATCACGACATCTCAAACTATCCGACTGATTAGAAGAATAGTCAACAAGCACCGAGGCATGCGTGAACATAACCTGGGGCGGCTGGTGCAGGCTTTCGTGATTTGTCGGATGGTTTACTCTCTTCCCGACCTCTACCTCGGAAAGGCGGAAAAGGAGAAAGCAGATGCACTAATAAGACACGCATACAAGTCAGCCTTAAATCTCCCACGACGAGCTCCCACCAACCATCTCCGACGTATGGGAGTACGCAGTACACTGCAAGAAATAACTGAAGCTAATCGTACGGCTCAGTGTGACAGACTCCTGCACAAATACAGGTAGACACATTCTTGCCTCTCTAAAGATTCAACCCACAGGTCCACGCCCACCCCCAAACAACACACACGCCATCCAGACACACATCAGGGACAGACCCATAGTTCACCCGTTTCCCAAATATGTACACCCAGTTCACAACCAGGCCAGACGCGAAGCTCGTGCGAAGGCTTTACATAAAGCTCATGCAAACTACCAAGACGCGGTCTATGTGGACGCGGCAGAGTACATCCACAATTCGGCCTACGCCAAGACTGTAGCATCGCATAACCTTAAACACCAAGCCTCGTGCTCGATCAAGACAACATCCTCACTTGAAGCCGAAGAAGCAGCCACAGCGCTTGTCATTTTCTCCTCCGCTGCAACACTCATTCCGAGTGACTCTAAACAGCAATCACGAATTTTGCTAGGGGACAGATTCATTCTATCACGCGAAAAATTCTCGATTCTTGCTCCTCAGAACCCTGACCACTTCAAAAAGTTTGGGTCCCAGCCCACGCAGGCAACCCCAGCAACGAAGTGCCCCACTCTCTTCCTCGAGTGTACGTCAGCCGAGCAGGGCAGACCGTTGACCGGGGTAGCGCTAGGGACCGGCTCGTCACCTATCATGAAATAACCCTCCATTACAGAGAGAAAATGCTCGTCTATCCCCCCCCCCACACACATCTACCTGCCGAAAGAACAACAAACTACCCGGAGACAGCTCCAGGCTCAGACATTCCCTTCACCGGCTTTGTTAGCCCTTATCCACCCAGGCCAATACAGACCCGAATGCTCTCTTTGTGGGGCTCCGAGAGTGAACATTGACCACATTTTAATCTCTGCCGAGACATCCAACCACCATCTCGCTGGAACCACACGGACGAAGAGGATTGGGAAATCGCGGTCTCCAGTTCCGAACCAGCCTCACAATGGCGGCTGTTAGAGAGGGCTGGACAGGTTGCCTCACGTTACCGACTGTTGGCCACCACCCGGGATCAAGAGCTAGAGCAATCCCAGACATTAACTCATTCATAAGGCTCATCAATAAAGTGTTCACCTACCTACTTACTTACCTGTCTCATGTATCGTTGGACACCTGAACCGCGCCGTAAGAGAAGGGATAAAGGAGGGAGTGAAAGAAGAAAGAAAGAGGTGCCGCAGTGGAGGGCTCCGGAATAATATCGACCACCTGGGGATCTTTAACGTGCACTGACATCGCACAGCACACGGGCGCCTTAGCGTTTTTCTTCCATAAAAACGCAGCCGCCGCGGTCGGGTTCGAACCCAGGAACTCCGGATCAGTAGCCGAGCGCTCTAACCTCTGAGCCATCGCGGCGATTAGAAACGCAGAGAAGAACGTCCCCCTGGTACCCGTTGTGGGGTCCACTGATAAACGACAGTTGCGGCACCTTTCATTTCCTCGAAACAAAAAAGACATCGAATGAAGTGTACAGCGCGAGTGAGAAAATTACTGCGTTTTTGCTTTCCTGAAACAAATGTATATTTTCTGTTATCCTGGCAGTGCTCTTGAGCTACTCATTTGTTACCGCGCAGGCTCGTGCAGGTGCACGGCCGCCTTCAAACGACAAAGAATGCGTTCGTTGCTTCCTTCTTTATCCCTTCCCTTACGGCGCGGTTCAGGTGTCCAACGATATGTGAGAAAGATACTGCGCCATTTCCTTTCCCAAAAAACCGATTATTATTATTATTTATAAGGAAAAAAACGCGACAACTGCCGCACACTAAGTGGACACCTGACCGTTGCCATCAAAGCATTGATGACTAAGGTAGCGAATGAAGGCAGAAAGTAAGCTTATCCTTCAGGCTACTCTGATAAAGTAAAATTGGGTTAAAAGAATTTCGGAAGGGGCGCAATAATTGAAGGCTATGCGATGTGCGCTGACATCTCACGTATATTGTGCAGTTCAAGAAGCAAAAGCTTAAGAACAACCATTGCTTGTACGACCGTTCGGCACTACTGCATGAAGATATGAGGCCAGTATCTTCCTTGAACAGAATTAACACTGTGTCATGGGCACTGTCTATTGATATTGTTTGGGGCCCTTAGGCGACAATAGTCGCTCTTGTTCTATCGATTTGTTTAAGAGGAGCAAAGGCTCCCGAGACCAACAATTCTGATTAATGTATGTATGGATGAGCTGTTCATTAAGGGAGGCTCAAGGCCGTTTGTTTGGGAATTGGGTTCTTAAAGAAGGAAGGAAAAATGTAATGTGGATTAGCTCAGCTAATCCAGGATATACAAAGCGAAAGACATCGGCGTTCACTGTGTTCATTGGCGTTGGCGTTGACAATGTTCTAGACGGCGATGGCTTTAAGCAAAGGAAGGGGGCATACCCAAGCAGCACAGGTAATTTGCCCAACATTGGTACCGTATTGGCGAAGGCCGGCCCTTCAAAGACCCGCCGCGGTGGCTAAGTGGTTAGGGCGCTCGACTACTGATCCGGGGTTCCCGGGTTCGAACCCGACCAGCGGCTGCGTTTTTATAGAGGAAAAACGCTAAGGCGCCCGTGTGCTGTGCGATGTCAGTGCACGTTAAAAATCCCCAGGTGGTCGAAATTATTCCGGCGCCCTCCACTACCGCACCTCCTTCTTCCTTTCTTCTTTCACTCCATTCCTTATACCGTTCCTTATGGCGCGTTTCAGGTGTAAAGCGATATATGAGGCAGATACTGCGCCATTTCCTTTCCCCCAAAACCAATTATTATTATTTTTAATATTATTATTATTAACCTGGGAACCTTGGACCAGAAGCCGGATCAGTAGTCGGCCGCAAGGAAAAGTTTATTTTTGGGGAAAGGAAATGGCGCGGTCTGTCTCAGATAATGGCAAACACCTGAACCGCGCTGTAAGGGAAGAATAAAGGAGGTAATTAGAGAAGAAAAATTTGGAGGACGCTTAAGCTTCGTCTTTAAGAGTGAGGCGCGACAGCGTGGTGCAGCGCTGCCAAGGTGTCCATGGAACGCCAACATCCGTTCTGCGCCGCGAGTGGCCCGTCCGACAATTTAAGGAAAGGACGCCTGTCTCACATATCTCGGTGGACACCCGAACCGGGCCGTAAGGGAAGGAAATTGAAATAATAATAATTGGTTTTTGTGTGGAAAGGAAATGGCGCAGTATCTGTCTCATATATCGGTGGTCACCTGAACCGCGCCGTAAGGGAAGGGATAAAGGAGGGGGTGATGAAGAAAGGAAGAATGAGATGCCGTATTGGAGGGCTCCGGAATAATTTCGACCACCTGGGGATCTTTAACGTGCACTGACATCGCCCAGCACACGGGCGCCTTAGCGTTTTGCCTCCATAAAAACGCAGCCGCCGCGGTGGGGTTCGAACCCGGGAACTCCGGATCAGTAGTCGAGCGCCCTAACCACTGAGCAACCGCGGCGGGTCGAAATTGAAATGAAGATTGGTTTTTAGGGTAAGAAAAGGACGTCTATCTCACAATCTATCTCACAAGGAAATGACGCCTCTCTCGCATATCTCGGTGGACACCCGAACGGCGCCGTAAGGGAAGGAAAATGAAATTTCGTTTTAAGAAAAACAAATGAAACCTGTCTCACATTGCGCCGTTTCCCTTCCCCAAAAGCCTATTTTTCAATTTGGCTTTCTGAAAATATCTGCAGTGCTTGCGCTTTGTTTGGAACCTGATTTGGTTCCATATCTCTGCATACAACGATCAATAATATACTTGTAAATATTACCGAAGTCATATTAAATATATTGCGGTGTTGCGGCCCTTGCTGGAAGCCGAACGCAGCCGGGCAGCGGGCCGGAAGGAACTGAGCATGACTCCGATGCCGGGCTGTATCCAGACTTGTAGCTGTACCCATACTTGGGTACAACCACAACTCTTTTCTTGCCGCCGTCCAAAAATTTCATTGCGAAAGCAATTCTTCTCGAGGTTTCCGCTTTCGGCCGTCGTCCCGGAGAATCCACCATTGACCTTTAGCCTGACCTATGTGTGACGTCATACCAGCTGTGGAAAAGCGGGGCCCCAACTCGGCTCGTCGCGATCGTCCAAGCGAATCCTCCATGCTGCAGCTGCGAGCCGCTGCCGCGAGGGGCGCTCGCTGTACGTGACGTCATGCCAGCTGTGGAAAAGCGCCCCCCCAACTCGGGTACAAATGGTCCGTTGAAAATGATGACGGCTGTCGTTTTTCCCAATCTTCGGGCGCTGTGGATGGTGACGCCTTGCGTGCGGGACCAATTGTACCCAAATTAGTTATGTACGGCGGAGGCGAGTTCAGATGTTTTTCATACCAACCAACCAAACAATACTGTCACGTTTGCTGCCAGCATGGTCACCGGTGCGATGTTTGCCCAACACCGGATGCCAAGGCATGCAAGCAATGCGGGACGCAAAATCCGACCGAAGGTCATCAATGCCCTCCAAAGTGCATGATCTGTGGGGGCGGCCACGTCACCGGCTCCAGAGAATGTCAAGAGCGCCTAAAGAAAAATTCGAGATACGACGGCGGCAGGCAGAGTCTCCGCCGCAACAAGGACACCAGGAAACCGAGATGGTTCAGCTCGGAGGGATACGCCTCGTCGCGGAGCCACTCGAGATCCAGGAGTCGAACACGGAGCAGTTCGAAGAGCCGTTCGAGGTCTAAGACGCCACTACCACCACCACCACCACAGGGGGCCTGGGCCAACGATAACCCCTTTAACAAGAAGAAGAAAAAGCCCGGCACCAAGGTGAGCTGGGGAGCAGGCCCTTCCAACACTGCTCCGCACTCGGGCAAACAACAAAATCCCCCCGCGCTTAAACAACAGGATGATACCGAAAAAGCAGAACTGAGAAGGAAACTAGAACAATCCCTAGCCTGTAACGAAGGGCTAAAAAGACAAATTGCCGCAATTAGACTGGAAATGCAGGAACTGAGGACCGGCAGCCCTCCGCACCCACAGCCCCAAATTGTTACGACACCGTCACCACCCATGCAACAGCATTGAGATGACGACTTTTCAAAAATCAAGGGAGAAATGCAAGCTACGTTGCAATTTCTGTTACAATTTATGCATCAAACACAATAATAATATTAATTGGTTTTTTTGGGGAAGGAAATGGCGCAGTATCTGTCTCATATATCGTTGGACAACAGACACAATCACAGTTTACTGAAATAAGAAGTAATATCAGAAAGCAAGAATTTTCGAGAAATATAAGGGAAAAGGCCCAAAACTTTCACCGTCCAGGCCTCGCCGCCCTAGATGCTGAAAGCAACACAACCGCTAAAAACTAATATCGCCAGAACGACTAAAGGAAGAAAAGAATACTTCAACATCTGGCAGTCGAACTGTTGAGGCTACCGCAGAAAACAGGGCCTACTGCAACAATACATATACACAAACGACACCCCACCGGACGTTATAGCGCTTCAGGAGACTGGCGCAACCCCCCACTATCAGGTTACACGTGCTACGAGCCGAACGAACAGGGCAGGACGGCCACACTGGTCAGTAATTTGTTGGTGGCCATCAGCCTCGACAGAATCGAGGAAACGGACGTAGAACACGTAATAGTCGAAATTATACCCAAAAAGAAGAGCAAACGCGGCAGCATTTTCATAGTAAATGCGTATAAACCTCGGAAACAAAAGGAAAGCAAAATTTAAGTGACTGATTTAGGGCGCGCGAAAACTAGCAAAGGACAACGCCCTAATAATGTTAATTTTAAGACTAATTGCTAGGAACGAGATCTCGGGATACAAGACTACCGGAGCCAAGGGGAAGGCAATCGCAGAGGCGGCCGAAATTACCAAATGCGAGTTCCTCACAGACCCAGACTCCCCGAATAGAACAGGCAACAGCGTCAATAACGACACGAGCTCCGACCTCACTTTTACTCGCGGCACGGAGCTGGCGCAATGGGAAAACTTAATGGAGAATCTAGGTAGCGATCATTACATCATAAAAACTCAAATCTCTTCCGAAAGACTTAAACGTCAATTAGGAACCGCGAAAATTACTGAGTGGGACGCCTTCCGAAATGCATGCGACAAACTAGAATAAAAGGGGATACAATAGATCGAGGATTGGACTAAAATGCTAAAAGGAAAACAGAACCAATTCACCAAAGAGATAGCGAAAACGACCCAAACACCCGAAGTAGACACAGGGTTACTAGGGCTTTGGGAGGCTAGTCGAGGGCTCGCCAAAAGGTGGAAGTACCAAAAGTACAAGAAATTTAAACGCAAAATTGCGGAGATTACGGCGAAGGCCGAAGAGCACGCCACCCTACTGGCGAGGCAAAATTCGCAGCAATTTAGCGATTGACTTAACGGGACCCTGAGCACAGCGAGAACTTGGCGTATTCTCAAGGCGCTCATATACCCAACCAAAACTAAATCGGAAAATAATAAGGCCTTCTTTCACTCCCTCCTTTATCCCTTCCCTTACGGCGGGGTTCAGGTGTCCAACGATATATGAGACAGATACTGCGCCATTTCCTTTCCACCAAAAACCAATTATTATTATTATTATTATTATTAATAAGGCCATATACCTTCTGGTCCGTCAATACAAAGGACCGGATGCGAAGCTCCTCGAGAAGGTTCGCCTTAAATGCTACGGGGACTCAAACCCGGCAGCCTACACGGACGGGTACAGGGGCAAAGAAAATAACGATATATATATAGACAGACCCATTACGAGGGGGGAAGTCTAAGCGGCTATGCAGTGCGGGACTAAAAATACCGCCACAGACGTGGACAAAGTTACAAACGCGCTCATCCGCAACCTTAGCGACACCCTGGTAGAGGAACTAACCGAATTTCTCAATACACATTGGGAAGCGCAAACTGTACCGGCGGAATGCAAACATGCCTAGGTAGTCATGATTACTAAACCGGGCAAAAAGCAACAGATTGAAAATCTAAGACCAATATCGCTCCCCTCGTGCTTAGGCAAACTATACGAGAGAGTGGTAACGCGCAGGCTACAACAGAATATGGAAGATAATGAGCTGTACCCCCACTCTATGTTTTGTTTCCGAGCCACACTATCCACCCATGATATACTTCTACAAATCAAAGAAGTACTCTTAGAAGTACCTTACAACGGGGAACACGTTATAATGACACTTGATATAAAGGGAGCTTTCGACAATGTCAGCCACGACGCCATCCTTACGGGTCTAGACGACCTAAACTGCGGGAGGAGGATCCATGGCTATGTTAAAGTGTTTCTTTTAGGCAGAACAGCTACGATTGGACAAGGAGAACTTAGATCGGATAAATTCTCCACCCCAAACAAATTAACACCCCAGGGCTCAGTCATCTATTCCACGCTCTTTAACGTAGCGATTATTGGGTTAGCTAAACTATTATAAACAATCAATGGCATACACCACGCCATGTACGCCGGTGATATCACAATCTGGATGACCAGAGAGTCGCTAGAGGAAAAGGAAGAGAAACTTCAGGAAGCCGCGACATGAGTAGAAAACTATGTCAAGGCCAGAAGCCTCGCGTGCTCGACAGAAAAATCGGAAATTCTCCGCGCCTGGCAGGCAAACAGAATCGCATGGTTCCGCCAGACGACGAGGAGCTAAAACTCGAAATCTACCTCGAAGGCAAACCGATCCCAGAGAAACCCATGATTAGAATCTTAGGAGTGTGGATACAATCGAACCAGCGCTGTACTCACACCCTCTCCCTACTAAAAGCATCGACGCTGCAGGTTGCTCGCATGATTAAGCGGGTCTCGCAGAGACGGTACGGCATGCGCGAGGAAGACACGCTTAAACTCGTAAGGAGCCTCGTGGTGAGCAGGATGACCTATAGTCTCCCCTACTTAAACCTTACCCAAGGAGAAACACAACAAGCAGAAGCAATCCTACGTCGCGCCTACAAAGCTGCCCTACAATTACCAAACAGCACACCGACCGAAAAGTTGATTTCCCTAGGAGTCCTAAACACGCTAGACGAGCTCAAAAGAGCTCAGCTTGTAACCCAGCTACAACGTTTATTGCTTACACCAACGGGCAGGGAAGTATTAAGAAAACTGGGTTGCGAAGGAGCGCTAGTAGAAATTCAAAGAACAGACACAATACCCGACGAACACAGGCAAATATTAAAGGTGGCTTTACTGCCAAAAAATATGGACACAAATCTGCACACTGCACGCAGAGTGGCCAGAGCCACCTATATCACCTATATACAAAGAACACTAGCCCTGATGTACACAACTGTGTATGTGGACGCAGCCAGATACGCCAAAATTCCAGGACAAGGCAATTACAACATGGTGGCGACGGTGATAGGCTCGGACCTACGCGAGATCACTAGCGAATCTCTAAACGACTGCACGGTAGTCGAGGCCGAAGAGGTGGCCGTAGCTCTAGCGGTAGCGGAGGGCTACCGGTCCAAGCAGTCTTTAACGATCATATCAGACTCGCAAGCAGCCTGCCGAAACTATATGAACGGCAGAATCAGCCGCAGCGCGCTCCGCATACTGCGCTCTTGCAGCGCACCCCAAAAGGATAAGCAAGGAAGACCACTTTTGCATACGATAGTATGGACGCCAGTTCACGAAGGACCGGCAGGCAACCAAGAGGCCGACAGGGTAGCTCGAGAGCATACGAAAAGTCGAGCTTCCCGCGTAGGCGGCCCCGAGGTTTTCGTACCATTGCCTCAGGGATATACGGCGATTTTAGATTATTTTAAGGGGGTCAGAAGACGCTACCCCCACCACACAAATCACTTAGCAGGGAAGAGGCTGTAGCTTGGAGGCAGCTGCAAACGGGTACCTACCGTAACCTGCATATACTAAGCGAAATTCAACCCATACAATATAAAGTTACATGTCCATGGTGTAACGAAACGCCCACGCTATATCATATTTCGTGGGAATGCCCGAAAATACCCGTGGTCCCAGCCATACCAAACCCGAGTGCGGAGCAGTGGGAGGGATTGCTCTCCAGCCACCGCCGGTGCGACCAAATAGGTCTAATCCAGCGGGCCAAGCTGGCGGCGGCATCCAACGGAGCACTGGAATAAGGGCAGACGACCCTGTGCAAGAGAAGATTACCCAAGTCATCTGACACCGCAGATGAACAAAACTAGAGCAAAATAAAGTTTATTCTCTCTCTCTTCCCCCAACTCGGCTCGTCGCGATCATCCCAGCGAATCCTCCACGGTATGTCGGATGATGTGTATAAGGTGAAGCTGCAACGATGTGCTTCAGCTAAGAAGTGGCGGCGTGCGGAAGAAACAGATGAAGAGCGGGAACAACGTTTAGCTAAACGGCGTGCATATTGTAGTCCTTATGGAGAGCGCGAAAGAGACGCAACAATGACAGAACGAAGCGAGCAAGAGACAACGCGCTCAAGAGACGCCAGAAGAACGCGCCGCAAGACTCGAGAAGCGTCGTAACGCAGATGCGGCCAGAAGTGACACCTCCCTTAGTTACTCTTCAACTGCGGAAGAGACCGCTTTGAATTCTCGAGAGCGTCGGAATGAGACGCTGCGTAGACGACGTGCCGAGGAAACGAAGCTTTCGCAATTCGACAAGGGTTAACCAGAGCTAAACCACAGACAATTTTTAATGGAATTAAATAGGCTACCTTGGTAATATTATATTTTTACAATATTATTTTTATTTTTACAATTATCATTACATTTAACCATTTGGCAATAAACACCAGTCTCGACCTCCCGCGCGCCTTATGTATTTCCAGTTTCATTTCGCTGTTCCTGTTTGTTTACGTCTTCCTTCCTCAGCATTCATTTTATTTTCGCCCAGGAAATATTTATCTGAAAAAGTCTCCGTGCCCCCAATTCTTGGCCAATCCCCCTATGTGGGCATGTGTCATTGTAAGAGGGTAACAACAACAACAACAATACGCCGCTGTGGGTATTTGCCATTAATACCGAAAATATCATCATCATAATCGTCATCTCGAGTCGGCTGCTCTAGCTCTCTATGCTCGAGCTGCACGAGACATCGAACGCACGCCATCTTTTCTTTAGAGCCGTTCCACCATGAGGCACCCCCAAGCTATGTGCGTACACACCGTCCCTCCCGACCAGTCGGCTGCTCAGACCCATCAGATTGGTTGTAGACTCCAGCTCGCGATGCAGAACGATCTTGGCCAAGGAGCTGCCAGCTGCCGTGAGAGCTGCCGGAACATCGCAACCTGTGCCACGCGGCCATCGGGGCAGCCACCGGACTTCGAGCTCTCCAAGTGCTTCGTGGCCTCGGGGCCACGCAGCACCATCGGAGGACAAGCCGCTGGTGACCACCACCACCTCCGTGGCAAAGGCGAAGAGGTGCTTAAGCTCCGAGAAGCGCCTGCGCAGAAATACACGCAGCCGGCCACAGCCGTCAGCCGTTCCCCGCAACCGGCAGGGTGAGTTTGCTTCTAAGCCTTCTACTCTGCCGAGCGGCTTTGATGCACATGCGGGATTTTTCTCTAGGCTGCTTGGAACCCTGAGTTCAATGCCTTCGGTCAGGGCGCGTGTTAAGGTTAAGCCGGACGTCATGCTGGTCCCACCAGCTCTAGTTCACAAGTATCCAGGGGCCCGATTCTCGATATTCACATTCGCCTGTCGGCGCCATGTTTCTTCTCTGATTGGCTCTCAGAGGCGTCAGTTCGCATCACAGTGTTCGTCACTTTCTGCAGTTACAGACGCTCTTTTCCCGTCGACGTCAATTTGACGTGGCATCGAAAATAGATTTTTAGGAGCGCTGTTCTTGGTGCCCGGAAATTATGTATGACTGTGGTGAGCAAAAGAATCTACAGGTTGTACGTGCGAGAATACATGCTCTCGACTTGCCAATTTGGAGAAAACAGCTGCGTACTAGAAATAGGCGCTTCCTTAAATCTGATTGCTGCAACAATGCCACGTGAAATACGTGATAACGCACGTATTATGGAGTGATGTAAACATGACGTGTCACCATATATACAATGGGTCGCCATTGGCAAAAAAGGCTCAAATGAAAATTGGTTTTTGGGGAAAGGAAATGGAACATTCTCTGTCTCGCATACCAGCTGGCACCTGAGCCGCTCCGTAAGGGAAGGGATAAAGGTGAAGTGCGAGAAGAAAGGAAGAAAGAGGTGCCGCAGTGGAGGGCTCCGGAATAATTTCGACCACCTGGGGATCTTTAACTTGTACTGACATCGCACAGCACACGGGCGCCTTAGCGTTTCGCCTCAACCAAAACGCAGCCGCCGCGGTCGAGTTCGAAACCGGGGACTTCGAATTCGCCACCTTCGAACCCGACCGCGCCGGCTGCGTTTTTATGGAGGCAAAACGCTAAGGGGCCCGTGTTCTGTGCGATGTCAGTGCACGTTAAAGATTCCCAGGGGGTCGAATTTATTCCGAAGCCCTCAACTAGGGCACATCTTCCTTCCTTTCTTCTTTCACTCCCTCCTTTATCCCTTCCTTTACGGTGCGGTTCAGGTGTCCAACGATGATGAGACAGATACTGCGCCATTTCCTTTCCCTCAAAACCAATTATTATTATTATTATTATTATTATTATTATTATTCACCGTCATAATATCGCCCTGATGCAAGGTACCCGAATGAGTGAATGAAACGCTGGTTTATTCGGCATTATGTCGCCGCAGTTTAACAGGTATTTATTTGAAACCAAAACTCAGCTCATAAAAGTGTGTGCAATGAAACGGCGTCATAAGGGCACATCTGAAATTAGCAGCGTTTAAGAGCATTAATAGCAAGAGGTTAAATGTACAGCCGCATAGGGGCGCTAACTGCTCTCCCGTTGCAAACCCTTCGCTCGCACTGATGAATCATCGGTCTGTGCGGTTAATGTAGGGCGGCAATGGCGGCGCCAGCCGGCTGTGCGCTTTGATGATTTCTGCTGCTCGTTGCATTTATTCGTCCTCTATTTAAACCCGAGAACTGCGAGAGGTGATCCACTTTTGCGAGCACCACGGTGCTGTCGAGTTGTCTCTGACTAGACAGCTCGTGTGTGACCTGACGAGACGTATGGTGTGGTGGCTATGCAAGGATGCATTGCAGTGAGCAGTGCCTAACTGTCGAGCTGTGAAGTGCGGTCGCCAGTCGTGAACGTCGTTGAACGGATGGGCTTTGCGCGCGTGATGAGTGGATGACACGACAGATGTTCGCGCTGCCGAGCAACAAACTCCAGGAATGTGTAGGCCTTCTCGACGAGACATCCGTGTGCACTGGCGCACTATTTGATCACAGCGGTGTCAGCGAGACAGCGTGAACGCCTGCCGGGAAAGGTACAACGTGACATCGTCTCTAGCATCATTGAGGTAAGGAAATAATTTGTGCAGTCTCATCCTCATTCCTTTTGCATGCAGGCTGGAAATGAGTTTGTGCAGGACGCATGCTTCGAATCCAAAATTTCTTTTCGGGATTTCGTGTTGCTTCGTGCACCATACTGTGTTTAAGTTATTGCGCGCAGCGCGAAATTGAGAAGACAAAGCCTAGCATGCTAGTGCGTTGGACGATTTGTTGGTTTTTGGTGTCGGTGTATGTGAAAGAAAGCATTGGTGAAATCAGCTGGGAGAAGTCGTTTCCTTAAGTGTGCAAAAAAAATTGCGTGACAGCTTAAAAAATTTACTATAACCGGACTTAAGCATTAATAATAAAGCGCATAAAATTGCGCTGCTCAAGCTGAAATTTTCATAGCAGTGTTGATAGCAGTCACGTAGAAATGACCGCAGAAGGGAGAAAAACTTTGTGTAATGGCACGCGAAAACAAATATATGAGTCTTGTGCATTTCTTTTTACAGGTGTGCTGTACATGCCGACGAAGGTTCCAGCACATAAGTATGAGTGGAATTCATCCATGTGTGGAATATCTCTTCATTCTCCTGCACTGCCCGCATGGAAATCGTGAAACTGGTGAGCACATGCTTAGTGTTCTGTGACAGTGATGAAGGTATAATATGTTCACCTGGAGTAAGATTGCATATGGCTAGTGATATCTGATTGCATTTATATATGGCTTATTGAGCAAAGAAGGACAACGTAAACAGAGCCTGCATATCAAAATAGTGTAAATGAATCATGTCTATAATTTTCAGATGAGAGTAGAGATAGGTGTGGGTCATACGAGTTCGGTGGCTTTGGATTTCTCTTGCTGACCACAATGTCACGGCAGCCTCATTTTGATTGGTGCAAAACTCAAGGTAGTCATAAATAATTGAGCTTGTGCCCTTCCCTGCAATGCATTGTGTTGTGGTTTCCTTTGAGTATAAAAAGACTAATAATTTTTTTTGCCCATCAGTTTGGGAAATCTGCCATCAAGTACCTGCAGCAGTTAGGGAAACAGTTCGTTTCGGTATAAATGATTGGTTTTTCAGAGGGCATTACATTTTACATTTTTATGTAAAACTAGACTAGTTTGGAGCAGTTAGGGAAACAGTTCGTTTCGGTACTAATGATTGGTTTTGCAGAGGGCATTACATTTAACATTTTTATGTAAAACTAGACTGTAGTTTAACTTGAAGCTTCAACAATTTAACATACTTTGGAGCTCAATGTCTAGCCCGTTCAAAGGTTTCAGTGCACAGGGTTAACATCCAGGTGATGTATGCACCTTGTGCAGATGTGGCGCACCGGTCTCACCATGGGGTCTCATGTGTTCAGAGCCCTGATGCCAGATTCGTCTTCAATCACCTCTCGGCAGGAATGGCTACCTAGGTGGGTGGCTATACCAGGTACCTGAACGACTACATGGCATGTCTGCAAGGGTGTCGAGTGCTGTCCGACATGGTCAAGGGTTCTCTTCGAAGATCTGCACAGTTTGCATTGTGCAACACAACATATTCATCCACACTCAGCTGCAGGACCATGACACCACCGGAGAGTTGTTATAATAGCAGGAACACCAACATCTACAACATGGAGCAGGACATAGCACCCTTTGTATTTTGCCTGATAGACAGTAACTGCGTGTGGGAATCTCACTCAGTTGTTTTCTCCTGTAGCTATTGTCCAAGCAATCAGTGCATAATTTCTCTGCTTCAAGTTTGATAGCATACTGCAAGGAAGCTGGTGAAGTCATCACTTTGGTGCTCTTCTATAAACAGGACCATAATTCTGGCTTTCAATTTATTAGTGGTATGCATCACAATAGAGATCAGGTTTCCCTGGTCTGCAATTTTTCGTGAGTCCGGAAGTGTGCCAAGTGTTGGCACACTTCCCGCCTACCGTCTGCCATCTTGCTAAGTGTGTGCTTCAACAGAAGCTTTTGTGATGGTGAAGAAATGCCATTCCTTGGTTTTGCGCCTCCTTATGTGTTCTGCTTATACACACCGCACATTTTATTTGGTGCTTCAGTTCAGTAAAAAACAGGATGGCACCAAAATGTTTTCTTTCTAGCACCATGGTATTGACTGAACATGCTTTCACCACTGCTTTTCTCTTTGCTTTGGTGCTTGTGGAGAGCGTTCAGTCCACAACGTGCCCAGCGTACAGCATGGCCACTACGTCTGTACTCATTTACATCTCTTCTTCAGGGTGGAACACATTTTGTGTGGCACTCTTTGTGTGATAAGATCGCAAGATTCTTTGCCTCGTGGCATTTGGTTGCCTCTGTGCTTGCTTTAGACTGCTTTTTCTCGTGCTGCATGTAGTTACACATCAAAGAACTATTTTTATTGGGTGAAAAGTCAGGCAATTGTTTCATGGTCATCAAATTCCTGATGAAAATGCAAGACTTAAACAGAGTGTTGGCAGGCAAACCATTCTTAGCTTTTCTAGTCGGAATGGGTACGCCAGATGGAAACCGACAAATTCTTCATTATTTCAGCTGAAGCTAACTGAAAGTATAAATTATCCAGTTGTACATAATTTATGTGTCATTAATTAAGCCGCAAAAGACATTTTGCAGCTGGAATTGAATGGTTTCCAGCTGGAAGGATATGATTTCCACCGCAGTAATCAAACTTGAAATGAGATCTTTTTTTTTACCTGGGCTCTCAACCTTGTATACTTGTGACACAAGATCACTGTCGACCTGTACGCCCAGTGGCACTGTGTTATATCACACTTTCATTGACTCCGCCTTTTGCACTTTGCTCTAGGGAAGTTGGTGATGCTTTTTGGTGATTTAAGGAAAACTGCAGACAACCTGCTTACCCTCTACAATCTTAGTATGACTGGGCCATCGATGATGAACATGTTGACATTTTACAGTTTAACAAAGCTACTGTTGCCTTCTCCACTTTTTGTTCATAGAATGCAGCTCTGTCAAAAAAATTCATGTCCTTGTTCGAGCCACGCTAGCCAATTTTTAATGTTCCACCTGAAGCGGGCGGAGCCAAGTGTGGCGCTGAATTTGAAAAACCAAAAGTGTGAGCGAAGCCAAGCGTGGCACGAAAGTTGAAACCGAAGTGTGGAGCCAAATTTGAAAAATCAAAATGGGAAATTGATGGAAGAATGGCGAGGAGGCGTCCATGCTTTCGCATTCCTCTAATGCGGGTTACCACAGGGGTCTCAGATGTTTTTTCTTGTTCATCATTGAAAAGTTTTTTTCCTTTTTTGCTCACCACAACCATGACCATGAAAACAAAACTTTTCTTGAACACTTCTGCACACATGAGCGGTTTGTTTGAGCAGTAAAAATTAAAGCCATTGTAAAATGTCTTCACCTTCCATCTTTACTCTCTGCCTCTATGTTCCTCTCCTTCCCCAATCTTGAGTAGCATATGTGAATACATTTTTTCCATTCGACGTCACCTTTCCTGAAATTAAACCTTTCCCTTTTACGAGGAGTCTTGCTGCATTGAAAGGAGCAGCTTGGCGCTGCTGTAGATACATTGCAGTTTTTATCCAGCAAAGGAATGTAGGGCTGTGCATGACAAACTTCGTTTCAGCTCTCATTTTGATATGTACTTGCATCACACGAGCAGTGTAGCTGCCTATATGCTTTTGGTAAGAGCTATGTGCTCATGTCAGAGAGAATAAATGAGATTGAGGGCCTTCCCAAACATTGAAAAGCGACTAGCATTCTTGAGAGCTTTTTTTCAAATAAAATAGTGTACCTGCCACTGTACACACTGGATACGTGTCGTGCTTTATAAAGTTTTTCTGAAGTCTGCATGCAGGCGCACTTCATATTGAATGTTCACAAAGCAAAGGTTGAACGTCTTAAGGCATGCTAATGAGGTGTATGTCCTCAAATAGTGAATAACTCTATTTTACTTTCGCATTTCAAGCTTTTGACAATAAGACACTATACGTATTCGGAGCGTTGTGTTTGACGCGATTCGAAGTCGTGTACGTTTCGTGTGCGGCCGCTTGCAAACGCAACCAAGGATAGCGTTAATTTGATAAACCTCGATTCCTAAAATCTATAACGAATTGCCGTGCTAAGCATGCGTTTTCGCAGCCAGCACTCGCTGTGTAAAGCCCCACTTGTTTAGTCCAACCTCCTGCGCGCACTACACCGTTCCCCCCCACGCGGTACACCGCTGAAGGGGACACATTGAGGTTAAGCTTTACAACGCCACTGATGCGTTGAGGTTACGATAGGCAGCCGATAGCCAGCCGTTTTTCCGCCAGTTCCTCTCTCCGTGACGCTGATCCGCTTCGATCTCACAAGTGCGGAATCGGCGCATATGGAGAAAATTAGACGCGACGTGCTGCGCGGTGGCTTTGGGCGGTGAGCTGAGAGCGGTTTCCCCGAAACTGCCGACGCCGCTTAATAAATATCCATGGATCTAAATGGTTGAGTGAAAGCCTGGGAGGAGTGGTGGAACAGAAAAGGCTGTTGTATAGGGCATCTCTTCATTCTACTTCATGCTGTCGGATGTCTGAACGGGCTGCTACCGCAAGCCTACTGTCTCATAATGCGAGGTGACAGAACACAGAAGCGGCTACAACTGAGCAATGCTGCTGAAACGCGCTGATCTGCCGCCAAGTCTCATCGCTTCATGCTGATGTACCACTGGCAGCCTCGCGAAGATCGCTTCATGAGTATAATTACCGCTAAACTCTTGTTCAAGTGACGACCGCCTTGCTGGGTCTTTCGCGTTGCGCTCAGCCCCATCGCCCGCAGCTGGCTTCAGGCATGACTTTAGAGCATTGGAGCTTTCGTTCTCGGAATGAGGCAGCTGGCGACAGCATTTATTTTTCCTACTTTATTTTGCATTTTTGTCATCCTATTCTGCGTTTGCATTCCTTGGTGCCGCCCCGATGTGGACGTCACGGACTCACGGGTACGCCCCGCTCTGGGCGGATTTGCGAATATCGAGAATCTGGCCCCAGATGATATTTTACTAGGAGCAGATTTGTTAGGCAAAGCGTAGTTATATTTTCACGCATTGTGCTTGGAACGGGCGTCCCGATACTAGTAAGCATTTTCAGAACGTAATGACACGGGTGTAGCATATCTTGTATGATGAGGAAAAGCTAGCAGCTTGCTGTTAGGTCTGACGACGAGCTGCTGATGGCAGCTGCCACCCCGGATTTCAGAGCACCACGTCACCTGTAAGACATGCAAATGAAAAAAATACGGGGCGTTTACTCCTGAGACAGCGGGCTCGAGGGGAAACGCAGGAATGGTTTAGTAATTTTGGGAAGGGGTGCCTTTTTGCGACCGGGTGGGAGTAGCCAAATGCAGTCAGCAGTTGATGTGTGTGGAGGTGGAGTTCGGGAGTTGCGTGGGGATGAGGTCACGCAGGTCACGCACGTTGGCGCATGATCCCCATGTAAGACAGACGTTCAGCACGTCAGATACAGTGAACGACAGGGAAGAAGGGGCTGCAGAGGGAGACCGCGAGACCGCAGCTGTCATCCGTTGTTTTCAGACCAATCAGTGATCAGTATTCTGGCCCATCATCTTCGTGCCTTGCAATGACGCATGCATGACGTCAGCTCATTCTGCTTTACGACAAGGGCAACGGCGCGGCATGAATGGAGCCATAACCCAAAGAGCTCACGGGGCGGAAAAAAAATATTCGGGACTGCCAAAATCCTTAACATTCCTGGCCAAATAGCGGCCCTGCGCAAGAATACCTAGAATCACGTCAGGCGTGCTAATGCGCGCAAGGTTATTTTTACTCGTAATATCAATGTTTTTTTTATGCCTGACGTCACCTGTAAGCACCCGCTGACGTCGCAGTCCTCCTTCGGCTGTTGAAATCGAAACAGCACGAGGAAGAAATTCTATTATAAATTATTTATTGGCCCTAGGAGAATACCACTTGTTGATCAATGTATAATAGTACCTTACGCATCATTGCAAAGAAGAAACCATGCACCCAAAAGTCACCCGCCGTGGTGGCTCAGTGGTTTGGGCGCTCGGCTTCTGATCCGCATTACCCGGGTTCGAACCCAACCGCGGCGGCAGCGTTTCAATGGAGGCGAAACGCGAAGGCGCCCGTGTGTTGGGCGATATCAGTGCACGTTAAAGATCCCCAGGCAGCCGAAATTATTCCGGAGCCCTCCACTACGGCCACCTCTTTCTTCCTTTCTTCTCTCCGTCGCTCCTTCATTCCTTCCCTTACGGCACGGTTCAGGTGTCCGCTGAGTTGTGAGACAAATACTGCGCCATTTCCTTTCCCCCAAAACCAATTTTCATTTTCATTTCCAAAAGTTACAAGTTAGCGCGCATTGCTATAGCGGTATGTTTAGAATCTATAACGCACGGATGTTAGCTGATGATATGGCATCCAGAGCAGAGTGTGAAACTGGCAGCGGGATGTTCAGCTACCGCAATGCAGTTTTCTTGGTCAACAAACAGTAGTGCGCAATGCATGTCTTACACTGTTCGCGTCTGAATGTACAAAAAGCTCTACAGAGCGCCTGCAGTGGTTGTGTGGGGTTTCTTTTGGCAGCGGGCTAGCCGAACCAACCTTATTCGGCGGATCCACTATGGAGGTTGTGGTTTGTTGTTGTTTCCTCTGAAGTGAGTGCACATAACCCCGGGGGGGGGGGGGGATTGGCCAGGGTGCATTTGTTTGTCGGACACTTTGTCAACCACTTTCTTTTCTTTGAGGACGCTAGAGACCTTTTTTTAGGTTCTGTAGTCAGCTGAGACTGGACAGAGTTTTGCCTGCATTCTTCATGACATCACACTGTACTCAAGAAGCAATTAGTGGATATTTTCAGGAAGTTGTGCAGTCCTGTCATTTTCTGCATACATGGTTTCCTTCAGATTGTCTCAGTACAATGACTGGGAAAAATCTGTTCAAAGATTTTTGTGAATCCCTCTTCCTAAAACAATTGTACAGGATAATGTACTGTGCACGTCCGAGGCAAGGTGTTTTAAAAAGTGTTAAGAAAATTTCTCCTGCAGCCAAAACGCTTTCTTTTAAAGCGCTAGCGTTAAAAACCCCGCTACCCAGAACAACCGGCGTCGGCATCGGCGTTGTGAGCGATTAATAGAGTGGCGTACGTAGGGTGTCCCAGGCAGCCAACCCCCGGAGAAGCAGCTTAGGTGGGCAGCCTATAGGTCACGAGACCTTGCTGCGCACCACAATCTGCCCACCGCATAGTGAGCAAAGTGCCAACCGTGACAGGTAGCAGTTAAATTAATGATTGGTCGCTCGGGAAGGGCAACTTAAACCGTACAAGGCCTACTGCTGGGAGAACCTGCCATCGCAGGGCGGCGGAGCACGCTTAACCGCTGCACCACTGCGCCAGGAGGGGCACGAAGACTACCGGGGATCTATGAACGTAAAGTAGAGAATGACCCTCTGCATATATGGGAATTGACGCATTGCACTATCGCGTCATAACCTCAAGGCGGAGCTTATATAAGTATCCCCTCCAGTTTTGAACATTTGAACATTCATTTATTTATTCCACACAAAAATTTAAAAGGGAGGGTGGAGGAAAAGCTGTTTTAACACAGCTTGACGGGGCTCCATCCCCCAAAGGCAACAGTAACAGCTTGTATATATCCCGTTACAAGATTACAGAAAAAAAAGATGAAATACTGCATACAAGACTACAGGTTTCAAAGCCTAGAAGTTTACAAAGGCACCAGGCAAAGGACATTCATTGTTTACGGGGGAAAAAAAGAAATATAAAATATGAAAGATTCGGACAAATACACGTGGAAGAGAGACATACATACGCAACGCATCTGTCTAATGCGAAAACACTAATAATTTCAATGAAATGAAAGACTTATCTGAATTGATAATTTCTCTTGACATCAGAAATGTTCACTATGACATGATGATATCAGTAAAATGCGGTTGTTTCTAAGCCTTTCCACATCCACGCCTTCCGAGTGGAAGCGGTTAAGAATGCTTGGCAGCGTGTGCGCAATTCTTTGTTGGCCATAGTATGTACGCGAAAAAGGAATGTTCCAGGGTACTTGACGACGATAGGGATAGACGCTGTGTGTGCTTTCTAAGTTTGCCTGTGTTAGGAATGTCTCAAGTTTCCCCTTAATTACTCGCTTGTAGCATATAATTAACATGAAGCTATATATGTCAGTAGTTTTAAATATATTGTTTTTGAGGAAAAGTGGTTGAGTGTGTTCCAAGTAAGGAACATACTCAATTGCTCGTATTGCTTTCTTCTGCAATAGAATTAAGCTATGTATATTCTTTAATGTCGTGTTCCCCCAAATCAGTGAGCAACAATCAAACTGCGAATAGATTAGTGAATTATAAAGAAGTTTTTTTTACACCAGTTGGAAACGAGAGACGGCAGCTATTTAAAATACTGGCAGCTTTTTGCACTTTCCCGCAAAGAATCTTGACATGTTCGTTCCAAGACATGTCGTCTGAGAAAGTCAACCCAAGTGTTTTTACACTTTCATCGCACGATATACTAAATGGTCCTAATCTGGTAGTATTTGTCATCTTGACGGAAGTCCCTCGAGCCCTGAAAAGGTCGTATTTTGTTTTTGCTTCGTTGATAAGCAGTTTGTTTCTTTGCGACTATTCTTGAAGCGTATTGCAAACGGAGCTTGCTTTGCGAAGCATACATGATAAATCTCGACCGGCAACGTACACTGTACAGTCATCGGCGTAGATTACAAATTGACATCTGGGGATTGTTTTGAACAACATCATTTACATAGTACAAAAGCAATGTGAAACCTTGGATACTGCCTTGTGGAAAGCCAGTTTTTATTTGTTGATGGCTTGATTTATGTTCGTTTATTGCTACAAATTGGGTTCGTGAGTGAAGGTAAGATTTTAGAAGCTGGAGCTATAGTCCTCGGATACCATATCTTTCTAATTTTGTGAGCAATAAGTCGTGGTTAACGCGGTCAAAAGCTTTACTGATGTCAAGGTGAATACCAAGCGTCATTAATTTTTTTCAAAGTTATCTATTATTATGTCTTTCTGAATTAGTAAGGCGGTTTCTGTAGAGCGATTTTGTCTGAAACCATGCTGACTATCTGTTATTAAATTATATTTGCGAAACTATCCACTCGAACCATATTTACCTTTTCAAGACCTTTAGAAAAAATTGGCAGTATAGAGGCTGGATGATAATTACTCATATTGTTCCTATCTCCTCCCTTGTGTATAACTGTCTCTTTGCGACCTTCATGCTGTGGGGAAAAACGCCTGTTGACAATGCAGTGTTGAAAATATGAGCTAATAGAGGTGCAATAAGATCCACTACATGTTTAACTGGTCTGAATTCGATGCCATCTGCATCTTTACTGCGACTTTTTTTGAGGCTCTGGATAAGCGTCTTTACTTCTGAGGTTACACAGCGGCTGTTCTCCCATAAAAGCGTGGCTGCAGGAGAACGAATTATTTGTGCTTTGGGGAGTATTTCTGCGTAAAAAGGATGAAAGGATTGAGCATGTTTTCTTTGTCGGCTGGAATGCAGTTTTTTTTTTCTGTGACGTTGTCCAAAGGACTTTTAAGAAAGATTTTGTTTCAGCCCTGTGGCATTAGATACCTGCAGATTGAAAACGAGATTGGTGGGCCTTACGATCTTGTCATGGCTTTGGGAGAGGCCTTTGCCCTGCAGTGGGCTGTTGGGGATGGGGGGGAAGCGCTCGGTTTGGCACTCTGGTGGGACCACAGGTCAGGAACGACGCTTGCTCCGAACACCGCCACCACCACCTGGACAGGACTGCCGACGAGTTAAAGGAGTTGGATGAGGGGAGGAAGGTAACAAGTGGGTTTATTTACATTATTTACATGGATAGAGATCAAAAGGAACTTCTCTCCGAAGAGAGGATCTTAAGGTAGGATCATAAAGGAGGATCCCAAAATGGAGCATAGATCCCAAAATGAAGCATCCAGAAGGAGCATTAAAAGGAAGCATGATTCAGCGCACTCACCGTCCAGTTTTTATACGGTTCTCCGTCCCTAGATTCCCCAAGTTGAGGACGTCTCCGCCAGGGTGGGAGTGGCCTAAGACTTACATTATCGCGCAAAAACACGCACCACCACACACAGGGACACGACCTCGTCACGTGTCGAGCCAGGGAGAGAGGAGGATGACTTGGGGTTCACTCCGAATGCGAAGGGGATGATCTCGTAGCTATTTGAAAGATCCCAAGCACCGCCGACACCTCTTTTTAGATGTCAGCCGACGCCCCGGGCAAGGTCGCACGGCCGGGTCGGGAAGCGGGAAGGAGTCGCTTCATCATTTGCCATGCCTGCGAAGATTAGAGGACGACGACCTCAAGCTTGCTGTTGTATCCCCACGCTGAATGTCTTCTACCGGGAATGAGGTCACATTAGTTCCCTCAGCTTAGTCACGGGCATTTTTGAAAACAGTTGCCGTTGTATCGCTGCGGCGGCGCCTCCCCTTTACTTACTTGGTTCCCGGAATCCACCCGGGCGATGCTCTCGGGTACTCGGATCGGGACCGGAGCGATCCTTATAGCGTGGCTCGGAACCATCCCGAAGCAGCGTAGTGTTGGTTTCCAACAGGTGAGCCGTGCCGACGATGCCGCTAATACAGATGGGCGGACGCCCGAATGCAACACGGCATAGTCAGGCGGATGATGATGATGATGATGGTGATGATGATGAGTATATGAAGGAGCAGGATGGCGGTGCGTCACGCAGACCTTGACGTACGGCTAGTTAGAGAGTATTAAAACAACAGTTGCAAGATATCATAAAATATTCAGACTTCAGGGTCCGGCCCCTTACTGCCTTCCGTACATTGAAACCTTAAACACCATTAGAGAATTTTAGTTTTCCTACGTCAGTCACTGGTTGGCTCTGGCTTCTTGTGTACATTGTTGGTATTCAGGTAGCAGCATCCCACCGCTGCCGCCAGTTGTTGGCATCCAGGTAGCCTGACTGGGCCGCAGAAGAGACGAGGACGATCGAAGGAAGAACACTTTGAAAAACTTTATACAAGGACTATTTACATAATGTACAAGTAAGGGCAACTGTGAGTGCCTCTCAGTAATGAGAACTTCTTAGCAGTCGGGAGTCTTGGGTATCTGTCAAGAGGGGGTTCTCCTCTGGTACCAAACCAGCAGCTCCTTAAATACTCTTCATATTCCCCAGATCCCTAGCTGGGGAATATAGTTCGAAGAATGATGTCCAATCACACGATGGCACTGATGGTACCACCCACGGCAGGGCGGTCCTGATGTTCTCTCGCAGCTCGGTCGAGGGAAAGGGAACAGGACCCGGTCACGTTGTCGTCGCCGCGGCCTCCAGGCGGGTGCGCATGTGTGTCCGGACCGCGCCCATGGGGACCCAGAAGGCGCCTGCGTGACACAGGAATGCAGACTGTCTCCCAGCAGGGGTTGAAAGATCTTGTATTGATGACCGGAACGCGGAACCTCTGTCGAAGGCGCGGCACTCGGGCAATTGTTAAACCCCAGCGTGACTGAAGAGGGCAATGCTGATCCTGTACTTCGTCGCCTGATGACCGGAACGATTACGTGGGGACGCCGTGGTCATCGCTGCTTCCGGCAATCCTTTTCGAACACGCGGGGACGCTATTATCGTCGCTGCTTCCGGCATTCCTGCAGCCCGTCTCCCCCAGAGGGCTCACCCACCCTCGCGGGGGTCCTCAGGGAATCGTCCCCATGTCCAAATTCGCCGAACTCAACAGCAGGAAGGAAGCGCGAGCACAACATATTGTATGATGCAGTTGGCAATAAAGGGAATTAAAAACAAAGGAGCGGTAGGGGCGTAGTGATCTAATGCAGCGACCAGCAAAGCTGATCTGTTCGCGCTATCGCGAATTGGTATCCCCCTCGTGGCCATAAAGTAGTTTATTAATTTGTTTATTTGACTACGTCACCAAAAAATGTGGCACAATAAATCCTCCTGATATGCTTGCCCTCTCCGTCAGCGATATCCATACCGTCGCAGCCTCCTAGCTGCTCCTGTGGTGGTGGATCTTTAAATTAGGTGCTGCGCCTTTATAAAAATGGTCTATAGGGAGTCTGCATACATCTTATAGACTATATTGCCTTACTGTTGATATTTATTTTGTCTATTCATAGTCTATAGACGTTATATAACAAATGTGTACCAAACGTGCATGATTATAAATCTATAGATTGTGAATAAAATGTCATAGGAATTGTATTGCCTATTGTCTATTCTTAAAGATTTTCTATAGACAGTCTATAGACTGTGCAGACAGAAGTCTGCAGCTGCCGCGGTGGCTCAGTGGTTATGGCGTTCGGCTGCTAACCCGAAAGATGCGGGTTCGATCCCGGCCGCTGCCGTCGAATTTCGATGGGGGCGAAATTCTAGGCTAGGTTGGTGAACATCTATGCATCGTAGCGTATCGTGTAGGGTAGATCGGTGAACATCTATGTATAGTAGCGTATTGGATAGGTTTCGTAGTAGGTTGTCAGTAAACACCGCGTGGACAAGACGGGCACAGGGAACGAAAGGACACGACGCAAACGAGCGCGCGAAGAATGCGATGTATTTAATGATCACCTATCAAGAACCCCCATGTTTAATGATAATCAACCAGATTTCTCCTTCGCGCGGACCTTCACGTTGTGTCCTTTCCTATGTGTGCCGTCTTGCCGCGCACCGCAACTGATTTAGACGCCTTTAGTCAGGACGTGTCTGCGAAAATTAAATTCTTTTAATAAAGTCTCATGTAGCTCGTTCTGCAAAGTTTGGAACACTTAACTCGCGTGGCGCGGCGATAAATGTCTCGAAAACGCATCGCGGGCTTCTGCAGACGACGGTTTTAAAAATCCTCGTCTTCCTATATGAGGGTGTATTGAGCCAATCGGCCGACCATATGCCGGCATTCTGTGGCTGCGTCAGATAGCACGATGAGCTCATCGGGCTTTACTCTTCTCTGCAGGATCAAATTATGGGTTGGGCAACGGCAAAGTGCAGTCGTGTCCTTGAGCCCAGCAGCGACGGTGCAGGCCATGGTGCTGTTGAAGATGTACATGGACGGCTTCACTTACTCCCACATCAGCGAGGCGGCCACCGCACCGATAAGCACGCAGTACACGTCGTTTAACCTCAAGGAACTCTTCATCACGTTCCTCAATATACTGACGGAGTACAAAGTGGTGAGTACGCTCTCCGATAACAACGGCCCGACGCTGAAGGACATTGACGAACCGCCTAATGCCGGGGCCGGTTGAAGATGTTCTGTCAAGCGTGCCTAAAGTCCGGGGAGGTCGGGATCGGCCTTTATTTTCCTGCAGCAGCCGTATGGCCGGCAGGATCGTAATACCGCGACGAAGGCCACGCGCGCACTTGGGTGCCTCGATGGGCAATCGCGGAGGCGAGCGGACATCCGGCACCCTAGCGGATGGATAGATGGAAGATAGGAGCGTCCCCTTTCAAGCGGGGAGGTGGCAGTTGCCGTAATGTTGGGCTTTATTTCTTTATATTTCTTTAATTCGATGTTAGCGGTCTGTAAATTCCCTCTCCTAGCGGTCGCGCCGGGAAAAACCAAGAGGGGAGGGATACAAAGGGAGAGAGCAGAAAGGAAGAGAATCCAGAAGAATGAGCTAGAATGGATGGATTAGGGTGAACCCTTTAAATCGTGTTGTGGTTCAAACCACCTAGCCATCACTTGTGAAATTTTACTCTTGTTTTGATTTTAGCCACCAGTCAGATAACCTTCACTTGGTCGCTTCTACCCGCCTAAAATTTTTCCTTCACTGTCCTTACACCCCAATGCATTTATTAAATTAACCCCGCTGCTTTCCACTGCAGGTTGAAGGCCTTTGCAGAAGCAGAAGCAGCGCGCACTGCGGTTGTTTCGCGAAACACTGATCGAGGACAGTTGGAGAGCTTATTTAGGGTGAAATTCTCGGTAAATAATTCTTTGACCCCACCTTGGGTACAAAAAAATTCGGAGGAAACAAGCTGCCATGACAGGCGCAGTCTCATCGCCGACCTCAACTTCCTATATTCCGAGGGACTGTATAGCTCTGCCTTTAAGGTATGACGTAATAGCGTTAATGTCACCCTTGAGTGAGCCGGGGAACTATGCATATTACTTCGCAGACAAACCCACTGTCGGATAAGGCAGGCAACGCCTCTGTTTAACCAAGTCAAACAAACATGCATCGAGGTATGCAAACATGCATACGGATAGCGTGTCTGACACTCAGCTTGAGGTCACAGGTTAGATTCCCTTCTAGTTACCTCAATTTTCTTTTCAGGGCAATTAAATTACAATCTTCTATGTTTAAGTGACGATTGAGTCATGCTGCGAAGCTATGCTCACAATTTATCTGGTGTTTTAAACACTTTTCAATTCCGCAGCTCTATGTAACATCAGAAACTTTTTGAGCAATCCCGATTTTCTCGACACACCACCGCCAACTACGTCAAGGGGTTCTCCGCCGAACGGAACCCCTCTGACACAATCGCGCTACAAGCGTAGCTGCTTATAAACCATATGCTGTTCGCTCTAAATATGAAGTGTTCTAAGTTATTGCGACAAGCGATGACTTAGTTAGTTACAACGAGTTATTTTTTACGCGTGTGCAATTATCTATTTTTTTAACACAATAGCGTTAAAGACACCGTTACGCAGAAGTCCGGTGTTGGCGGCGGCGTCGTTGTGAGCGAAAAATGGGGTAGCGTAAGGTGGTCCATGTGGCCAACCCCCTATGAAGCAACCTATGTTGGCCATCTACACAGTCTGCCCACCGGATTGTGGGCAAACTGACCTACGTGGCAGGTGGATGGTAAATTAACGATTGATTGCGATAGATTGCTCGAAAAGAGCAACTTGGGTGTCACAAGCCCCACCGTTGGCAGCGTCTGCCATCGCCCGACAGTGGCGCATCGCTTAACCGCTGCACCAATGAAGAAGGTGTTTTGTGAGCACTCACAGGGATCTTTGAATGTAAGGTCTAGGATGACCAATTCCGCATATATTTGCATTAACTCATTAACACTATCGTATCATATCGTTAAGACGGAACGTAAGTGTCCTCTCCAATTTTTTCTCTTAGTCATTGTTTGTCATGTTCTGGGTTATTTGGAAATGTTAGTATTGATATCGCAGGTTTATTTGTAGGCAGAGCTAATTTTGAATGACCTTAAACATTTTTAATGCTGTATACCTGAAATCGTTTATTTTGTTTTATTTTTTCTAATATTCTGCTCAAGTGCGTGGGAGCTCGACTGCATTCCTTATTTAGAGTTTGCGAGAGACGGTGTAAGCCAGGTTTCAGCCCTCGAACCTTACACTACCTTCCATAAAACTTGAACGTTGCTTTTTGAGAAAGATGGCTCGCACTACCAACAAGACAACTTCGGCAAATTTTTCTGCCATTCTTAATCCAGCATGTTCGGGGAATGCTGGGTGAGGAATCCTGAAAATAGGGCGTGATAACCGCTCTGGGCGTTGAAAACAAATTTTGCGGTCTCTGTCCCTTTGCCTATCTTATCTATTTATACTATCTAATTCCACCTGGTGTTGGACGAGTGCGGCGCCGAGGCCGATGTTCCTGGTGCCGGTGATGACTTCGGTGTCAGCCACTTCATTAAAGTGCGCAAGAACAGGGGTTGTTTGCACTCGTTTGCGCAGCTCGGCAAAAGCCCTCTGTGGCTCGGCGGCCCACACGAACTGTGTACCAACGCGCGTGACGCGGTACAGGGGTGCGGCAATCTTGGATAAGTCGGCTATGAAGCGGCGGTAGTATGCACATGGACCCAGAAAGCGTTGGACACTTTTCTTGGTTGTAGGAACGGGAAAATCAGCGACAGCCGCAGTGTTCTCGGGGTAGGGCTTAACACCATTGGCACTCACAAGATTACCAAGAAGCTTCAACTCTTTGTATTAAATGTGGAACTTCTCGGGCTTGAGCGTTAAGTCGGCCGACCAAAGGGCATCTAATCAAGTGCGCAGGCATTCAAGGCGTTCGGCAAAGGTTTCGGCAAACACGACATCATCGAGATAAACCAAACAAGTTTGCCATTTGTATCCAGCGAGAACTGTATCCATCATGCGCCGGGAAGTTGCCGGCGCTGAACAGAGCCCAAAAGGCAGTACTTTAAATTCGTACAGCCCGTCGGGGTTAACTAAATACGTTTTTTCGGGGTCCCGCTCGTCGACCTCTATCTGCCAGTACCCGCTCTTTAAGTAAATTGAGGAGAAGTACTGGACGCGATGAAGTCTCTCGAGCGAGTAGTCGATACGGGGCAGCGGTATAGATGTCTTTTTTAGTGATGTTGTTCAGCTTTCGTTAACCAACACAGAATCGGAAGGTCCCATCCTTTTTCTTCACCAGCATGGCAGGTGACGACCACGGGTTGCTTGAAAGTTTAATGATTCCACCAGAAAGCATCTCCTTCACCTGCCTTTGGATCACGTCACGTTTCATCGATTAGATACGATACGGCTGCTGGCGGATAGGGCTGGCATCGTCGGGCGTAATGATGCGGTGCTTCAGAAGAGCCGTTTGCCGCACTTTCAACGAGTAGGAGGGCACGGAGTCCTCGCTGCCGAGTCGCCGAGAGGTGCGGCGTGATATCAAGGCCGTCAAAGGACGGGCGCACAGGTTCAACAGCTTCAAACGCAAAACATTCAGAAATCTCCGGCAAGGGGTCAGCGAATGCGATCGCAGTAGCACGAAAAAGATGCCAGGGTTCGTCAGTGACGTTAGCCACAAGGAGCTCAGGCCAGCCGTCGCGGAGATGGATGAGGCTTCGCGCTGAGCAGATGCCGTGGGTGAGCAAAAGGGACCGGTTGCCTTCGGCGACAGCTTTGCCGTGACGTTCTCCATCGCAGTAAACACTCATAAAAACACTGGAACGTGGCGAAATCCAAACACTGTCGGCGGAAATGTGAAAGGCGGCGCGACGTTGACTGTCCTCTATGTAAAGATCTGCTTTCTCGGTCGAAAATGGGACAGTGCGCTTTCGGAGGTCAGTAATAGCTGTATAATCCCGGAGAAAATCAACGCCAAGGATACAGTCACCGGAGCAGTCTGGTAGAACTGGGCAGCTGACGAGAAATGTAGAGCTGCGAATTTGGACCCTTGCCGTGCACAGGCCAAGCGGAGTTGCGACATGTCCGCCAATCGTTCGGATATGCGTGCCAGACCACGGCGTCATTGCCTTTTTAAGAAGCGCCACTAGTTTTCTGCTTCAAATCAAGAAATCAGCGCCAGTGTCCACCAAAGCGCTAATCTTATAGCCGTCGAGGAGCGCGGGTGTATCCAGCGAGAATCCATTTTCGAGTTCAGTATCTGCCTTCGACGCCTTTAAGTCACGGTCGGTCGCTGTTCGCGCTTTCGTGGGGTATTGTTCGCATCGACTGCCAGGGGCCTCGCCCGTGGAGATCGCTGACTTTAGTTTTCCCGGCGGGGGCTTGGCGGCCGTCGCTGCGCCATCCGGGAGGAGCTTTGGGGCTTCGTCGAAGGTCGGCGTGGAGACGGAGATCAGGACTACCGCCTGGAAATTGTCGCCATGCGCTGCTGGGGCACGTAGTCCTCTATCTCGCGGGTCGGTGACTAAATGGGGGGGGGGGGAGGTGAGCAGATCATGTAGACGGGAAACTCGTAGAGTCCAAGGTGTCAGTATCGGCAAGCCGCATGCTCTCTCGCGCTGAAACAACCTTTTATACTACGAAAAAGGAATGCCTCGCGGTTGTGTGGGCAGCCATCAAATTTCGTCCTTACCTCTACGGCCGTCCACTCAAAGTGGTTACCGACCACCATTCTTTGTGCTGACTGGCCAATCTTCGCGAGCCATCGGGGCGCCTAGCCCGATGGAGCCTCCGTCTGCATGAATTCGACAGCACTATTGAGCTCAAATCTGGCGAGACGGACGCAGACGCTTACGCACTTCTGCGCACACCCGATGAGAGCATGGAGGACGAGAGTTGTTTTCTTGGAGTTGTCAGTGACTTCGACTTAAGACCCGACAGCGAGCTGACCCAGACCTTCGACCTGTCATTGATTATCTAGAGGGCCGAGCTGCTGACGTACGTCGACAGTTTGATCAAGTCGGCATCGATCTGCGGGGCCCATTTCCTTTGTGATAGGCCGGTCACAAATAGATTATAGTCGCGACTGACCACTTAACAAGGTATGCGAAAACTAAGGCGGTGCCGCGTGGCACGTCATGTGAGATCGCCCAGTTTTTATGCAGCAAATCGTGTTGCGTCATGGTGCACCGTCCTAAATAATCACTGACCGATCGAAGCATGGCGTTTACGGTGCAGCTCATGCGGGACGTGTTTGAGCTCAGTCACACCAGTCATCGCAAAACCACTGCCTATCACCCACAGACGAACGGTCTCACAGAGGGACTTAGCAGAACAATCTCCGACATGATCGCAATGTGCATAGACTCGCAGCACAAAACCTGGGACGAGATTCTCCCGTACGTCACGTACGCCTACAACACGGCCACCCAAGAGACGACCCGCTTTACATCATTTCGTCTGGTCTACGCACGTGACGTTCAGACGATGCTGGATGCCATGCTTCCGTGCTGCACTGATAACCACCCGCTCATGCCAGACGCCGAGCAGTTCGCTCAGCGCGCCGAAGAAGCACGTAAACTGGCCCGTATTCACATTCAGCGGCAGCAGGGCACGGATGCGCGCCGCTACAACCTCCGTCATCGGCATGTAACATACCATCCCGGCGACCAAATTTGGATGTGGACCCCGCTACATCTCCCAGGCTTGTCTGAAAAACTGATGTGCTGTTACTTCGGACCTTAGAGTTTTGTGCCGTTTCACGGAAGTGACCTACGAACTCTGTCTTCTGTCTGTGAATTTTGTCGCCCTGTCTTCCGTCATACTATTTATCTACTTATATTATAATATCTATTTTTTAATCAATACTGCAGCCCAATGGCTAAGGAGGGTGGAAAAATAAGAATAAAAAACACATAAGGAATGTTAGTGCAATACAGAAAATAAGCGCTATCTGACATGGAATTAAAAAAAAAAACACCTGGAAGCAGCGAAAGGCAACGAACGGGGCGCGATATAGGATTTTTTTTTTTCTGGAAAAGTAAAAATGCAGATAGCCAGTTTTGTGCCGAACAGCTTGTTTTACTGGACAAATATACGAGTAAGCAGATAATCCCACTCGTTGCGCATGGATACCTCTACATGGCCTTGGAGTAGCATGCCAGGCTGACAACCAGCCAGACCTCTCCTGTTCCATTGAAGTCCTTCCCTCCCTCTTCCTCCTCTACATGCCAATGAAAATACAAAAAAAAATTGGAACATGTCTATATTCTAAATAATGTGCCCAGGTTCGTTCAGGAGCTCTGTGCGGCATTCAGCATCACGACACTGTTTTCTTGAGAGACGAGGACGAAGGCATAGCTCGCCCGCTTGCACATTAACAGGCACACATACAACCCTGGTACATGCAACCTAGAGATGACAAAATGAACACCGGCGTCCTACTGTGAATTGCGGTGCGACAGCCTTTGTCGTCGCCGAAGCACACGGCAGAGCAGGTACCGCCCGGTCACCGGGTTAGCTGTCCGCAAGCAACCGGTTCACGGTCATGTCCCGGATACCCGAAGGGTGGTACCAACAGGCTACAGTGAGTCGGCAGGCCGCCTGGCTACCGGGAGGCTGGAGCCAGCGGGCAGGGTAGCGTGGTGTTGCGCGGGCAGCCAGACCCCTGACCTCAATGCCCGGCCAGTGCAGGCTAGCTGGCCTTGGGGAAACGCCAAGCTCCTAAGGACGTCCCGCCACCTAGCCACACACTGCCTCAACTGTCTCGAAGCCGAGCTCAACGTTCGATCGTGTACGCGCACCGGCTCGCCTTGCACGCGGCCACTTTTGCTGTCTGCCCGGAACCCATAGTGGCACAACCCACTTCAACACAATGTCAATCCAACAAAAAAAGAACACACGCCCTCGGAGCCCAACACCATTGTGTGGAGCATGGCGTCATTCCAATGCCTGATAGTGCCCACAAAGATCGAGTATTTGAAAAGGCTGGTGGTGTGGTAAGGATTGTCGTTAAGCTGTATTCATGAATGGAAGTGAATTTCGGTTATACCTGGAAGGCTTAGTATGCAGTACGGGAGTCGCTGACCGCTAGGTGGGGCTTTTGTCGTGGCGTATCGCGCAAGTCGGCCCGAAGAATGCAGTGATGACACATTAGACACCTTTAGCATACCGTGTACCGTGTTACCGTGACCGGAGTACCGGAATCCCGCCCATCGACAACAAGTATGCGTTGATTGGTCCCGATGCGGAAGGCTAGCGCGCAGCTAGCCACTGTAGCGCATACAGTGGATGGATGGATGGTTGGATGGACGGACGGACGGACGGACGGACGGACGGACGGACGGATGGATGGATGGATGGATGGATGGATGGATGGATGGATGGATGGATGGATGGATGGATGGATGGATGGATGGATGGATGGACGGATGGACGGACGGATGGATGAATGGATGGACGGACGGACAGACGGACGGATGGACGGATGGATGGATGGATTGATGGACGGATGGATGGACGGATGGACGGACGGACGGATGGAAGGGCTGAACAATTCAAATTGGGTGGTGGCTCAAGCCACCTAGCCATGGCTTATGAAATTTTACTCTGGTCTCGATTTTAGCCACTCAGATAACCTTCGCTTGGTTACTTCTACCCGCTTAAAATCTACTTTCCCTTCACTGTCCTTAAACCCCAATGCATTAGATGCCTTGCAGTTGCCCACTGCCTTGCAGCTGGCGAGTACCTGGTGCCATCTGGCGGCCTCTAGGCTATCTGCACATGCGCAGTGACGGCGCGTGGGCTCCCGGTACTCCGGTCAGGGTAGCGGTAGTACGGTATGCTAAAGGTGTATATTAATGGGGGCAGAAATTGAGCTTTAGGTGCCGGGGTTGGAAGGGGCTTAGGACGGCGTGGGGAGAGTTCAGCTGTACTCCGGACGCCGAACGACGAGCAGCTAGCTCCGCTGACTGCTAGAACGCTCCGGGAGATGTGCAGTTGTTGGCTATTGATGCTTTCTACTTACTCTAAATAAATTCAGTGAGTTAAGTTTTCATGAACTGGATAAAGTGTGATAATTTATGATTAGGCCATCGAGCAGCCGCAGTGGCGCACAGTTACAACACTAATCGCAATGAAGAATCACACTGATTGCCACTCTGAAAAATAGAATACAGAAAAATCGCTCGCTTTTTCTTTACAGCGCTTCATGCGGTGACACCAGGACGTCTCGAGAGCAGAGATTGATTGATTGAATAACTTTTATTTCCATCAGAAAAAACGTTTCTCCCCGCCACCGGCACGCAGCACTGCGAGACGGGGAGTTGCGCGTCCGCGGTTAGAGACTGGTTAGCAGTCCTTGACTGGTAGCGGCCTCTTCCGCAGGATAGATGGTGGTGCGCTGGAGCTCAGGGTCCGGGCTTCTTAGCATAGCCTCCCAGGCTTATCTACTATCAATAATTTTGCCCGCTCCGGGAGAATATGGGCACTCCAAAATTATGTGGTCGAGGGTCCTACTTTTGGCATGTATTAAAAAAAAAGAATCCTTCTCGAGGGCGGCTGCGTTTGTCACGTGATCACAGCGAACCAATTAGACGGCATTGCCGACATTATGTTTTTCAGGGGGTACTGCCAGCTTCTGGTAATATATAGCCGCTTTCTTTATTTGGGCATGCCCAATAAATGCCGAAAGCAAGTAGCCATATGGTTTCTTTTTCGTGCTGCAGCTGCTCGCAACGCTGGATAATTTCTAAAATGAATCAGTTGCGTTTATGCTAATTACAGTTTTTCGCATGTTAATGCTAATTAGTTCGCCTTATTCGGTTCTGGCTAAGAGTAGTGGGTGGATCTTGCCTGATGCCGCCATCTAGTAGCCATCATGGCCAGGTTGATGGTGGACCGGCAGACCATATATAGCGCGCGCGCTCATTACAGGGCTCTTCACGACTGGACAGCACTGCTTTGCAGATGTAAGGGTGTCATTTGTGGAATGTACTTGTTTTGTATATTTGCTAATATTCTCGATGTACTTTTTCCATTTCTTTTTTTTTCATGAACATGCGTTAGCCTTGCTAGCTAGGGCCCCCATCGCACTACTAAGAAATTGCTTGCAAATCGTGGCTCGTGTCCAACTCCTGCCTTGTTCTTCAATTTCATTGCAGTGCTACAGATGCTACAAACGCACCAACTTCTGGCACTGGACCAGTTCTACCAGCGTCATTGTCTCTACTCAGACAGAAACAGTGCCTGAGGTAAGCCTGACGCATCGCGAGCAAAATCGCTGATACGCCATCGCGTTCAAGCACTACAGACTGTTAGCAGATACACACCGGAAGGTGCAAGGAGGTTGATCGGGTCGTAAAGACAACAAATCCGGGCCATAGATCAGTTGCAGAGCCCCCCTTCAAGGGCAATGTCCCTCCGTTAGTCAGTTGTATCCTTCTATAGGACAATTCTGCCTCCCTACGTTCTGAGTGTGTGAGGGTCAGAGATGCCGGAGGACGTCGAATAGCGACAGAAGTACGTTTGGAGGTCAAGAATCGCACATTCGGCAGAACTGGTGCTCACCCTCTATGGAGGCCTGAATAGGAGCTCGACTCTATCGCCATGAATTCCCCCGCTGTTCCCACTCCTCTTTAGCCTTCAGCTCTCACAACCAGTTCCCAATAAACAAATTTCCTTTCCCTGCATCGCATCTTGCCCATCTTTTCTAAGGCAGAGTAAGGGAATCTTCCCGGACACGCTACCCGGAAATGTGGTTTATCTCGGGTAGCTTCTTCTCTTCGTTTATATTTTCACCTACATGTGTAACAATTACTATTGTCCTCCCTTAATAATAATTGGTTTTGGGGGAAAGGAAATGGCGCAGCATCTGTCTCGTATATCGTTGGACACCTGAACAGCGCCTTAAGGGAAGGGATAAAGGAAGGAGTGAAAGAAGAAAGAGGTGCCCTAGTGGAGGGCTCCGCAATAATTTCGACCACCTGGGGATCTTTAACGTGCACTGATATCGCACAGCACACAGGCGCCTTAGCGTTTTGCCTCCATAAAAACGCAGCCGCTGCGGTCGCGTTGGAACCAGGGAACTCCGTATCTGTAGCCGAGCGCCCTAACCACTGAGCCACCGCGGCGGGTAATTGTCCTCTCTTATAGACATGTTAATTAACATCTAATATTGCTTTGATGCTTTTGTGAGAAAGCGGTGCAGGTGGAGGCCTACTATTTTTTTATTTTTTTATGGCAGCCACAACACACTGTTACTACATAGTAAAGCCCATTATACTTTGCGACACGGGCCGGGGAACTTAATTTTCATTAATTTATCCATCCCATCGTAGTATCTACCACTGCACTGTATGTATCTCCATGAGCCATTCAGTGACCACGGCTGGCGTGGGCAGCCCTACCCTGACACTAAAAGAATAGTCCCGCACACAGCGCTATGAGCACGTGAGACACGGGTTGCTTTAAACAGCCTCTGAAAAAGCTCCTTCTGTGGGTCTCAATTCTGCTTTTGCAGAGTGCCCTGAAGACTCGGACGTAATTGAAACTCATGCCGAGACTCATACCTTGACGTTTGAGTTTCGTGCATAAAAACTCTGCGTGTTCGGTGCTTTGTTTGCATTTTGACACCACCTGCTTCATTGTTGATGTTGTATTGATGCTTAGTGAGCAGTGAATCGGGAAGCACTGCTGCTTTAAAGGGCGGCTCTTCATAAGAAATATATATTGCTGCAAACAAATCTTGTTTCTTTTTATATTCTTATCGCCGTCGTCACGCGGCTTTTATCAGTCTCTCTTCGTTTTGCGCCATGGAGATGGGGGTTTGATCCTGGCCGCGGCGGCCGTATTTTGAATGGAAGTGAAATGCACAAGGCGCCCCTGCTCTGTGCGGTGTCAGTGCACGTAAGAACCTCAGGCGGTCTGGTCTACATTAATTCAGAGCCCGCCACTATACGGCGTCCCTCTTAGCCCTTGTGTCAGTTTCGTATGTTAGACAACACAATTTATAACTCGTTTGCAGCCGCCAACTAATCTAATTTATTCTTTCGCAGTTCTCGCTGTGGAGATATCTCGGCACACGGGAGCTTGCCGATGTGGAAATAGTCGTCCACTGGGAACATGCTCCCGAACAGCACGCATCTTTCAAAGCGCATCGCATGATCCTGGCCCTGCAGAACGTCGTCTTCAGGGCCATGTTTTTTGGGCACTTCGCCAGAGAAGATCGCCTCACTATTATGGACATGCATCCGGACGGCGTTGAAGGGCTGCTACGGTAGAACCTCCCTTCGCTCACGCTTCATTTATGAATTTTGCTCAAAAGCACTTGATGGCCTGTAATTCGTATTACATGCAGAAATATAAGCTTGATTCTATTGCAGTCTATTCTAACGACATCTGTAGAGGGGCCATCGAAATAACATGCAAGTAAAGAGGGGAATGCGATAAGTTAACACTTCATCACTAAAACAAAATTTGAAATGCCAGCTAAGAAACCAAACATAGCAAATACCGTGAAAGAGAAGAGTATCAGGACTCAGTGCTGTGCGTTAGGCGCCAAACAAGGCGAAGTACGGCTCTGAACCCTGACTCCTCCAAGCCTGCTTGACGTGCGGCCCACACTCTGGTCTCATCCACAGTTACCGTACTGATTCTATGAAACTTAAGCTCGCTGCCTGCTCCGTTATTCTCTCTAACGGCCCTGATGTGATCGTCCGCAGGCATCCCTAATAAAAGTTGTAAGGTCACGTGATGACGTTCTCCATTACACTGCCATTAACAGCCATAGATTTTTGTCGTGTCCTAATCCATGCATGTTCCAACCAGCAAATGTCGCATTCATAACTTGGTTAAAGGATTACTTATTGGAAAGGTCTTTTTCCTTGGCGATATTTAATCAAGGGAACGACGTTTTGGCGAACGGCCTGCTTGTTTGAACGCTAATTCCATAGCATGCTGGTTACGGTACCCTGCCGCCCAGAAACCATTACTGCCCACAACCAGAGCTTTGCCTTTATGTTTTATCTCAATAGACTACAGGAAGCGTTTCCTGCTTCTCACTCAAATAAGAATAAAGTGGGACGATTCTGTTACACTTTTGCTTTTGTAAGACGACAACGGGTCCTATTATGCTCACCTGCTCTGCGACGCAGGTATTTCTACAGAGAACAGCTCCAGGTGGAAAGCGTTCACCAGGCGACCTGCACCCGCAGCGTTGCAGTCAAATACATGGTGCCTGAATTGGCAGCCAGGTGCGTCGCATACGTGGAGCGCTATATGGAGCCCGATGACGTATGTCCGTTTCTGGACTACATCCTGACGATGTGCGAAGACGGCGTGGACGGGTCCGCCAAGGCCGTCCTCCACAACAATGGCCTCTTCGTTCTCGCGTCGAAGACGTTCGAATCCTGCCTGTTATACACCGCGAACTACATTCTCGACAACGTGCACAATGCACCCGAGATGTCGGTGCTGCAAGCCGTCCACGCTTGCGGCCGCAGGCAGTGTCTCGAGAGAGCAAAGGATGACAGAGAGCCAGCTGGCCTCCGTTCCGTGGTGCGGCCTTTCTTCCTCAAGCTCCGGTTTCTCGTGCTCACGGTGACCGAGTTTGTTCGCGGTCCTAACCGGGGGGTATGCTGAACGCGGGGGAATCTCTGGCCATCCTTTGCAACATCATCGAGGAGGACTCGCTGCCCATGCCGGCTGATTTCTGCACCGTACGCACACAGCGCGTTTAGTGGCGGATTCCGTTGATGGCACGCCCCGGAGCAAGTCGGCTTTGTGAACAAAACGCCGTTTCATTCAGAAAAGCAAGGACATGTAATTTACAGTCACAAAAATTAGTGCTTGGAACGGAAACACGACCTTCGGCGAGGGCTGCTTGATTAGTGCTTTGACATTTTCTCGAATTTTCGCCTTTAACGTTCGTTTCGCATTGTAACATGTCCTAGCGACTAAAACAATATGAATCAAGAAAGCGGGTTAAACGTTTTTGTTCCTTAAATCTTGGTACCGCAGTTGAATCTCACTCGGTCATTAGATATATTTTGTTTAGCACTCGTGCCTCATCGTGTTCATAATTGTCCGGCTGCATCGTTAAGCTGTTTTTCAATAAAATTTCGAAGACACCCAGTAGGGAAACTGGGGACCAGTTAGTTGATGGTGATTTAGTGGACAGAGTGAGAGTGCGAGAAATATGAGGATGAGAAGCACTGACCCAAGCGCGGTGTGTCTGTCGTCTCGTCCTTTTTCATGCGCTGCCTTTTTTTCCCATGTAATGCCACATGCGTGGTCCAAAAGCTTTTTCCAGGCGACATTAAGAAAATTCTCTAGCAGTGGTGCCGGGTTGAACAAAGCCCTGGCATTACTTGCCTTCTTGAACTCTAATCCTGTCTTCGTGTTCTGCGTGGCTGCCGCCGAATCGGACACAACTTTCTGCGCCATCTCCCAGCACGGGCTGTCCTTAAGGAGCAATGACGTGATAATTGCAGCAACACGTGCTGCTACATGAGGCTGTGGGATGAGCACGTCGCCCTCGTCGAAGTAGGTCGTGGTGAAGACATACTGATCTTGGGAGTTCTACTTGAAGCTTTGGGTGTTGGAATATGTGTAATGTTACTTAGACCGTCGGCGCAGAATAAAAAGTAATGCTGCAACCCAATTTTTGAAAATTTATTTTAGATATCGCCGCCACGGTGGCTCAGTGATTATGGCGCTCGGCTGCTAACTCGAAAAACGCGGGCTCAATCCGGCAGCGGCGGAAGAATTTCGATGAAGGCGAAATTCTATGCGGTGTGAAACGGTGTCTCAGTATTCGTGCGTACGTGAGAAGGGCAAAAAAACAACAGGAAACCAATCGTCAACGGAGTTCTGTTGCGTTCCATTTAGTGTGCCTTCTCGACGGAAAGTCCTCACAGTGCTGTCTTCTCCCATCTCAGGAAACAAGACTCCGGAGAGCGCTAAAGACCAAAAACCGGAGCACGAAAAAGAAAGCGTGTCTGCGGCCATGGTTGTTTGTTCGAATAAGTTCTCTCGGTAGGACCACTTTCTTCCTGGTAGTTATGAGTTTACCTTCTGAGCACTGTTTAATGTCGCATAGTTGTCCTGTGATCAAATTTCGAACTATTCTCCAAGGAACAAACTGGGATGTCGTATAGAGCTCGGAAACTTCTGATGAAGCGTATAATTTCTTGTCTCTTTCTAAACGCGTATCTCGAATCATTTATCTCAGTCCCTAAGCAAAAACGAACAATCAGGCAGGACAACAGCATGGGCGAACACTGGGCGAAAATTGGCAAAACTAGGCATGAACGGCGGTCCTAAATTGGCATTTAGGCAAAGCGCTACCACTTTGACACATTGGTCTCACTTTCAGGCCAGTTTTGGGCCAACGTTCGGCCAATCTAGGGGCCAACGCAGGCCTGGCGTTCGTTCCGCGACATGGGCCTGTAAAGGCCTCGAATTGGCTTTCTAGATTTCGAACACTGGCATCCAGCTTTCAAACATTAACAGCCAGCTTTAAAACACTTGTATCCTGCTTTCGACAATTGGCACATGCAACATAACCCATTGCCCAATTACTGGAACTGTGTATGTACCATTCAACCTAGCAAATATTCATAAATGAGGGCGCCTAATAATTCCGGAAAAAGACCGGTTTATTGCATCGAGTTGCAAGGATCACGCTTCTAGCGCACGCAGAATGGCTTGCGCTGCTACAAGTAATCCTGGGAATTAATGGAAAGGAGGACCCAAGAGCACGGTGGCAGAGGCTGGAGGAAAAAATTAATTCTTTCATATTACGTGGGAGTGCATACACAATGTAGCTTTCCGATGTAACAAAGAGCCAAATGCGGAGCATTGGGAGGACCGGCTAACCAGCAGTCAGCTCAAGGTCCAAAGAGACCTAGTGAGCCACGCATGCCCGATGGCCACGGACAGTGGTGCCTTGGACTAGGGGCGCCAACCACGCTCAGCCTGGAAGACATCGGCAATCTTCGGGCAAGCAGCAAGACTCCTTTATTAGAGCAATAAAGTTTATTCACTCACTTATTTTCAAGTGGGCTGCGTGCTGATGATTCAGGTTGGACAACACAGCTCGGCAAGATGCTGTAGAACGGCTAAGACATCTATAAAGTGCTTAACGGAGCTGTCCTCCTCTGAACTGATCAGTCATATCTGAAGCAATTGTTGCACTCCTCTTGCAAGACCACTCTTCCACTGCACTCCGGTCCACCTCTTGCACGATGACCTCACAATGCTTCGAGCCTGCAAAGAGAGATGAGGTCACGATGAACCTAAATATGGCCGTCAAAAGACAAATGCAGAAATGATTAAATAACACTGAATTTTGTGAGGCACGGTCGGCGTGAAAACACTCGACACAATTTTACAGGATACTTTGTAACAACTGGCACCGCATTTTTGCACAAAGTGAAAGAAATTTAATTCGCCGTGTACCAATTTGGTGATTTTGAGTTTAATGCGCCGTTTCGCACCTCCAGTAAGATATTCAATGTGAAAAAAAAAAACAAATTTATGTGATATTGAAAGGAATTTGATGCAGAATTTTGTGTTAGTTTAACTACGGATCTCTAAATTGAGAGCGCATTTTTTATTCGAGTAAAGATGCACAGGTTGTTGCATTTCCTCTATATAGAGTCGAAACAGTTTTAAACAAGGGTAGTTTTCTTTTGATGGGGTTCAAAATAAATATACAGGATGGAAAAAAACTAGAACACCTTTTTTTATAATCCAGCAGTTTATCTTAGTCGCTTTCATTGCACGTAATACAGATTGGAAACTGACTTGAAAACCAAACAAAACGCTCGTCTTACATTCCAGAGTAATGCCTTTTTTTTGTTGAGAGATAACTTGGCAAAAGCTTTAACCTTAAATTGCGGATTTCCTATTGCACCTGCAAGTGTGTTAGCCAAAGAGAAACAGCGCGGACGTAGTACACATATCCTCACCGACTGGTCTGTAGTGGAACACAAAACAGTTCCGATTCCTCTGCTGCATAAGCTGTACATGACAAACATATTCCTGAATGCATCGGATGTCAGGTCACATGAATTCAAACCTGCTGTTCGACATTGTAGCGAATGTTCGGTGAATTCATTGCACCAAAGACGAAAAATAAAGTTCTTACCATTCGGGCAGATCTGCACTGAGCACGACGTCAAGCCAGACATTTGGCAATGAGAGCAAGTACATAGAAGTCGTCCTCGTGCTTTGTCTCGTTCTCTGTTCCTACCGAAAAAAGTAAAGCCGCATGTAGTCAAAGCAACACTTACTCCTCAAATCACAATAATTTCCGAACGTATCTCGAGATAAAATATTTGTAATACTTACAAATAAGATATTGCAGGCTAGGGAGGGAACCGCGTCGGAGCTCTTCATATAGTATCAGATGTGGGTTTTCGCTTGCCCAGACTACGAACGGAGCCAGCTCGAGTATGCATGCTCTTTCGTCGCGCTGGTTGTGCGGTTGGACGCCCGCCGTGCCAGACAAGGCAAGACTCGTCCAGTCATGTATGTGTCGTGGCGATGCATAGCGCTGTGACGAATGACAGGGAGACAACGGTGATGTGGGAAGGAGGGGGTGGTGGCTGCAGGGGGTAGAGCCATTTTTTTACACAACTTTTGTGGTCGCAAAAAAAAAGTTTTCAGCTGAAAGGTACAGGAAACAAGGTCATGCCGGAGGGGGGGGGGGGGGGGGGGGGGGGGCGAACGGTGGAGCGGGCTGCTGCGCACGGGAAAAACAGCTAGGACAAAGTGAGTAAAAAGAAAATCGCTTCGAGTAGTAGGGGTTAGCACCCTTGCCTTGAAAAGGGCACGTCCGGAAGATGAGTAGGGGAGATACGAGACTTCAAAAAGGGGACCGGGGCCGAAACAACTGAAAGAGGTTTGGAATTCTCGGAGAATGAGTCATAAGCAGTTTTGAAGGCAAGGGTGTGGAAAACGCGGAAGCATCAAAGTATTTTTGTAAAGCCACAGGAGAAGCATCGTAAAGCAATAAATCAAATATTATGCAAGCAGATTCGCATACGGGACAGGTGCAAAACAAGCTAGGTTAACATGGGCCTAACACCATTTGGCAGTAGAATTATTCGCTGGTAGTCGAAGAATCCTCCAACTTATTGTTGGTTTGGAAATTTCGTGCAAAAAGCTAGAACGAACAAAACTGTGTTGAATAGTGGCTCGAAACTATTTCCGATGCTTTTCATCGATAAAGGTAACCTTCGAAAGCAAAAAAAAATTAATTTTCGAGCAAATAAGTAAAGACGTCTACAAGAGCTATATCCCTCAATGAAAATTACGCAACAGAACAATAAAATGCACAAAAAACAACATTTTGAAACTTTGATGATCTGCAGAAAAGGAAGGAAAAAGCAGATCGAAAAACACAGGGCAAGGCGCGATCACAGGGAACGACGTACGGAAGCGTAGGAATCTCTCACCGCGTGATCGCGTGCGTGTATGAAGCGGCGGGCTAATATTTCACGCGTGCGCTACTTATAAGTCTAAATTACGAGGCCACTGTTTCGTTTCTGGGCGTTACAATAATTGCGCACAAAGTCGGCTTACGGAATGCACTTGCACTAAGTTATTATGTTTTATTTAGAATCTCTATTAAGCATACACCCACTGCGCAGTGTGGCATTGAATTCTCTAGAGTGATGCAAAAAGCGCTTTTTTAATTAAAAAAATTTATGAAATGAGTCATTTGATTTTTTTAGAAGGAAGTCCTCTTTTGCTGGTTTCCAGATAAGCAGAGCGTGCAAAAGCGCTTTCAAATACATAAATTACAAAAAAGGCGGGTTATTCTGCCCAGAAATCGGACAAAGGCGACAGCGTGAGCTCTGTCTGTGCACTTCTAAAGAAAAAAGTATATTTCTTTATTAGCGGCTAGGCTAAGCCATATATAAATACAGAAATCATTACAACTGGGTCATGCCAACGCACATTCGTTAATTACTAAATTTACGAGACATTCTTGAAGGAATCTTAGTGGTTAGTTGCAGCGAACGAACAGAACAGAAGTTGATGGCAGCAGCAGCATTGTTATAAACCAAGCGAATGCGTTTGGAATGCTTCCGAATGCGTTTAGAAATTGTTGCGAAGCACCTTAGAACTCCACTGATCAGCGACGGAGCCCGCGGCAGACGCCGCCGTGCCGCGCCCCGACGGCGTTGACATATACTCCTCCTTTAGTTTCTCCTGTACGAGAGCTCACTTTGGCAGGCGCGATCTGCTGACAGCTTCGGTTTCATTTAGTGTTTTTTTCATAACTCTCCTCTATCTCCGAATGCGCAGTCGGAAAATATTTGTTGTTTATCCAACTTCACGCATGTGCTGCGAAAGTATTCGGTAAGGAAAGATGAATAAACTTAAATTTTTGAACTCGCACAAGCCCAGCCCTGGAGCTCAAGCGAGTTTTAGCGCGTTCGAAAATTATAAACTGCCGAGATGGTACTCGACAATAAAATCAATCTTCTACCCAATATAATTAATGGTACAATGTTCACCAACATCTGCCATGTACCTTTAACACAGGATAAGGGGTGGCAGGCCAAGACCAATACAGCCTGGTTTCGAAAATGTCCTAGTCAATTCTGGCAAATAGTGGGAGAACTCTGGCTAACGTGGCCCACGATAGCCAGATTTCGGAAATCGCTTAGCCATTTCTGGCAAAGAGTGGGAGAACTCTGGCTAACGTGGCCCATGATAACCGGGTTTTGAAAATGGCCTAGCCAATTCTGGCAAACTGTGGGAGAACTCTGGCTAACAGGGCCCATGATATCCATGATTTGATGATGGCATAGCCAATATCAGATGCCCATTGGCAACTCTGGGCCTACTTAGGGCCACGCTTTGCCAGTGGCTTTCTAATATTTGCCCGCTGTGATGTGCTACCTGAGCAGGTGGTAGGCGACTATGGCATAGGCTCCAGGAATAGCAGGGGGAAGGTTTTAGTAAAGTTCGCAGAGAGAAATTATTTGCGCGTCACGAATCTAGGTGAAGCTCTTGGCAATGTAATGAGCAAACACTTTTTAACTTTTGGAAGTTTCGATGGGGCTGACTCCGGACATTTCTAGAAATGCTTACAGCACAGGCTAACAGATACCATGTTTTTGTCTCCAACTAGCCCTGAAGAAATATACAGCCTAATATATAATTTAAAAAACAACTGCTCCTCTGCTTATGATGGTATCAAAGCAGCACCAATAAAAGCAATTTCTGACTTCATATGTGATGTGCGCTGTCATATAGCAAATCTTACTTTAACAACGGTGTTAGATCCGGGGCTTGTAGCAGGCCACCGGTTTTGGGGGATTGCGCTTCGATCCCACCGCTGCCACCAGTTGTTAGATGCGGGCCCCTGGTTCGCCTGTGCCGTCTCTCGCCAAGGTCGGTGTCCCCGGGTTCCGGATCGGGAGACTGCTGTAGTGGGGTTGACGAAGAGATGAGAGGGTCTTCGAGGTGAAGAGATTTACATTTATACAAAGATTGAAAGAGTGAATCGGGAGCTGGCGAACACACGCCAGATCGCTGCTTAAATAGGGTCCGCTGTCCCCAGGTCCCTAGTTGGGGAATCTAGTTCATTAAAAATGCGTCGAATCACTGTGATGTAGATCACGTGTCCAGTCTTCCGGGTCCGCCCCCAGCCACACACTCTTGCCACTTCTGGCAGATTAGTGTCCGCGCTGTCCAGGCTTCAGTGATGAATAGCCCAGCGGTAGTGTGGGGGCGAATGGATCCCACCGCAGTTCGCAGAAGCTTTCACGTATGGGTGTGGGAAAGCACAGTCTAAGTCGAAGTTGTTTTCGAAGCACGAGGGAGACGTTGGCTTAGTCAAACCCGGCCGCATTTGTCACGGCTGATTTGCAGTTCCGCCGCTCGCCGGCTCCATCCCGCCGTCCTCTCCGGGAGAAAAATGTCCCGGGTGGGTCCAGCGTTGAGAACAAAAGACAAGTTCACCAAAGCCGTTCTCAGACAGCGGGGAGCCGTTTCACCCCGTAAACAGCAGGGGGGGGGGGGCGGGAAGGACCCTTGTAGACGCCACCACCTGCACTCGTAGCGCTGCAACCACATCGACGGCCCTTTGAAGCCTCGGTAGATTGATGATTCCCAGTGGCTTTAATATTCTTGGCATGTTGGCGTCTCCAAACGTAACAGCTCCTCCGCGGCCAGGACAATCTCGATCGGCCAGTGGTCACAATCACTGGTCGAGGAGAGATGACTTGAGTTGTAGCGTGGGAGGCCCTTCATCTTGTCTGCAAGCACAGAGTAGAGTACTAAACCTCGGACAACGGAGGCATTAGTCGAAATCAGCCACTCAACATGGCGCCACTCCCCAGGCAGTGCACGAAATTCACCCGAGAGCCGCCAGGCTGTTTTGCAATACTACTGCATTGTCAATGTAAACGTAAGCACAAAATTTTGTAGCTGACAGCAGTAATCTCGGCTACTAAGAACAACTTCCATGTCTGCCAAATTCGCTGCCAAAGCCCGATTCGCCGAACACGGCTTGAAGAGAGGTGGCAAATTTGGAAGCAAAAGAAAAAGGATAATAGGACAACACGCCAAAACAAAGCTAACTAGTACAAAAAAAAATACGAAAAGGCACCGAATTGCCACCGAACGGATACCTCAACTATGGGAATAACCTGCTCAATCCGTCGGCATTGCCATGACATTTGCCCCTTTTGTATCGCACAGAAAAGTTATATTGCTGGAGGGCTAGACTCCATCGAAGCAAGCGGCCATTCTTGGGCGGCATTTGACGCAGCCATGTAAGCGGACAATGATCTGTCTCGAAAGTAAATTTCGCCCCGTAAACATAACAGGCTAGCTTCTGTGCGGCCCAAACCAGACAAGCGCATTCCTTTTCCGAAGCGCTGTAGGCTTCTTCCCTTACGGTTAACTTCCTGCTGGCATAAAGGATAGGGTGCTCCTCATTGTCGTCTCCGACTTGGCTTAATACGACCCCCCATACCCCGGTCGCTGGCGTCACACTGGACCACGAATTCCTTGCTGTAGTCCGGCGCGCGTAACACGGGCCGCGAAACCAGCACGCTCTTCAAGCTCTGAAACGAAATTTCTTTTGCTGCGTCCCAGATAACGCTATTCGGCTTTTCTTTGCGAAGCGCATCGGTCAAAGGACTTGCTAGCTGTGAATAGTTGGGTATGTACCTTTGGTAGTACCCCACCAGACCGAGAAATGACCGTACATCTGTCTTAGTTCGGGGCTGCGGGAATTCAGCGATAGGGGCTATCTTGAGGTCTGACGGTCTCCTCGTCCCTCTACCGACAACATGACCAAGATAGGTGACATGTGAGCAGCCAAAACTACATTTTTCGGCCTTAATGGTTAGCCCAGCGTCCCTCAAACTCGTCAGTACCCTCCTGAGATGGGAAACATGGTCTTCCCAAGAGTTAGAAAAAATGGCCACATCGTCAAGGTAAGGCAGCGCGAAATCCTGCATGTCCTTGAGGATGATGTTCATTAGCTTTGAAAAGCTAAAAGGTGCATTCTTTAGCCCAAAACTGAGCACCAAAGGTCGGAATACCCCCATGGGAGAAATAAATGCTGCATGCCGACTCGCGCTTTCCGAGAGGGGGACTTGCCAGTACCCTCTCACTAGGTTTAGGGTGGAGATGTACTGTGCCGCGCTAACTGTCTCGATCCTTTCTTCGATGTTCGGTATTGGGTACAGCTGGTCCTTTGTTATGGTATTCAGCTTCCCGTAGTCCACGCAAGGTCGCGGATCTTTGCCTGGTGCCTCCACGAGTATCAGCGGGGAGGTGTAGTCGCTCTCTGCTGGCTCTATCACGCCAAGTTCCAGCATGTGCTTTATCTCCGCCTCAATTATTTCTTTCTGCCTTGGAGAAACTCTGTAGGCTTTCGATCTTACTGGATCGGTCGAAGTTAGCTCTATCTCATGCGTGATGAGATTTGTCTTCCCCGGCCGGTCGCTAAAACTCTCCCGGAATTCGCACAGCAGTTGCCTCAATTCTTGGAGTTGCTTTTGTTCTAGATCCATGGTGCTCGCGGATCGGGACACGATTTCCTCTATGCTGTTGGTAGCATTTTCTTTCATGCTGCCTTTCCACTCAGGGTTTTCGGTTTGTAGCTCTTCGGGGATATTTACGGCCATGTTTACAACCCCGCTCCTTTCTACATAGGGCTTCATTAAATTGCAGTGATAGATCTTTATCTGCTGTCCTCTCCCTGGCATTTTCAAAGTGTAGTTGGTTTCTGAAATCTGATCCAAAACTTCCACTGGCCCGTCCCAGTGAACTTCCATCTTATTTTTGCGTGCGGACCTGAGAATAAGCACACGATCCCCTGCCTTGAAGGTTCTCAGTCTAGCATTCTTGTCGTAGTACTTCTTCGCCGTGTCCTGAGCCGTTTTGAGATTTCGATCCACTAGTTCTCGTGTGGCACTCAGTCGGTTTAGTAACTGCAACACATACTCCACTACTGACTGACTCTCTCCTGTCCCCTCCCACATTTCTCTAAGCATCCTAAGCGGGGAACGAAGAGCCCTTCCGTACACTAGTTCTGCAGGAGTGAAGCCCGTCGCTTCGTGCGGTACTGTTCTCAGGGCGAACAGCGTTGCCGGGAGGCAACTTTCCCAATCGTCTTTGTGCTCATAGCAGGAAGCACGTAGCACTCTTTTGAGCACTGAGTGCCACTTCTCGACGCTGTTCGATTGAGGGTGGTAAACGGAGCTATGAATCAACCTCACCCCACACCTCTGTAAGAACGTGGTTGTGAGTGCGCTCGTGAAAACTGTCCCCTGATCAGCCTGAATTTCTGTCGGCAAGCCAATTCGAGCGAAAACGGACAGGAGACCGTCCACTATCTCTGCCGAGCTAAGCTCCTTTAGCGGCACCGCCTCCGGGAACTTGGTAGCAGGGCATATCATAGTGAGTACGTACTTATAGCCTGACTTAGTTCTGGGTAGTGGCCCGACGGTGTCAATGACCAGACGTCGAAAAGGCTCCGAGATAAGTGGCACCAGCTTTAGCGGGGCCTTCCATCTTTCTCCTGGTTTTTCGGTGCGCTGACACGCGTCGCATGACTGCACGTAGCGTTCAGCATCTCGGAAACATCCCGGCCAGTAGTATTCCCCAAGCAGCCTTTCCTTCGTTTTGTTCACACCTAAGTGCCCTGACCAACTGTTTCCGTGACAGAGGCCTAAAAGGTCAGAGCGGTACTTTCAGGCACGACCAGCTGATCAAGCGTCTTCCCCTTTTTGTCCCTGTAATGGCGATACAGCAATCCGACTTTGTGGTGCAATGTCACGTTACGCCTAGCAATACCCTCCTTGGCTATGAAGTGTAACTTTGACAAGCTAGGGTCTCTTTCCTGTTCTGTGATTAAGGAGTCTCTGTCAACGCGCAACAAGCGATCCATGCACAGGGAGGTGGGCAATAACATGGAGCCTGGACTGCACGCTTCTTGTAGGCTGGCATCGATGGGGCTACCTTCGGTAACAGGTTCCTGCTGCTGTTCATGTGCTCGAACTGCATTTTCTTTGCTTGGTTCCGCAATCTCGGGAATTCCCTCCCTCTCACCAGTTGCCTCTGATTCCTGGCTGTACCTAAGCTTGGAAGCAAGCTCGCGTGATTTGGACCTAGTCAGGGCTTTCACTGTCCCCTCAGCCAGCTTCTGACCTCGATCGCAAAGCAGCTGATTTGACTTATTGGAGAATAGATACGGGTACTGCAATGAAACAGCCGACGAGACGGCGGCTTCTGTCACTAGCTCGCCGAACGGGCCGGAAATCACCACCCTTGCCATAGGCAGGCACACACTCTGATTTTCTAGTACCTGTCTTATCCATGCTACTTCCCCAGTAAAGTCTTCCTCCTTGACATATGAGGGGTGAACAATGTCCATTGTTGCCCCGCTGTCCCGAAGGACCCTGCACAATTTTCCATTTACTTGGAGTTCGTGAATATATGGACGCAGAAGTTCCAAGTTCTCATCACTGTCGTTGGCATATGAGAAAGCTAATCGCGTCTTCGTACACCTTGCTGCAATATGTCCAGTTTCCTGACAGTTGAAACAACGGAACGGCTTCCTGGCCTCGAACTCCTTCGTCAATGCTTTCTGAGCTCCGGCCTGCTTGGCACGATCCTCAGTTTTTTCTGGGGCCTGTTTAGTGCCCTCAACTGTCTCGCGATTCCTAAATTGCGATCGATTTTTGGGAATGAAACGCTTCCTTAAACCGAACGCTTTCTTTTCAGACTCGCTTGACTCGGAACTCAGCTTTCTCCGTGTTGCATATTCGTCCGCTAGTTCTGCAGCTTTCTCCACTGTGCTCACATTTTCTCTGTCTTGCACCCATAACTTAACGGCCTCAGGGATACTGTTATAGAACTGCTCGAGGCCTACACATTCGACAACCTTATCTTTGGTGCCATATGCCTCCGCGCCCTTCAACCACTCTGTAAGGTTGGCCTTCAAACTGAATGCGAATTCTGCATAGCTCTCGCTGCTTCTCTTGCTGGCACCTCTGAACCGCTGTCGGAATTCTTCTGCCGAAAGTCGGTACTTTCTTAGCAAGCTCGTTTTCACCTTCTCGTAGTCATCGGCATCTTTCGCGTCAAGCCTCGCGACTATAGTGGCCGCCTCACAGGGTAACACCATTAGTAGCTTTTGTGGCCAGGTCTCCTTAGCGTAACCCCGTTTCTCACACGTCCTCTCGAAATTCACGAGGTAATAACCAAGATCCTCGCCAATCTTATACGGCTGCATCAATCTGTCCATAGGAAACGATTCGGCCTGACTCACTCTCTCTGGAGTCACGCCTCTCGAACTCTCACATTCCAGTTTCTTTTGGTCATTCGCAAGCTGCAACCTTCTGAGCTCCCGTTCCTCTCGCTCGGCCGCTAGCCGTTGGCGCTCATTTTCCTCCTTCTTTCGCTCAGTTTCCTCTCTCTTTCGCTCCGCTTTGAGGAGTTCCCACGTATCGCTAACTGTTTCTGCATTGGCCGTTTCCAAGAGCAATGTGCAAATGTGTGACTTTTTCATCTTCTCCTCTACATCTACACCCAACTCTTCACACAATGACAGCAAATCTGACCTTAGCAACTACATTAGATCCATGTTTACTGTTCCGAGCCTTGAACTTTGCTGCACAAGTGTTGACGTGAGCTACACACACTTGTCTCACTGAACAACTTCCCTCGATTCCCAGCAGTTCAATGTATTAACCCAAACAATTGAAGCCTGGCGAATCTCAAGCAAAGTTCAAGCACTCACCCACGGAAGCAACACCACGCCGCATGGTCGATCCAACCGCTGCCAACCAGTTGTTAGATGCGGGGCTTCTCTCCCGTAGCAGGCCACCGGTGTTGGGGGATTGCGCTTCGATCCCACCGCTGCCACCAGTTGTTAGATGCGGGCCCCTGGTTCGCCTGTGCCGTCTCTCGCCAAGGTCGGTGTCCCCGGGTTCCGGATCGGGAGACTGCTGTAGTGGGGTTGACGAAGAGATGAGAGGGTCTTCGAGGTGAAGAAGAGATTTACATTTATACAAAGATTGAAAGAGTGAATCGGGAGCTGGCGAACACACGCCAGATCGCTGCTTAAATAGGGTCCGCTGTCCCCAGGTCCCTAGTTGGGGAATCTAGTTCATTAAAAATGCGTCGAATCACTGTGATGTAGATCACGTTTCCAGTCTTCCGGGTCCGCCCCCAGCCACACACTCTTGCCACTTCTGGCAGATTAGTGTCCGCGCTGTCCAGGCTTCACTGATGAATAGCCCGAAGGGGGTCCCATTGAGAGCGTCGAAGGTCAGTCACCTGCACTTCACAGCGGTAGTGTGGGGGCGAATGGATCCCACCGCAGTTCGCAGAAGCTTTCACGTATGGGTGTGGGAAAGCACAGTCTAAGTCGAAGTTGTTTTCGAAGCACGAGGGAGACGCTGGCTTAGTCAAACCCGGCCGCATTTGTCACGGCTGATTTGCAGTTCCGCCGCTCGCCGGCTCCCCCCCGCCGTCCCCTCCGGGAGAAAAATGTCCCGGGTGGGTCCGGCGTTGAGAACAAAAGACAAGTTCACCAAAGCCGTTCTCAGACAGCGGGGAGCCGTTTCACCCCGTAAACAGCAGGGGGGGGGGGGGCGGGAAGGACCCTTGTAGACGCCACCACCTGCACTCGTAGCGCTGCAATCACATCGACGGCCCTTTGAAGCCTCGGTAGATTGATGATTCCCAGTGGCTTTAATATTCTTGGCATGTTGGCGTCTCAGAACGTAACAACGGGCATTTTTCCAGAGAACGTGAAAACAGCGAGGGTGTGATGGTCCTTTACAAAGGCAGCACGGTGAACAATCTTGGAAATTACAGGCCAATTTCAGTACCTCCGCTGTTTTCAAAAAATTTTGAAAAGTTTACTAATTCTCGGATTAGTAGTCATCTACAGAAAGAGAGCTTGATATGTAGCAGTCAGTATGGGTTTCAGAATCATAAGTCATCTGAATCTGCCTTAGTCTAAAAGAAACACTTATCCAGAGGATAGAAACACACACACACACACACACACACACACACACACACACACACACACACACACACACACACACACACACACACACACACACACACACACACACACACGCACGCACGCACGCACGCACGCACGCACGCACACACACACACACACACACACACACACACACACACACACACACACACACACACACACACACACACACACACACACACACACATATATATATATATATACACTTGGCATATCCTTGGACTTCAGCAAAGCGTTCGGCTCCATTAAACATGACATACTTATTAAAAAAACTCCAGTTCAATGGCGTGGCCAACAACGTTAAATGTGAATTCAGAAATATAAAATATGGTGTACCGCAAGGCTCCATACTGGGTCCGATGTTATTCCTTCTCTATATTCACGACTGCACCCATACCAGGCTTGCCAGAAATCATTCTGTATGCGGACGACACCAGCGCTTTCTTTTCTACTCATAATTTATCAACTGCAGTTACTATTATAAACCTATGGCTGACGGATTTTTCACAGTGGCTTGCAGCCAACCAATTAGCACTCAATGCTAATAAAACCATATATATTGTATTCTCTTCTAGCAACAGACCAATTAACATCGATAATCCGATAATTGTTTCAGTCTCTACCTTTAGAGCGCGTTACGGAAGTAAAATTCTCAGGCATACAATTCCACGAAAATCTCCGCTGCACACCACACACTCAGCGCATTAAGCGTACCATAAAACAAAGCATTAGGTGCAGCGATGGCGTAGAGGCACAGCGTCCGCGTCACGTGCAAAAGGACCGGGGTTCGAATCCCGGCGCTGCGCAATTCTCCGCCGGGCTTGGAAAAAAGACTTCGCGTGTCTATGGAATTGCATAAGCAGGCCTGGGGTGCGGCCTGATCTCGGTGACGAGAACCGACAGCGCACTCCTTCACCAGAACAGGATTTCGCCATCCTGGTGTAGCACTTCGATACAACCTTCAATGAAAAACCAAATTAACCCTCGGTCCTCAGTCCCCACCGGCTGCGAAGGGTGCTAAGAATCTCTGGCTCCGGACAGGCCGCCATTGGAATCTGAACCTCTCAATGTTTAACGCTAGAACCTCATCTAGTGAGACTAGCCTAGCAGTGCTGTTCGAGGAACTAGCGGGCATTAATGGGATGCCATAGGGCTTAAAGATGTTAGGAGGACCTGAGAGGCGTATACAGTACTAAAGGCGGGCACATATTGTGCTATCGCGGATTAACGGATAGACGAGGAGTAGGTGCGAAGCTCGTGCGAAGGCTTTACATAAAGCTCATGCAAACGACAAAGACGCGGTCTATGCGGACGCGGCCGAGTACATCCACAATTCGGCCTACGCCAAGGCTGTAGCATTGCATAACCTTAAACATCAAGCCTCGCGCTGGATCACGACAACAACCTCACTTGAAGCCGAAGAAGCGGCCACAGCGCTTGCCATTTTCTCCTCCGCTGCAACACTCATTCTGAGTGACTTAAACAGCAATCACGAAATTTGCACGGGGACAGATTCATTCTATCACGCGAAAAATTCTCGATTCTTGCTCCTCAGAACCCTGACCACTTCAAAAAGTTTGGGCCCCAGCCCACGCAGGCAACCCCAGCAACGAAGTGGCCCACTCTCCTGATCGAGCGTACGTCAACCGAGCAGGGCAGACCGTAGACCAGGGTAGCGGTAGGAACCGGCTCGTCACCTATCATGAAATAACCCTCCATTACAGGGAGCAAATGACCGCCTATCCCCCCATCTACCTCTCGAAAGAACAAACTACCTGGACAGCTCCAGGCTCGCACATTCCCTTCACCGGCTTTGTTAGCCCTTATCCACCAAGGCCAATGCAGAACCGAATGCTCTCTTTGTGGGGCTCCGAGAGTGAACTTTGACCACATTTTAATCTCTGCCGAGACTTCCAACCACCATCTCGCTGGAACCTCAGGACAAAGAGGATTGGGAAGTCGCGGTCTCCAGCTCCGAACCGGCCTCACAAAGGCGGCTGTTAGAGAGGGCTGGACAGGTTGCCTCACGTTATGGACTGTTGGCCACCACCCGGGATCAAGAGCCAGACCAATCATAGGCATTAACTTATTCATAAGGCTCATCAATAAAGTTTTCACCTACCTACCTACCTACTTGTCTCATATATCGTTGGACACCTGAACCGCGCCGTAAGGGAAGGGATAAAGGAGGGAGTGAAAGAAGGATGGAAGAAAGAGGTGCCTTAGTGCACGTGCACTGACATCGGACAGCACACGGGCGCCTGAGCGTTTTGCCTCCATGAAAACGCAGCCGCCGTGGTCTCATTCGAACCCAGGAATTCCGGATCAGTAGCCGAGCGCCTTAACCACTGAGCCACCGCGGCGAGTAGAAACGCAGAGAAGAGCGTCCCTCAGGTAACCGTTGAGGGGTCCACCGATAAACGAGACAGTTGCGGCACCTTTCATTTCCTAAAAAAAAACATCGAATGCAGTGTACAGCGCGAGTGAGAAAATTACTGCTGAAACAAATGTATATTTTTTTGTTATCCTGGCAGTGCTCTTGAGCTATTCCTTTGTTACCGCGCAGGCTCGTGCAGGTGTCCAACGATATATGAGACAGATACTGCGCCATTTACTTTCCCCCAAAACCAATTATTATTATTATTTATAAGGAAAAAATACGCGCGACAACTGCCGCACACAAAGTGGACACCTGACCGGTGCCATCAAAGCAGTGATCAATAAGGTAACGAATGCAGACAGAAAGTAAGCTTATCCTTCAGGCTACTCTGATAAAATAAAATTGGGTTAAAAGAATTTCGGAAGGGGCGCAATAATTGAAGGCTATGCGATGTGCGCTGACATCTCACGTATTTTGTGCAGTTCGAGAAGCAAAAGCTTAAGAACACCCAGTGCTTTACGACCATTCCGCAGTACTGCATGAAGGTATTAGGCGAGTATCTTCCTTGAACAGAATTAACACTGTGTCATGGGTACTGTGTTCTAATATTGTTTGCGGCCCTTCTATCGTTTTGTTTAAGAGGAGCAAAGGCTCCTGAGACCAACCCTTTTGATGAATGAATGTGTCAATAAGCTGTTTATTAAGGGAGGCTCAATGCCGTTTGCTTGGGAATGGGGCTGTTAAGAAGGAAGGAAAAATGTAATGTGGATTAGCTCAGATAATCCAGGATATACAAAGCGAAAGATATCGCCATTCACTGTGTTCATTGGAGTTGGCGTTGACAATTTTCTAGACGGCGATGGCTTTGAGCAAAGGAAGGGCGCATACCCAAGCAGCACAGGTAATTAGCCCAACATTGGTACCGTATTCGCGAAGGCCGGCCCTTCAAAGACCCGCCGCGGTGGCTAAGTGGTTAGGGCGCTCGACTTCCGATCCGGGGTTCCCGGGTTCGAACCCGACCGCGGCGGCTGCGTTTTTATGAAGGAAAAACGCTAAGGCGGCCGTGTGCTGTGCGATATCAGTGCACGTTAAAAATCCCCAGGTGGTCGAAATTATTACGGAGCACTCCACTAAGGCACCTCCATCTCCCCGCCTCGGTGGCTCAGTGGTTAGGGCGCTCGACTACTGATCCGGAGTTCCCGGGTTCGAGCCGGACCGCGGCGGCAGCGTTTTTATGGAGAAAAAACGCTAAGGCGCCCGTGTGCTGTGCGATGTCAGTGCACGTTAAAGATCCCCAGGTGGTCGAAATTATTCCGGAGCCCTCCACTACGGCACCTCTTCTTCCTTTCTTCTTTCAATCCCTCCTTTATCCCTTCCCTAACGGCGCGGTTCAGGTGTCCAACGATATATGAGACAGATACTACGCCATTTCCTTTCCCCCAGAAGCAATTATTATTATTATTACCTCCATCTTCCTTTCTTCTTTCACTCCCTTCCTTATACCTTTCCTTACGGCGCGGTTCAGGTGTCCAGCGATATATGAGACAGATACTGCGCCATTTCCTTTCCCCAAAAACCAATTATTATTATTATTATTAGGCCCTTCAAATGACCAGGATGCATGGGACCATCCTGTTGCTATATTGGGCAGATGACCCGTGCTGCTTGGGTAAATGGCTCCCTGGACATGTGGACGCCTCATTCGTGCTTTTATTCGTGGTGAGAGAGAGATGTGGAATGAATAAATTAGCGCTGACAGCGTTGTGGCTTACATGCGGCACTGCAGCAGTTCCTAGGCCGCAGCTATAATTTGGTGATCAATCTCTCGCGATCAACCATTAACTGCATGCGACCTCCCAGGGTGGCAGGGAGGGCGCACTGCCTATCCAGTGTGCGGAACGCAATCAAAGCAGGCTTTTGACACCGACGCCATGTACATGAAAGCGAGATTGAGGTCTCCACTGAGCCACGGAGCCGGTTGTGCGCCTTTTCTTTCGTGAAAATGAACAGCCTTTGCAAAGTTGTCAACGCAAATGAATTCTATCAACGCCGTCGGCTCACTTGTTTTGTTTGGTTTTTGAGGAAAGGAAATGACACAGTAACCATCTCATATATCTCGGTGGACACCCGAACCATGCCGTAAACGAAGGGATAAAGGAGAGAGGGAAAGAAGAAAGAGAAATTTTAAAATCGCGACCGCGGCGGCTGCGTTTTTGTGGAGCAAATTTTTTGTGGAGCAAAAACGCTAAGGCGCCCGTGTGCTGTGCAATGTCAGTGCAGTTAAAGATCCCCAGGTGGTCGAAATAATTCCGGAGCCCTCCACTATGGCACCTCTCTCTTCCTTTCTACTTTCACTAACTCCTTTACCCTTCCCTTACGGCGCGGTTCAGGTGTCCAACGATATATGAGACAGATACTGCGCCATTTCCTTTACCCCCAAAACCAATTATTATTATTTTTTAAACTGAAAGTTGCATTTTGAGGAAAGGCGCGACGCTGCGCAGTGGCGGGACACCTGTGGCTCGGTGTGACTAGGGAGCGAGAGAGAGAGAGAAAAGGCGACGGAGTCGGCGGCGGCCACCTGCGCCGTGCGTGACGTCACTCGTGCTCCAACATACGCCGGCTCGGGTGTTGACTAGCGTTAGGGTCCCTAGAAATACTTGCTAGTCTGCCGTTCGCGCGGGGCTCTCTACGGAACCGGTTGGCCGCGACTCTGATGATTGCGCAGGGGGCGCGCACACATTCGGAACGTCGTGCCTGCAGGAGCGGTCGTGCCGTGTCTGCGGTAGTGGTGCGCGCTGCTTCTTGGTCGCGAGCCCATAATGCTGGATTTTATGCGAAGCATACTAGCCGCACAATCAAGCTATTCCTTGCTGCGCAGCGCGCCGCCGCGTAGCTACCACTTGACCTACATCGGCGCACCACGTGATATGACGTCACAACAGCTGTGAAAGCTGGGGCTCAACTCGTGCGCTCGCTTGCGGACGCGCAGCCTCCGCCGGCGGCCTAACTCCCGCTCCTATCGTTAGGAGATACTGACGTCACGCAATTGAATAAAAGGCGACGCACTCGTTGAGTCAGTTGAGCAGCGAGATGTCGGCCAGGGAGAGGGCGGCTCGCCAGACCGCAAAGCGCAAGTTACAGAGAGCCACAGAAACGGGAGAAGAACGAGGAGTACGGCTTGCCAAGCGACGTATGCTTCGCATCCTAGGCTTAACCATAAGCTAAGCTAGGCCATTTTTTGCGAAATCCATGAACGCTGACTCGCGTGTGTGTTGGTTTGTGTGTTCTTATGTATGTGTGATCGCGTCATGTCTAGACAACGTGACAAGCGCCACATCTTGCCAGCTCAATTCGCCATCTGACTTTCCTTCAGATTTTCACCATCTAGTTAAAAACGTGCGAGATGCATTTGCAGGCAAATGGTTTACCGCACCTAAGGGTCGGGTGCACGCTCAAACCGATCCGAGAAGCTTGGAAAATGAACAGCCAGATCGAGTGTTTAGCTTAAAGCCGTGCCGAAGATCACCAGCATACACCTGAATCACAATTCTTTTGAGAAAACGAGAGTTCCTCCAGCATTCCAGCTATTTGGTGACCATATATTTAAAGGTCTTTTTATTTATTGCACCCCGTTAAAACGCTGTTATGATTTCGTGGAAGGCACTGAATCTTTTGCAAAAGAATAAATAAGCTTATCGGGATAATGACTGCGCGTGTGCCAAAAGAAGCATTATACCCGCAGTCAACAAACTTTTTATTTTAAAGGAGTTCCTTGAACACCTCACAAAGTTGGAAATTCATGCAAAGGCCACAATTGGCGGGTTTTTGAGCAACAGCATAGCAGAGGGACTTCGTGTTTCAATTCAGAGCACACATAATTAGTCACAGATGCAGATCTCAGCACACATCGTTTTAAGTATGTGATGACTACAAACTTGAGCCAAGACAGACTTGAAAGCGTACTTAGCATTGTTCGGCAATCATCAGGATCTTTGACCATCGGAATGCCGCTCAGTATTTGGTTACTGTTAATGTACTCACATTCTACAATCTTGCGAAACTACCACCATCGGGAAACTGTGCTCCAAAAGTGGACACTTCCTTAGTTTCGAGGCGAAGAAACAGCCGTGCAGCGAGAATATGCTGCCTAGACTCGACAGACTACACTGTAAAAAAATTCCGTACCTATAACGTAGACTATGTACGTTTTAAATACAGAACCACTTCTGCTTTCAATGAAACGTAGGGAATGACCGTATATTCAGTCCAGTATTGAAGGAAACGTCCGTGTTCCTCTGTAGTCGTTGCAGGGAAAAATACTAAACATTCAATTTAAGGGATCAAAACTTAACACGACAGGACGGTTGACCCCATCGACTATGTGTTGCACCAAATGCACTAATAACTTGCTTAAAGGCAGCAAAAACAGAAGACGCTTATGATGTGACGCCACTTTTACACGATGAACTGCTGGCCCGCGGACTATAGGCATCACATGGCATCCGATTTTTTATTTGTCTGGTTTACTCTTAGCCAACAATGTCCGCAAACTAGCATGGCGAACGACCGTGAGCATGTCTAATGTGATTAACACAATGAAGAGCTGAGGAAGGGTGATAACGCATTACGTTGCTTCAAGGTTGAGTGATTGGTACAAATTGTGAGCAACGTTAAATAACAAAGGCCTTAATTTGCTATAACGTTAAAAGCTGACTTGATGAAAATATTTTTCGCTACATTGCTAGCCACATGATAGAGTAACATTTAATAAAAATGTTACTGCAACATTTGCTTCCTGTGAGAAATGCTACGTAATGAGGTCAACTGTTAGAAAACATTTAGACACAGACAATGGTTGGACAACTTCTCCAAAGTGAAACTGAACACCAGCTGAAAGTACATTGCAAACATGATGAAAGTGCACAATTTGAAAGCCGAATTTCCATCTGCCATTTGGTAAGGAAATAAACAACTGAGTAAACCAAAAGCATGGTCAAACAAATCTGTGAATGCAGTGCAATGTAGCAGTTACATCTTTGCTACACAACCATTAATCAAAAACACCAACTCCTTCATGGATAACAAAAGCACCTACACAACAAGATATTGCTCAATGCAATGTTTAATTTAGTAGGTACCTATTGCCGCCCATTCATGCCTGCTCTTCCTGCAGATAAATGAAACGCCACCAAAAAGCAGCGAGCAGCCATAATTGCTGCAGTGACAAGGAGGATGTGCACCATCGATGCTGTTCCCCCATCCTGAGTAGGAAATAATAGCAGTTTTTTCTGGAAATACTCTGAAAGCACGAATTTTCTATCCATCGTTTACTTAGCTTGCACTGACACGACCCATTGTGTACTCGGTACCTTTGACAAACAAGGGGCCAGCCGATAGGCACACAAGACTAGAACCTTGCTAACTTGCAAAAAATCAATGCACAGAAAGAAAAAGCTGACAAAAAATGAGGAATTCCTTATTTGCACTTTTTATACAATACTAAGAACGTGGCTAAGATATGGCATGAACATTGTTTTTTTCTGTTCACTTACAAACTTTCCAGCCTGTGCTAGCATATTACTGTGATGTAAATAATGAAGCATGCCAGCACTGTACAATATGCTGTAACACTTATGAAATACTTCCCTTCAAGGCTACCGCATGCCTCTTACATGCGGTAAAGTTTAAATCTGCCAAACTAGCTAGTCTGCAAGATGAGACGCCAAGCCTCTGACATCTGGCGATGTGTACCTCCCATGTAATTAGAGTGATTGGAGATGCTCCTTTTTGATGGCATTTCAGTTGCTGGGTGTGGAAGGACCAGATATGAAGGGCAACAACTAGACACCAACTTTTTAAGCAACATCACAATAAGCAATGTGCCTTACCTTTCCTTCTGTCCAAAAAGGAGTTTCATTTTCAATGTTCTGTGTACACACAACTGCTTGCATGTGCACATTTTGGCTTGCTGGGAGGTGCTTTCCTCTGTTAAACTACAGTTTTAACTGTGGCCTCAGTCTTCTGCGCCTTCTTAATTTTTTGCTAGCGTTCACCTTAAGTCGCGTACAAACTCACGCAGATCTTCACTTTTCTACGTTTCCAGCTGTCACATCTTCTCTGCCTTCGTCATGTCCACCACTGCATCCAATGCCTTCAAGTCTGCTGTGTATAATCATTTTAATTAATCTGCCTACACATGTATTTATGTTAGTTGCTCTCCTCTCTTCGATGCCAATTGGCCCTGAGAGTAAATAAGTGAAATGGTAGTCTAATCTAGGTCTGAGCAATCACGCATTATGTTGAGTTTATTTTACCACGTTGGCCAGTAGAGAGTGGAAGGAAAAAAAGCTGCTAAGTGGAGCTCGACATGCCTCTCGACCCCTACACTGGAAAGCAGCAGACACCAAGGCATACGTAATCACTAACGACAACAGAACATGACAAGTGTGAAGTAATTCAGTAATGTTCGTCGCATTTACCACAGTGCATACTCGCTGCTCAGTAATTTATTACCTCATTAGACATTCTTCAAAGAGAGTGTACAATTATGTGTTTTGTTTGAACATGGCACCACAGTACAATGACAATCATTAACCTTGTGCCAACAAAACATAAAATAAACTTCTGCCCAGTAAATGCATTGCTTACAGTGCCACCACGGCACCTGTTTAGAAAATAAGCTCAAAATATTAGTGACATTAAATTTGAGCAGACGGTAATTCCCCTCCCTAAAAAAATGAAAAAGGGTGCTTTTCCGACGGTACGTTTGTACGCTGTAATATTTGCGAGTCCAACTACGTGTGAAATTCAGATATAGATAATTAACGCCAAAGCATTCGGTTGAATGCGAGGCGCCAGGGCGCGGGCAAACAGTAATCGTCTTCAGGTATCCACTGGTGCCACGCCCTGAGGGCCACTGCTCGGCGAATACCATTCATGGCCACGTTCACATCCAACAAGCTTGTCACAAACATCACACAGGTGATGATGCAGCAGCAGTTCATCATTGCTGTTGGCCAGTGCTGAATTTTTTGGCGTGGTAAACGGAATCATCCACCGAAACGCGCGTCGACTGTTACTCGCCAGATTCTTGCAGTCCCAAGAGGGAGAGCAGCTTTTCCGTCGGCTTCAAGTCTCCTCTTTCGTGCAGGGCCACTGGCATTGTAACGCACATTCTGCATGATCGTTTTACTACGCACCGATGCCGCACGAGACAGCGAGCTGTTGTATGTACACTCCAATGCAGCGTTCCGGCCACACACATACACACACACACATACTAAAGACACGCAACGCGCAGGACGCACGCAGCGAACACGGAAGAACAAAAACCCATTCCATAGCGCCTGTTCATTCAACTCCACACTGCGCTAACATACACACACACACATACTAAAGACACGCAACGCGCAGGACGCACGCAGCGAACACGGAAGAACAAAAACCCATTCCATAGCGCCTGTTCATTCAACTCCACACTGCGCTAACTGCGCACATGTTTCCGACTGCGGGCTCGGCTAGCGCTTCGACTTCGCCATGGCTAGCCATGGCCAAGCTGCGTTGCCGCTGGTGGTAATAACGTTCATGCAACGAAAAGAAAAAACAATATATCAAACGATTCAGGTTGTCAGCTAAAAAAGCTATCGTAAAATTAAATACATCTTATATGTTTTTGCCGTTGTGCGCCTTTGCGACATCAGCGACGTGAGCTTGAGCGCGAATACGCGAATGGCGCTATGAATTTCCCGTGTTGCTCCGTAAATTGCAAATGGCGCGGCTGCGCCGCTAACTTTTAGACATGCTTGCAGAGGTAGTCGGTGCGAACAGTTGGAAGTTCAGTCGACTGGAATTGCTCAAGGAAAGTCAGCGGCACTGCATTTTTATTGTTTCTGTGCATTGCGAGTGACTTTGGCGGCAGCCACTCGGCAATGTCTCCGGTTTGGCGAACTTGTGAGAAGGTGAGCCTTTTGTTCTCAAATTCTGAAAGCGGTTTTTTGTTTGTATTGTAACCCTGCGTCTCGTCGCATGTTATGTTCACGGTAACATCAGTACAACGTGCATGCGCTTTCTGTCTCTATTTAGAGTAATATTGGTCGATCAGCGTAAACTTTTGGATTCAATTAAGCACGAACTGTCCATGTTGGTACTGCGTGTCGAATGTGTTTCGAGATGATTCTGAGCGGGAGATGGTGTTCTGATAATTTGTGTACTACCAGATATAGTCTAGACATTTGAAACCATTTATCACACTGAAACAAAGTTGGAAAACTGTTTTGTGTTCATGCATCTGCTGTCCTTAAACTTGACTTTTCGGCAATCATTCGCATGGCTCCTTTGGATCTGGAAAATTGACTACTGTTGCCAGGGGTGCCTGGTAGCAGAGCTCCTGGGGACGCCCAGTGGGTCATTTGTTTGTCCAAGTGCCCAGTACCAAAGGTACCATTCCTGACATTTTTTCCCAGTCCGTTAACCTCATATTCCTTGCAAAGATTACAGTATATAATCAGGTAGTAAAAAAATTGGTAACTTCTGCATATTTCAGAACAGTTCAGAGAAATGCACATGCAGCATCAGTATTCTCTCGGTAGAATTTCTGAGACCTGGATTCATTTCTTCTAGGACTGTGGCAAGCAGTAGGTCAACTGTACATAAATTTATTTTCCTCTGGTGCAAAGTAAAGAGTGCAAACGTCATAAGGCAAGTCTCTAGTCTGTTTCATTCTCACTGCAATTGGCCAAAGCATAATATGAAATGCTGTATGTTTTATGCCCTAGTTTCCTTTACATTGAGCAGTAGATATTGACAGTGAATAGCAAGGCAACTCCACTCGCTGACGGTTTTGCCTTCGGCAGCAAAACAGGGAACACCTTACCCCATGTGTTATCTCGATAGACTGAAAACTGCGATGGACAGCTGCGTCCACAGCTGCTATCACCTCCCAAGTGCATGCGCTCGTAAGACACATAATAACTCTGGATTGCCATTAACATAGCCTTGCTCATTGCAGTTGCCGATAAACACCTCATAAGTGGTACTATTATGCACTCTTTTCTTTGGCACTATGTATGAGCTACTGTTTTCGCGCTTTCTAGAAATAATGCATGCAGTTTTGAACTGCGAAAAGAGAATTTACGTTTAACTAGATTGTCATGTCAGTATGTTACAGCCAAATTGTACATTGATGTCAGTGCTGGTGGTTTCTTTTCATTATTTTAGGAGAATGTTATAATTTTACCTATAGCAAATAATAGCCCTCACTAATTAGCTGATTTTGTCATGTCCAGTATTCTGATATGCTAAGCCACCAAAGCATGATTCAGAATGTTGTCAGAACTAAAGGCACTGAGTCTTTCGTGTCAGTAAAAAATGTGCTTTATACCCCTGTCACATGCATTCCTCGAAGGCCTTTCCAGCAAAGGCACCATTTTTCACCAAAGGAGCGAAAGCTTAAAGGAGCAGCGATGCAGCTACACGGTGCAGCCCAAAGGTGAAAGTCGTTCAGGCTTAGCACCCGCTGCTATACTCGAGGTGGCTGAAGTGAGTGTTCTAAAATTAAAGTGGTGTATTCTGTTCATTCGTTGAGCTTTGACAATTTTTTATTCTGATTGCTTCCTTAAAAGTACTGCAACAGCTACTCTCATCAGCAGGAGCAGGTTTTGTACGTGTATTGCCTTGGCCTCCATGGGCGCTCGGTGTTGCCGCAACACTTTCACTGTCTTGAAATTTGAACATAAAACATAAACACCCGTACAAAAACCAAAGCCAGACACACCTTTCGTATTTGAAAAAAATGTTTTCAAACATTATTAGCTTATGTATTTTTTTTTATTGCTTTTACTTTTTGACTTTGGATGGTACTGCGATCACAGCTTCTCGAATGCCGCGTCTTCGGGCTCCGAAGGTCTCGGTTGAGCGCCTTCGCCTCCAAGGCCCTTAGCGAGAAAGGCGCAACATTTGTACCGGGTAGCTGCACTCCTTACGCCTTTGGATATGATTCTCAAAGGCCTTTGCGGTGCCCGTGTGACAGGGTTATTAGTGTGGTATGGCTGCTTGAACACCTGTCCCTGGTATCTCACAAACTGAATAAGGAAGGGAAAAGCCTTAGGGTGCTTGCCGACGTTTCGACAAGAGGACTTGTCTTTGTCTGGCAAAGTGTTCATCATTGGTGGGGTTTAAATAAGGTTTTCACTTCGAGGCGAAAGGCCTGTTGTGTGGGACGAGGGTGCGATATGGGAAGGGCGTTACGATGGGGAGCGTGAACCTTGACCAGGCATGATAGCTGCTAAAGAAGATTAACCGGTTGACCTGCAAAACTGTGAAAACAAAAAAGCCCAATTCAGTAGAAACGAATCTCGGAGTATGGAGTGCGGATAGGGGGCTTGAATGGCTTTATGTCCAGCCGCAACAGGTGGCTTGGTATGGCTGGCTGCCTTTTCCTGAAAAACTAGGATAAAGGAATTAAGCAGCATGGCAGAAAAAAATACCAGGGGGGGGGCAAAATAATTTGAAGGAAAAAGAGAAAATGAGGGCAGGTTCGGAGAAAAGGCAAAAAGAAGGGGGAGGGGGAGGAGTATGGCAGCCAAGGTTCCGAGAAGTGATGTCAGGAGGTGCAGGGCGTAAGGTTAAAGTATAATGATAAATTAAAGAAAGCAGTAAAGGAGGGGGAAAATGTGGGTTGGGAAACCTCTTACCATGTGCAAGGCCTTTTCAAATAATTATGCCAATTCCGGAATGTACAGAGCTGGCCACATTTAGTGCAAACATGTGAGCGCATGGCCGCACTCTTTAGAGGTCCACTGTGTGTGGCGCAGCCACTCATCGCTGCAAAATGGCGCAAGAGGAGATGCACCTGGATGTGGTGCTTCGTGTCATGTTACACTTCGATGTGTGGCAATGTCAGACACAGTGGCCCATAGAGCACAGCCATGTGCTCGCGTGTTCGCACTAAGAGTGGACAACCCTGTACTTGATTCTAAGTTTCCTCTGTATATGTTGACCCCAGACGAAAACAAGTTGTCTTGTCGAAACGGCAAGCACCCTGAGATTTTTCCTTCCCTTGTTCACTTTTTGAGTGTCAAGAAACCATCTGCCTACTCTCTCTGTACGATGCACTCCACATCTTGTACGGTTATCTTTGTATGTATACACCAGTGATAAATCATGAAAGAAATCAAGGGATTTGTATTTGTATTGCTTAACACTTACTTTAAAGCTATATCATGAGGGTATAGTTGAAAATGTGCTACGGGGGCTTGGTTGTGTGTCGTGACTGGTTTCTCTTTATCAGGGCTACTTGACAGCCACCATGAAACGCAGGCTTTTGAAAAGTCGTTCCTCATATAAAAGAGTGTTTCCACTGTTACAATGGAAATGTTATTTGCTAAAAACTTCAATCATTGCAGTTCAGGGATTGATATTTTTCAAATAACTAACCTGAAGTTCAAAACCTGCAGAAGGAACTATGTAACTTTTTTCCTGCCTTAAAAACCCAGTACTTATTTGCCAGTTTCAGCAAGCAGAGGTCTGTTTCATGGCACATACTTTCCACTACCTTGCATGAAAATTGTGCAGTACAGGCCCACGATAAAACTAGGGGCATAGTATACTGCTTGTATGCAACTACTTTGGCGTTAGACTATGCATAGCATGGTCTTAAAGTTATTCTTTTCATTTGCAACTGGTTCATAAAAGGCCTATTCTGGCAAAAGGCATTTAGCAAAATTATCTTCCTCTGAATGCTTCTAAGGATAACTTTAGTTCATTCAGGAAAATATATATTCACAATATCTCTTAAAGGCATGATTGTCCATATTAGCTCTTGTTACCTCACAGTATTTAGTTTTGTGCCTCCAGCATCACTGACTTGCATCATATGTTAAATAGAGTAGTAAAAAGCTCGCTGTTAGTTTAAACCACAACTCATGATGGGGCTGTGCACTTTTTGTTGTGTTACATGAAATATACTTATGTATGAAACAATTTTTTTTCAGCTGCACCTCACTTGATTCAAATTCCATCAGAAGAAAGGCTGCAACACAACATTGCTCATTACCTGTTGCTTTCCCAGCACATAACAACACATAGCAGGTAAGATGTGAACAAAAACAGTGCATGTATATGTTCCACACATGCATTTTGTGTACTACCAACACTATGATATGATTAACTATGTCATGTAAGAGAGAGCACACAAATCATTTTTTGTATATATTGCAGCATGGTTATTTCAAGTTTTAAACTGGCCATTGAAACGACCCATTGTATCACCGCTGGTTACCCGATGGCACTGGGGATCGAACTCCACACCTACCGCTTGCGAGGCAGATGCTCGGACCACTAGGCCACTCCTGCGGTCCCCCCACTGATGTTGCTTACACCAGGCGCTGTTAAAGCCCCGGTATGTATGTTAAATGCATTTTAGAAAACCATTCACTTCCAAAGTACCATTTCATCTTTATAGTAAAACCACAGTTCGCCTAGCTAGACAAACCTGCTGCATACAAGCCAGCAGAAGGGTTGCTCATACATGCTTCGTTAGGAAAACATAAAAATCAAGCAGAGCCTGCCCTTCATGGTGCATTATATCCTGATTTTGAGCAATGATCAAGATAGGCAGATGGTCATTTCATTGAACACTTGCATGATACATTCGTAGAATCGAAAAGACAAGTACTATTGCAAAATCTTCAGTGTTTATTCTCAGAGAAAACATATCATGAAAAAAGTGTTGGATTAGTTATGGTGCACCTTGTATGGGGAAAGGGGCTCCCACTTTGTGAAAGGCTTAATTTTGGAATAACGACAGCGTTTAAACTAGTTGGGTTACCATGTTTAGATAGTGGATGTGCTCAAAAAGACACTGGAAGTAAGCGCACTGTGTGGAAATCTCTTTCTGTATCCTTGTCTTTTCGAGCGCTTTCACGATCTAAACTTAATTTTGCAAGAGAGCAAGGAAAACAAATATTTAAATTCTGATAATCAAGGATAAAAGATCATGTTTCATTGTGTTGCTTAAAGTGTACATTGTATCACTATTGCTGTATTGCAGCACTTCTGTCGTGGCCTTGCATTGCAGCCTCTTGACTTTTGTTTATATAATAGGCAGTCCTTTTTTTCATTCGATTGCAACACTTTAGGAGTTACTACAGAGTTGCGTGGTAGCGAACTCTCAGATTAACGGTTTGCATTATTACGCCCGCATAACTTGCTAAGTGTTTCACTGCAGTCTTGTTACTAGAACAGCCTCTTGAAAGTATTCAGCCTGGTGGTCATTGAGGGTTACTGTTCACATATCAAAATGCCGGATCAGCTGTATACTCTTTACAGCTACCAGAACTATGGTACATTTCATGACATGCTGGCTGAAGAGTGCTGGAGCACCAGACTGGGGATTTGGATGAAACAATTTTCAAATGTGTGCTCGGTATCACGCTGTTTTGTTCCAGTTGTGGAGAGGTTTTCTTTTCATATTTGTTCTGTCAAACATTTAAATTTTGGGCAATATGTTGTTGCCTTTATCTTGTGTTCTCTTTGTTGTTGAGGTTTAGTATTTTTGGCACAAGCACTCCACTCTATTACTTTTCAGTATAATTTAAAATTTGTAGGGCACGTCATGAAGAATAATACTTCTACTTGAATAATCTGCATGTGTTTATGTTCTCATTGTTGATATAAAAACTTAGTTGAGACAGCTTGTATTTTAGCTCTGGCTAGAATTTTTAGGAGAGCCTCAGTAACATAATCACATGACCAACACAAACTTGGTATTATTGTTTGTGCAATGAAAAACAGTTTTAAAATAGTTATTAACAGCTGTCAGTGTAGGACTGGCCTAAAATGTTTTGTGCTCTATGTAGCTCTTCTCTGAGGCAGGATTAATTCATCTGCCCCTGCAGCCTGATACCGCCAAGATACCAATTCTTGGGTGAACTTATGATTTTTTTTCACTGAGCAAACTTGCATCATCTTGAAGCATGGAACTTGAGCTGATTCTTAACAGCTCTAGTGTAGCGAATTTCATTATCCTCATTGCTTAGTTTACATTCACCTCAGGACAATGGCCTTTTCCAGTTTAATTATCTGTGTCTTGCACCAGCTACATGCCACACTATCAGAAATCACCTAATCTTATCTCGTGAGCTTATAATCAGCTATCTCCTGCTATATTTTCCTTAGGGTGAAATTCATTTTGTTGCGATACAATGCACAAGCTGTTTCCTGGCGTGGTGCTCAGCTTATCTGGAATGAAATGCTTGGAAAATGGGTCTCTGATTTCACCTTGAGTAGACGAAATTAACTTGTGCTAAGGCACTCTTTGGCCGCAGATGCCCCCTTGTGCCATTAAAATCCATCAAATTCATTATGTTGCCCTAAGATACCATTGGTGATTCATTCTCTGCATTGTATGCCCTGGCCAGATCCATTTTCTTCTTTTAATTTCTGCCAGAATATTAACAATTTCCTTGTTCATCCCTGTTATGGTTTCACTCGGTCAGTTGTTCTATTAATAATTATAATCACTTTATTGAAAACATATTTTGGGCTAAATGGCATCAAGTTTGCCACTCTGCATAATGATATATATGTTTGGTCTTGTATGTCTTTACTTGTGTGGTAATGTTTATTTTGTGCTCACTGTCTAAACAACCTTATTTGCCTATGATATCCTAAGCCCTTCTATACCTATTTTCCTTCCCCCTGGCTCTTTTTCTTTTCAGTCATTCCTCCTCTTTCCTTTACACCGGCCATTGGTCACAAGGCTGCTATGGGAACGACAGTCAGCACTGGGCCCTTTTTTGTTCATGGAACCTGCACTGCTACTAATAGCACATAGTACGTTATCAGTATTTTTGTGATACTGCATTTATTGTTATTTATGAAGAAGTTGGCTAAGGCAATGGTAGCAGTGTTGGATATTGCAATATATTAAGCATATATCTCACTTGCGATATATCAGTGTGTTCACTATTACACTACCCTCTATTTCTTTCAGTTCAGTTATTTGGCTATAGATATATTGTGCTGCTTTCCTAGTTTAGTCCACTCAAACTAAAACTTTGCTCTTTGTGTCACAGGTAGAATCTACAATGATTGCTGCTCTGTGTCTTGTAAGCAGGAGGCAGTGTTCAATGGAGCCATGAATTTTCCTTGGAATTGAAAAGCCTTTGCCGTATTATGCGCTGAACCACGAGTGTGAAGAGGAAAATGTCATGCCTTGGATTTCTGCAGAGGTGAGCCATTGCAGTGAATCCACCAGCGCGAAAGACAGGGATGAGAAAGGAGACAAGACAGGTGCTGACTCGCGACTATAGTTTATTGGCGTGAACAGGGAATATATAAAAAGCCAAGCAATACCATAAACCATGTAGTTACAGATAAGCATACAGGACAACATGAGTCAAAAATCGCCCTCAACATTTCCCTGATCGAGGTAGTCCAACTCATTGTGTGTTAACACGATAGACAAAACACACATTCTTCACGGAGTCATAAGATGTGTCTAGCCTCGATAATCTCCCATTTATTCTCTGAATTTACTGCCAAAATGCGTGTTGCCAAAAGGAAAGGGTAGCAGACTTCACATCCCGTGCAGTGTACAGCAGAGTTACCCCAACCACCTAGCCAAGCCCCTACCCTCTTGTGTTCCTGTAGTCTTACATTCATACACCTTCCAGTTGCACCTACGTAAACCAGACTACAAGATAATAATATTTGATACCACATTCATTTTAAAAGGTACATATACATTTCACTCTACACGTGTACTTTTCTCGAGCCACATTCACAGAATTATTCTTAAAATTTCACATGCTTTAGACAACGTATTAGGGGCCGAGAAAGCCACTTTTACATCATACCTTCTGGCCACATTTTTCAAATTTTGCGACAATTTATGTACATACGGTAACACAACTGGTCTTTTGGCATCTCGCTGGCTGGCCCCAGCCAGATTGTGCCGGTCGCCGCAAAACTGTCTCAGCTTCTTTAACAATTTATCATATGCTCTTGCAGTAACAAGGTTTGGAAATCCTGCGTTCGTTAACCTTAAAATCTGCTCTTGGAAACTAGTCGTCATGCTGTGAAAGCATAATTTCATCAATTCTGAGCCCGCGCTAGAAAGTGCAATGCTATCTTTCACTAGCTTGGAATGGTCGACATGTAGCCAGGTAGCAGCTTAACACTCGCCAGCACACATGAAGTGTGCTGAACATCAAGGTAAGGTCCAGAAACCACAGCTCTTTTTCTTGGGACATTTGCTCCAAGGTAAACCTGAGATAAAGGCCTTGCTCCTTAAACAACTTGAGAAGATGTACAGGTCCCGAACTATCACAACCTTTATAAAAGACCAGAAAATCATCGACATAGCAAAAGATTTTTCCCCCAGCCCATGCACATTCTAGACAATTATTCTATCCACTCTACTCAAGAAAATATTCCTTAGCACAAGGTCAACCTTTGAACCACTACATATTCGAGAATTTAGAACACATACCGCACTGCACTACTCTACAAACATGCTCTTCAAATAAATGCTATTCAATAACATGCTCTTCAGATAAATTTCAGAAAAGGATTCATGCAAAATTATCTCTGGTTATTTGCAAAAGCATCTGTCTACTTCGCATCTTGAAGATCCATTTCTTGTACTCAATTCGCAGTGTGGTTGAGTATCTTAAGAATGACAATCCAGCGGATTGTCTTGTGATTAGTGTCGATGTAGAACTATTTTATTCTATCCCGTATGAAGATCTTGTGAAAAGCTTATGATTGTGTATATCGGAGCACAACGATGAGCTCGTGTTTAGGAATGGGTGTGTAACATAAGTCTTTTTTGGCACTTGCCTCCTTTTATTTGAAGTGAAGAGCATGTTTGTGGAGTATGGCAGTGCGGCATATGTTCAAAAGTCTGCTAAATGTATCGTTTCGAAGGTTACCCCTGTGCTAAGCAATATTCTCTTAAGCAGGGTGGAAGGAATGATTGCCAAGAAATTGCATGGGCTGGGGGAAATCTTTCGCTACGTCTATGATTTTCTGGTCTTTTACAAAGGTTGTGATAGTGTGGGACCTGTACATATTGTGAACTTGTTTAAGGAGCAAGGCCTTTGTCTTAAGTTTACCTTGGAGAAAATGTCCCAACAAAAAGAGCTGCGGTTTCTGAACCTTACCTTGATGTTCTGCACACGCCATGTGTGCTAGCGATATTCACCCAGGAGTGTTAAGCAGCTACTTGACTGTTGGTCGAACGATTCTAAGCTAGTGAAAGATAGCATTGCGTCGTCAAGTCTAGGCTCGGTATTGGTGAAGCCATGCTTTTACAGCGTGACAACTGGTTTCCAAGAGAAGATTTTAAGGCTAATGAAAGCATGATTTCCCAACCATGCTATTGCAGAAGCGTGCGATAAATTGTTAAAGCTGAGCATATAAGATTGGGCAAGTTGGTCTGACATGCTAAAGATAAGAATGGCGCAGCATCAAGTAACGAGGACAACAGGAGAGCACACCCACGCACAAGTGCCATCCTTGGGAACGGATGCAGAATCTAAGAGCGTGTACTTGACATTCAGCGTTGGCAGCCAAGGATCGGGCTCGTTCAATCTTTAGCGTTCAAATCCGTGTTTCCTCGTTTCCTTGACTGTCAACGCTGAATGTCAAGCACGCGCTCTTGGATTTTGTATCTGCTCCAGGGTTGGCACTTGTGTGTGGGTGTGCTGTCCTGCTTTCCTCGTTACTTGATGCTGTGCCATTCTTCCCTTTAGCATGTTAAAAGCTGAAACCCCTTCGCAGGGACTGGCATGATCAGGCTGGGGCCAGCCAGTGAGATGCCAAAAGACTGACTGTGTTGTTGCAGATTGTTGCAAAATTTGAAAACTGTGGCCAGAAGGTATGACGTAAAAATGGTGTGTTCGGCCCCTAATAAGTTGTCTACAATCTGTAAAATTGTTAATAATTTTGTGAATTTCGTTAGGGAAAAGCACATGTGTCGATTGAAACGTGGCAACATATATGTGCCTTGCAACCATTGCATGCATTGCATACCATTATCATGTGGTTGGGTTTATGTTGGTGAAACTGGAATGTGTATCAATGTAAGACTACTGGAGCATGAGAGGTATTTGGATATTGGTAGGGGTTGTAACTTATCTGCATATTACAAGGGATGTGAAGGCTGCTAGCGATTCCTTTCGGCAACACGCATTTTGGCACCACGTTCACAGCAGATTAATCAGAAAATTATCGAGGCTAGACACATCTTATGACTCGGTGACGAATGTGTGAGTGTGCTGCCCATAGCGTTAACATGCAGCGGGTTGGACTGTCTAGATGAGAGGAATGTTAAGGGCAATCTTTTACTTATGTTGTGATGTAGCTTATGTGTAATTGTGTAGTTTGTGGTGTGTGGCTTTTCTGTATATACTCTGTTCACTTCAATAAACTTCAGTTGCGAGTCAGTGCCTGTTTCGTTTCTTTTCTCGTCCCTGTCTCGTGCTGATAGATTCAAGTACTTGTAGAGTAGATTCACTGAATTGTGTACTTGCAGAGGCTTGTGAAAAAACGAGAGGAATTTTCTTTCCTTTATGCGGAATGGAAGGTTGAAATTTTTTTACTTAAATGTTTGCAGCATTAAATTCTATTCGGAAAGGTAAAACCCACTTTATTGTACATTTTGTGTGCAATGGTGCCGGTGGCTGCATGCAGCTGAAAACATTCGTCCAGGTTATCTAGCTAGCGTCCTTCTTCCTTGTGCCACATTTTCTGAAATAATATTTTGTCAGATTTATTTCAATCAGAATTTCTAAGAACATATTGGTGATCACATAATTTGGTGATCACATATGACATAATTCAAAGCGTGATCATTGGTATTTTTTAGTCTGGGGCAGTACAATGAGATGTACATAGTATATAGTAAAATTAAATATGACCAGTCTAACATAAACAAAACTACTTTTTTTTAAAGGAAAATTTTGCTACCGAAGTGCTGGAGTGACATGGCATTATGAAGACGTGGACAGTGTGCTGTATTCATGATGGCACGAGAACTTGCGTACAGTGCTTAAGGTAACTGGTGAGTACCTTGGTGCTGTGCTTCTGCTAATGTAGCCAAATTATGTTTTTAATCTAAGAGCGTATCTGAAAACTTAAGCAAAAATTGAGTAGTATTTAGATATTCTTGCACCAGATACCACTGTGAGAATTAGTTATTAATGATGTGTCTCACATGTACCCTTGTCTGCTGAATATAGTAAGCATGGCTTTCGAGCTGAGTGCCTCCGACGTATGAAAAAAAAATGGCCACTGGGCTGCTCCACAACGCGTGGAGCAGCCCAATGTAGCACATTCAGGCTTCATGGAGTGGAGAATGAAGGCAGTAAATAATTTAAGAGTAGAAAACACAGCACAAACCACAGGACCAGGAAACTGACAGGACACACCGACCCTGATGACACTCTTTGCATGAAGGGTGTTATAAAGTTGCCTGTCATGTAGAGCAAGATGGAGGTCGCACAGGACGGGTGTTAAATATGAGTTGATGCAGACACCTGTCATTACGTAGTACTCACTGTAGAACTCGAGCAAGAAGCAAAGGTAACAGCTGAGCATGGCCACTCTTGTGCTTTCCTCCGCAAGCAATCTAGAATTGCTCTTAGAAATCTTTTATGCTTTCTCTTGACATATACATCATTGCTGCATGTGGCGAGGAAAAGTACATACCCTTGATGTGAAGTGACAGTGAACTCACAGGGCTGGTGACCGCTCACTGAGGTGTTGTGGTATATCTACAGGGCACCTCATGAGAACAAAGAGCCCTTGAAGGAATTCTCTCAAAGTTTGTTGCCACATGGACCTCTTCGTAATCAATGACTCTAAAAGGCAAGCCTTCCTTTAGTGTCACAAAAAAGGCCTAGGACATGGGTCTTTTTGCTTCTCCATTAGTGCCAAAATGTTTGCTAGCGAGATCTTTCGCAGATATATAAGTATTTCACAAAATGTCAAGAAGGAGACTGAAGCTGCACCAAGCAGTACCAGTAAAAAACTTATCACAGCTGTTCAAAAAGCAGAAAGACTCATGCCTTCATCCTTATTTTGCATCAGACACATGAGGACACTTCGTCTTTCTGGGTCATCATTTTAAAAAGGTTCACATGGCAACGGCCTTTGGTTAAATTTCTGCCAAGAGCCCTTTTTTTGAAACTTGAGCATCCGTTCCTTGTGAGGCACACTGCAGAGATATTGGAATGCCATAATAAAAAGCGTCATAATCTGCCGCAACGGGCATGCCCGGGGACTTTCACTTCGTCTTGTCTTGCCTATAACAAATTGGATGGACGATAAATTCGGCAAGCGTCTCCCACCTTTTTCAGATGTTACCAATGTTCCTTGCTCGCTAAGTTGTGCATTTAGTACTATGTACAGAAAGGCACCTGCATTGAATTGCATCTGGCCCCCATCCTGAGCTACTTTCTATTTGCACAAAATGATAAGCAACTGTAAAGACTTTCATGCGCACAGTGCCACCCGGGAAAGCGCATTTTGTCTGCTTCTTTCTGGACCTGTGGTTTTTTCTGTTTACTGTTATGAGAAATGAATTTTGGGCAATAAATTATAACGGGTTGGTTCTCGGTGAATGGCTTTTGAAAGCTTCTACGAAAGCCGATTGTTCAATAGCGGATGGTTGAAATGTATTTGTGAAATTTATATTTGGTGTTGTGTGACCACTAAATGAGGATTTTTTTTATGCTTTTCAGATGGATCCGACAGCAATGTGCAGATGTACAATGTGTGTAGTTTGCCATGAAAATAAAACGTATGTACTTGTACTCACCCAAACACTTACCACTCTTTCATTCTAAGCTGCATTCTTTGTACGTATGCACTACATAATATGCGTAAAGGAATGCCTTGTACATAATACTTATTTCTTCGGCACCTGGACGGCTATATCTGCAGTGAACATTGCGGGCAGAAGCTATACGAAGACGCATGTTCATGTACTACAGAAAGTACATAATTACAATACAGATAATTTCCGCTCTAGATGAAATGACTTCCGAGTAAACGGAGGACGTATGCATACACATTGCGGAAACTTCAATAAGAACAAAACTGAAGCATTCGTTGTGAAAAAACGATTTCGGTCTCGTGCATAGCATGGCGTAACTTTCCGTTACCAAGAATGTGACAGTCGTCATACGGAGTCTCTGTTTCTGACATTTAGTCCGTACCTCATGTTGCGGAAAACCCTCCGGCAACGCATTACCAGCGGGTTTCTCTGTACTGCGGAGCATTTTTTTTACAGTGTAATTGATAAAAGAACGCTCAAGATGTAAAAACTGCATTGGTTTCTTGTGCGCCAGGTAGAAGTATTACCTCTGACGACAGTGCCTGTGTGACAGGAAAAAAGCCACGAGATGTTAATTTATGGTATCTCGGGCTAGAAAAGGACTGAAAAAGAGCCAGTGCATAGACTGTGCTTCAGCCTTGACGACTTAAAAGCAGTGGCTGTACAGAAAATGATCGGGTTGCAGCTTTCACTGCAAAATTTGATAATGGTGGCTTACTGCATCCGTCTGGCCCCTTGAATAACATAATTATCACCGTCCTTGAAGACAGCTTCACTGCTTATTTTAGTCTGAACAAGTTGCACGAAAAGAGCATAGTTGACTTCGCTGATTTTTTAGCACATGTACACTTTCCGCCTCTGGCCTGTGGGAAACTGCTTCGCCTGCGCTTCTACATGAAGTCAATAAATGTTGAGAGGGCTGCCAAAAAAGTGCAGCCGAAGCTGTTAAAGATGAGAAGTGCCAGGAGGTGGTGTAAACAAAGATGTGTGCAGCCTGAGTGCAAAGTGATGGAAATAAATGTGTTTAACAATGATTTTCATTTTGTGCTATACATTACTGATCCTTGGGTATCTTTTCCCTGACAGGTCGTGTGACCTACAAAGCAAGGGCTAATAATGCTATTTTACCAAGCACGAGACTCTAAGAACTGCTTAGAATGCATGCTTGTGTTCATTACTTCTGTAACTCGGTTGCCTAAGCACAAAGGACGGCGTTCCTGCAGTTGGCCTAAAGCACATGATTTACAGGACTCAGGTTCTCATCTTACATGTTTTAATTGTGCGTGCATCTAGAAGTTTCCAGTGTTCAGTCTTTTTTAGCTTCAGAGTCCGTAGACGTTGAGATCGGATCAATAGTATGAGTGAAAATGCCGCTGTCAATAGCGCTATGTTGCGCGCACGCACGGTTATGTGGTTTAGAATCATGGGTAACGTTCTTGATGCAAGGATATTTTTATTTAAATTCCTGAGAAGATGGTATATAATACGGCATGGAAGCAGTATTCAGAAAGGAGACTAGGGTGTAAGAGTAAGTGGGTTCGATCGTTTCGCCTTCGACTCTGGAGTACGCGCATAAAATTTGTTCGGAAAAAAAAAATCAATTGCGTCGCTACGCTGATGACTGAACTGCGCATTTAAAAACCACGGATAAGCTGAAATAAAAAAATCAGTGCAATCGCATGCGCAAGTCATCTGAAAACATGCAGGGAATTCGTTTCAAACGCGCGCGTGTACCGCAGACGCCGTGGCTGTCAAGGCACACCGATTCCTAGCAGCGCCACCGCGGTGATCATTCAGCAGCAGACCCGCCACAGCCGGCGTACGCCAGACTAGCAAGTATTTCTAGCGACCCTACTAGCGTAGTGAAGCTTGTCGCTTCAAAATATGCAGTGGCTTAACTCGGCTATGCCAGGATATATGTAGCTTGAGCTACGCTGAGCTGCTAAGCACCAATTGCAGTTGAGCAGCAATTTCGCTCTCTTTCTCCATGGCTATACCACACTGGGAAACGCCCCGCTCTATACGTATACCCCCACTGATACCACTGCGCATGCGCACAAAATGAGAGGCGCTATCAAGCGGCTCCGGCGCAGCATAAGACTTAATTGTATCAGTACCGAAGTTACGCTCATTCCTGCACCCTGGCCTCCTGTTGCTTTTTATTATGATCTGCCTCACATTACCCACCGCGGTGGCTCAGTGGTTAGAGCGCTCGGCTACTGATCCGAAGTTTCCGGGTTTGAACCCGACAGCGGCGGCTGCGTTTCACCTCCATTGTAACGGAAAGGCGCCCATGTGCTGTGCGATGTCAGTGCATGTTAGAAATCCCCAGGTTCGAAATTATTCTGGAGCCCTCCACTACAGCTCCTCATTTTTCCTATCTTCTTTCACTCCCTCCTTCATCCCTTCTCTTACGGCGTGGTTCAGGTGTCCAATGATATATGAGACAGATACTGCGCCATTTCCTTTCCCCCAAAGCCAATTATTATTATTAGCCAGGTTCGCAGTACCGCTGCCATTAAAATCGTCGCAGATAAGCGTTCGACCTCATTCTGACCACGAACATATGCTGGGAGTATGGGAGTAACCAGGGTTCGGAAATTCGAGTTAAAGAAGAGGTAGCTCTAGGTTGCAGCAATGCCATCGAACGAAGGAAACTGGCTGTCATGCTGAGAAAAATAGAAAGCATGTAGCAATCGGTGTTCATAGTGATAGTCAAAACTAATAATTTTGTATTTTGCAGAGATGTCTTGTCGAAGAGTGATGATCAATATTGGCTAAGTAGCGAAGGTACCTTTTTGCAGCACTATGATCTTCTCAATATTTGCTCTTGTGGTGCTTTCCCACGGCAGACTGCAGTAGGTCACGTGCGGGGCGAATAATGCGTTATATAACTGAAGTTTAACTTCTTGCGGCCGCACAGTACGACATCGCGACAGAGCTCCTGTCACTGAAGAGATTGTCCTTGTAACATAGTTGACATAAGTGTCCCAACTCAATTGGCACGAAAAATAGACACCGAGAATTTTGTGAGTGTCGACAAGGTCAATATTTTTATCTTGAATCATTATGGAATTTTCTAGAATGAATTTATTATTTCTGGCTTGAAATAAAATAGCTTTCGTTTTCTGGGTGTTCATTTCTATGCGATTTAATTGGGACCAGACAGACAATTTTTCAAGTACATCACTACAATGTGACACAAGGGCATTGGGATCATTACGAGAAATAAGCACAGTACTGTCATCAGCATATATAACGAATTGTACACTGTTGTCAATAAGAACTATGTCATTTATGTATAAGTTAAACACAAGCGGGCCTAATACACTCCCCTGTGGTACACCACAAGATATTGGAAGTAAGGTTGTCTGGTGGTTGCTAATACAGACACACTGGCTTCTATTTCTTAGGTACGAGTTAAGCAAATCATGAGATTTTCCACGGATGCCATATGAAGTGAGTTTTTTAAGAAGTATTTTATGGTCGAGACAGTCAAAAGCTTTGCTGAAATCAACAAAAAAACCGAGCGTATATGTTCCCTTTTCAATGCTGAGTAGTATATTTTCTTTTATTTCAAGCAGCGCCGTTTCCGTAGATTTACCTTTTCTAAATCCAAACTGACAATCGGTCAGCGCCCAAGTTTTATCTAAGAAATTTATTAGGCGTGAGTAAATGATCTTTTCTAGTCCTTTACGTGCACTGACATCGCACAGCACACGGGCGCCTTAGGAAAAACGCTAAGGCGCCCGTGTGCTGTGCGATGTCAGTGCACGTTAAAGATCCCCAGGTGGTCGAAATTATTCCGGAGCCCTCCACTACGGTCCTATTTGTTCCTCTCTTCTTTCACTCCCTCCTTTATCCCTTCCCTTACGGCGCGGTTCAGGTGTCCAACGATATATGAGACAGATACTGCGCCATTTCCTTTCCCCAAAAACCAATTATTATTATTATTATTCTAGTCCTTCAGAGAAAACAGGTAATATAGAAATCGGTCGATAATTAGTTGCTTCATTTCTGTTTCCACCTTTAAAGATTACAGCAACTCTTGCTCGCTTCATGTCCTCAGGAATGGTACCCGATTCTATTGCTAAATAAATATATAAGACTACTGGACACAGAAATTCAATCGCGTATATCTCGGTGGACACCCGAACCGGGCCGTATGGGAAGGAAATTGAAATGAAAATTGGTTTTTGGGAAAGGAAATGATGTCTGTCTCACAATTCTCGCCGGACAGGTGGTGGTGGTGGTAGTGGTTTTATTAAAAATAATAGTAAAAAGGAAGGAAAAGATTTTTGCTAGCCCCGGCATCTGCCATCGATACTGAAGCAACTGAGCTGGGGCAGCGGAAATAAAGGACAGCAGGCAGAATGGAGAAATGAAATGAAAGAGGTGAGGGGACAGGAATAGAGGACAGGGGGAGAAGTAATATGTACAAACGATTTACACAATAAGAAATGTGTCCAGGTTGTGCGCGTGATTAGTTCATTTTAGAGGAATTAAATCACACACGCGCACAGCACTGTGTTGGTTACAACTGGAATGGGCGTCCAGTTATTAATCGTTCAAGATAGAACTCGCGGAGCGTTCGGTCACTACGTGTAACTACCTGACGGAGAACAGACGGGACGTCAAGCCCGTGTGTTCGAGGAATGCACAGAGGCTCACCAAAGTTCGCTCACGAGTGCGCGCACTGCCCTGCGGCCACAATAGCGTTTTTATGGAGTCTGGTAGTATGGCCTGCGCCCTATAGGCCGCGAGCATATCGCGACGAGCATCGGCGAACGCGGAGCAGCGAAGGAGCAGATGTTCTAGTGTTTCCACTGCACCGCATCCGTCACACACATCACTCGTCGCGATTCCGTGACGCACCCGTCGTTCCCCTGGCCACACGCAGCCAATGCGCGCGCGGAGGATCATTGCACGTTGTGACCGTGTAAGTGCGCGACAGCCGGTGACACTGTCGATGCGCTCGCCTACCGCGATGCGGGGGTCGGGGTGATGCTTTCGGAGATGGGCGTGGATGGCCGGACGCACGTCCTCCAGCGCAAGGGGCAGATCGCTGGAAGGTAGTTGGTGTGCAGCGGTCGCGAGGTCGTCAGCTTCTTCGTTGCCGGCGATGCCGCAGTGACCGGGCACCCACTGTGCATGCACGGCACAACCTCTCTGCGCGAGGCGCTCAATGCGCGAGCGAATTTCCCACACTAGTGGGGTACCGCGGCCGTTAGATTGCAGGCGGCTGAGGGCGGCACGGGAGTCGCAGAGCAGAGCACTCCTGGGCGGCGGAGGGCCGAGGGTGAGCAGCAGGTCCAGCCCGAGCCGGATCCCCATAAACTCCGCCGTGGTGGAGGAGCCCAGGAAGGCTGCGGGTTGCTGGCTGTGCAGTCGCAGGGCGGGGATGGTGGCCGCCGCAGCAAGGGAGCAGCTGTCGCGAGCCACTGAGCCGTCGGTGTACACGAGGAGATGGTCCTGGAGCTCCTCGTGTATGACGGCTCAGGCCAGCTGCTGCACAGCACACAGGGGTGTGCTCCGCTTTCCCGCGATGCCGACGATCTCTCGCTGAACCTCTGAGGCAGCAGGCCAGGGCGCGCAGGAGACGTAGGGGGGTGGGCCTTGGGTCAATTGCTCATACTCGAGCAGCGCCGCGCCCATTCGTGAGCGCGGGTGCGAGCGCATACGCTGCAGCAGCGAGCCGCCGTCCGGTGCGCGCTGAAGCCGGTCGATGTGATTCAGTGCCCTGCGCGCAGATTGGAGCTCAAGGGGCCACGCTCCGGCCTCAGCCAACGTTGCGGCGCACTGCGAGTTTTTGGGCAGGCCTAGGGACACGAGCAGGGACTTGCGGTGCTGAAGCTCGAGCTTCTTCCAGCACGGCTTGCGCACCGTGACGAGCGGCAGCACATAGAGCACCGCCCCCAAAGCTGCGGCATTGTATAGACGCAGCGCGGCTTGCTGGGAGATGCCCTGGCCTCGAGCGGTGAGCTTGTGCACGGCGGCGGGGATCCTCTTCATCTGCAGACAGGCCTTGGTCGCCGCGGGGCGGAAGGAAAGGCGCCAGTCGATGTCCAGGCCAAGGTACCGCACCGATTTACGCCAAGGAATCGGAGTCCCGTCCAGTGACAGTGACGCAAGATGCGCGCGCGAGCGCGAAACGCAGGCCATGGCCACCGATTTGTCCGCGCTCAGCGACAGACCAAGGCCGCGCCAGCTGGCATCGATTGCGGTCAGGGCTCCCTGAAGGCACCCCCGCACGCGGATCGCCTCGCCCGGTGGTTCCCGGCACCACAGAGCTATGTCGTCTGCATAAATGGACATGTACACATGGTGTCGCCCGCTCGTGGGGAGGGATTCCGGCACCACCGACATGGCCACATTAAACAGAAATGGTGATAGGACAGAGCCCTGCGGCACGCCCATGTCGACCGGGCGAGGCTTGGAGAGCTTACCCCCTACTCGTACGCGCATGGTGCGCCCGCTCAGGAAGCCACGAACGTATCGCAAAAGGCGCCCGCTCACACCAGCCTCCTCAAGCACCATGAGAATTGGTGCGCGGTGAACGATGTCAAAAGCGCCCGAGACGTCCAGTAGCAGCAGCAGCGCAACCTGGCCAGCTGTCCTGGCATGCTCCAGCGCTGTAACAACGTCCGATATAGAATCAGCCGTGCACCGCATCCCACGAAAACCCGTCTGCCGCTCGTCAAACAAATCAGCCTCCGCAGCCCGCTCGTTCAGACGCTGCAACGCCATATGCTCCATAAGCTTACCTGCCGCCGATGTTAATGCCACTGGCCGGTATCCGCTCAGCTCCGTAGGTGGGCGCCCTGCCTTTCGGATGGGACAAACGACCGCGGTTCGCCGATCCTCTGGTAGCTCCCCGCGTTCCCACGCTGCAGGAGGATCTGTCGTTGCTGCGCATCCAGGTTTCATAGCATCTGGTATGTGACCCAGTCCGGTCCGGGCGCCGAGCGGCGGCGGCAGCGCTGCAGCGCATTGTTCTATTCCGCCGCGGTGAACGGCGCATCACATGGACCTTCCGAGACGACGGGCGAGGGACTGGCGTCGCTTCTGGGGCTCTCAGGAGCAGCTATGTTAGCGGCGTTTGCGGAGCTGGGCGGCGCGAAACGATCGGCAAACCGCTCTGCCAATTCTACAAAGCTGAGCCCGCTGGAGATTGCGAGGGCGGCCAGCGGTTGACGGTTTGCCTGTGGTTCGGTGATGCGCCGCAGGGTGTCAAACAGCCTCCGCGAGCTGACATCTTCCTCCATCCTTTGGCATAGTGAAGCCCACTGCCGGCGGTATAGCTTGTTGGCGTGGCGGCGCGCTGCTGCGTCCAAGAGGTTGTAGACAGTCCAGTCGGCGGCTCTGTCAGTCCGTCGAACCCATCGCTCTGCGCGATCTCTCTTTTTTTTCGCGGCGTTGCGGGGTCTCCCTATGGAGGCCACAGACACCGTGAACGAGCTAAGGCCTGTGTTCGGCGGTGACAATCAGCAACGCAGGGCAGGCCGCTCACGCTCACGATCACGGAGACGAACGCCATCCAGAGGAAGGTCGTCCAGCACCATTCGGCGAATGCAGGCCGAGATCGCTGATCTGCGGGACACGGTGAGGTGCCTGACGGCGGCGCTCATCACCACCTCGGAGAACCTTGAGTCCGTCATCGGGACCTTGGACGTGTCGCCGGCGGACCCACGCGTTCTAGCCTTGAGGGACGCCATGGCGCTCGCTCACCAGACGCAGAACTCCATGGCGGCTCCCTCCCCGCCATTTCTGGCCACCCCTGCGCTTCCTGCCGCCATTGCTACTCCTGGGGAACCGGCTGTGATGCCCTCTCCCCCTGATGCAGCTGCTGCGGGCTCACCGCGGACACCTGCAGCCGAGGAGAGCATGTGCACCCCAATGGACGAGTCTGCTCTCCGGAAACGGCGACGCTCAAGGGGGTCCGAGGAGGAGAGGGACTCGGAAGCCAAAAGGGACATCGCGGTGGCCAAGCGGGAAGCTCGAAGGCCCCCCACCGTCACTGTTCCCTCTCCCTCCACACTCGAAGGAGCAGGGCCTTCCCAGTACGAGCCCCATGGAGCCCACCTTCAGCCTGCTGCTGATGCTGCTGCTGTTGCTGGTGGGGCGAAGGCGTCCGGAAGAAAACCGGGTGCGACCTCACCAAATCCCGCCGCACGAGACCAGGCTGCGGCTGGGCTTCGTCTGCTGGTAGCGAGCGCGCCCAACTCCGCGGCGCGTCGCAGCAATGCGCCGCAGGCAGCGGCGACGCTGATGCTGGGGCTAGCCTGGTCCCGTGGCGCATTATCACTACCAAGGCGCAGCGGCGTCGGAGAGCTGCCCTGGAGCGATCCGCGGCTGCCGTGGAGGTCCCGTCCAGCCTGGTGGGGACGGTGCTGTTTCGGCCGGCGAACCGGGGCACCGCCTTCACCAGGGAACAGGGCTGGGAGTTGGCCGAGGAGATCTTATCCCGCCCGGGCGTCCTCGCCGTCCGGGTAAACATGCGGCGGAATGTGGTGGCAGTGGACGCGGGGAGCAGCGATACTCTCCAGGCCCTGCTAGCCACGGCCGTCATCCGCGGCGTGCCGGCCTGCGCCAAGGAGCCTCCTCCTCGGAATCAAAGCTCCGGCCTGGTCTTCGGTGTGGACGGGCGCAGGACGGCGGAGGAGCTGCTAGCGGCGCCGGAGTCAACGGTACCGATGGTGTCGGCGTCTCTGTCGGGCAGCACACTCGCTCTCCGTTTTGGCGTTCATCACCATATTCAAGCGCAGGCTCGCGGTCCGCCCCTGCCGTCCCCGGCCGCTCCAGTGTGCCAAGTGCGCCAGCCTGGGGCATGCCACTGAGGTGTGTCGTGCTCCTGCCCGATGCACGCGCTGCGGCGGGCCGCTCGAGCCTGGTACCTGCGCGAGCAAGCCCCGCTGCATTAACTGCGGGAGGCGGCAAGCAGCCATTGACCCAGCGTGCCCGCACTGGCAGCGAGAGCGTCACGTGGCCACTTTAATGGCCACATCCATGGCCCCGATGTCCAGGCGGGTTGTCCGAGCCGTCGTCCAGGCTGAGACAGCGGCCCCAGCCCAGCAACATCAGCAGACGCCGCGCGCTCTTTCTTATGCGCAGGTCGTCAGGGGAACACCCCAGCAGTGTTGTATCGTAGTAACGATAATTAGCAATGAAACAGTACACGTAGCATACGGTCGAGCCGATCTGTATTCTCCTACTTCGTCGTCTTCCTCCCCCCATGCGCGCGAGTGCGTGCAGCGCACTTGCCACACTTCATCTTTATCACATTTCCGCCGCACTTAAAAAAAAACAAAATGTCTAGCGGATGTCATAGTCTTTGAACCATGCGTGCCGCTTCTTTTTGCGAGTACTTCGGCGAGGCGGCGCAGGAGGTGAAGCCGCAGTTGCCGCTGTGGATTTACTACACGAGGGTTGAGGAGCGGCTGCCGATTCCGGAGCGGGCGGAACGGCTGGCATCATATGGATTGAAGGCGCGTCCGAAGAAGGACCCTGGACCACGGTTCCGGACTGTGGACTGGGTGGCGGCATTCGGTTGCCGTCGATAGGCGGCGAAATATCAGCGAAAAGGGCCGCTGGAGCTGAGGAGGACAGTTGCTGCTGAACTACTTCTGGGCGAACCGCAAAAAACTTGGACGAGTGCCACACTCGCCCATCATCCAGCAGATAAGATACAGGTCCACGCTGCTCCACAACCTTCCGAGGCTCCGAAAACCGAGCTGACAGTTTGCCTCGCACATTTGGTTTGCGGACACGCACGTACTGGCCAATCTGAAAGTCACGACACTGGGCGCCACTCCGCTGGTCCGCATAAAGCTTGTATTGCGCTTGTTTCTCGTCAAGCCTCTGCCGCAAAAGCTTAAGCGCTTTTGTCGGATCCATTGAGAAGGACTGATCCGGCAGTCCTACGACGTTAAGTCTTGTGCGGGGCAACCGGCCATGAAGTAGGACAGCTGGTGCAATTCCTGTCGTGGCATGGGGCGTACAGCGGTAGACACCGAGGTAGTCCACAATCGCTGTACGTAGGTCGCGTCGCTCGCACAGAGCTAGCTGAATGTAGGACTTAAGCACTCGATTGAATCGTTCGACGAGTCCGTTAGCTTGGGGATGGTACACTGAAGAGTAGCAATGGCGTATCCCCCGTTCGCGGAGGAAAGTTTGCATGGCCATCGATGAAAATTCAGGTCCGTGGTCAGAGACAATCTCTTGAGGGTAACCCTCACGAGCGAAAAGGCCAAGCAGGAATTCTTGAACGGTTTGAGTTGTGATGGCATCAGCGAAGACAACTTCTGGCCACTTACTGTAATAATCCTTGAGAGTAATCGCGAAGCGGCAGCCACTGGGAGCTTGGTCGAAAGGCCCCACGATATCAATGGCAACCTTATTCCAAGGTTTCTCTGGGAAGGCGACAGGTTGCAGAGGAGCTGCCATCGGACGAGCCGATTTGTCACAGGACTGGCACACGACGCATGTCCGTACCATTTCTTCGACGTGCTCGTCCATTCGCGGCCACCAGTAGAGCTCTCGCAGTCGACTTTTCGTGCGGCTGATCCCGGGGTGTGACTCGTGCGCGATGTCCATGAGGCGTCGTCGCAAACTTTCGGGAACGACGAGCCTGTCACCTCGATACAAGACGCCTTGCACGACGGACAGCTCCGAGCGCAGGAGATAGTATGGCCTAAGGTTCTCCGGTAGGGATTTCTTGTCCGGCCATGTCGCCGATGTAAACTGAATGGCTTGAGCAACTGCCGCGTCGCTGATGGTTGCCTCTTGAAGCTCTTGTATAGTCACGGCTGGCGATAGCAGGCAGACGAAGTCGTCGTCACTGGCGTCGAGCTCACTGGGCTCACTGCACGATGTGGTCGGTAAGGGAAGGCGAGACAGAGCATCCGCAACAGAGTTGTCATTGCCTTTGCGGTACTCTACAGTGTAGTTGTAGCACAACAGGCGAGCCGACCAACGTGAAATTCGCAACGGCCGATGGCCCGTTCCTTTCGTCGACAGCAAAATGACAAGTGCACTGTGGTCGGTGCGTAGAACAAAAGGTCGGCCCCACAAATACACGTGCCACCGTTCGCATGCCCAAACGCAAGCTAGGGCCTCACGTTCACCAACAAAGTACTTTCTTTCTTGGGGTGTCAAGGTACGGGAGGCAAACGCAACAGTTTGCAGGGAATGGCCGTTGTCTTGCTGAAGCACTGCCCCAAGGCCATATCCGTACGCGTCAGTCGTTACGACCACGGGAAGGGCAGGATAAAAAAATGCAACACATCACATGACGTCAACATGGACTTCAGTAGTTGAAGCTTGAATCCGCAGCAGCAGTCCAAGTGAAGGCGGAGTCGCTGCCTCGAAGTAGGGCGCGCATAGGCTCAACGACGTCGGAGTAATGCGGGATAAACTTGGAGTAGAAACCCGCAAGTCCAAGGAGGGAGCGAAGCTCGCTGATGTTAGATGGAGTCGGAGCCTTCGTAATCGCCTCGATGGCAGAAGAAAGCGGAAACAGTCCTTCACCACAGACAACATGCCCCAAGAAAGCGAGCTTCGGAACATCGAAGACACATTTGTGGTTGAGTTTGAGTCCGGCTTGGGACAGGCGCTCGAGAACAGCACAAAGGTTGGTCAGGTGCACCTGTCGGGAGGTGCCATGGACTATGATGTCGATGTAGAAGAGGACACCTTTGCACCCTTTTAAAATCAAGTGCATCATCTTCTGAAAAGCCGAAGGCGCCGAAGCAAGGCCGAAACACACTCGTTTGAAGCGGAAGAGGCCATCATGGGTAATGAATGTGGTCAATTCCCGACTCTCAGGGCTAAGTGGTACTTGATGGTAAGCCGAGGCAAGGTCCAACTTCGAAAAACGCTGTGACCCGGCCAAGCTATGTAGAAGTTCTTCCGTTTGAGGCAAAGGAAAACTGTCGCACACAATAGTCTTGTTCGGCTCACGCAAATCGACGCACATTCGGATGGAGCCATCTTTTTTCCGAGCCACGACTATGGGTGAAATCCACTTGGAAGCGTCGACCTGTTCAATGATGTCTTGAGCTTCAAGCTTCTGGAGTTCCTCGGACACCTGCTGACGAATGGCAAACGGCAGCCGTCGGAGCTTGCAAGCAACAGGAGAAACGGAATCCTGCACTCTGACTTTGTGCACGTAGCCACGAGCAACTCCGATTTCCTTGGAGAAGAGATGTTCGAAGTGTGGACGTAGCTCAGGAGGTAACAGAGGCGTATCAGGTGTCATGGAAAGACATTCCAACGATGCACCTTTGATCTTCATTTGTAGAGCGGCAATGGAATCCAGCCCCAGCAGCGTTGTGCCTCCCGAGACAACGTACAACAGGATGCAGGCGGTACGGTCTTGGAACTTTGCTGTGGCAACAAAACACCCTTGGACTATAATCCGAGACTTAGAATTGTCCAATAGTTGAACTGCAGTTGATTTAAGCGGGAAACATTTAGCGAAGATTAGGTGGTATAGATCTTCAGAAATAATTGACACAGATGAGCCGGTGTCAATCAGGAAGCGGATGAACTTGCCTTCAATCAGGACTGAGGCGAAAATTCCGTTTTTTTGACTTTCAACATTGATAATAGACGCACTACTGGAGCCATCCGGCATCGACGATGTGTCAGCAGTATCTGCAACTTGCTGAACTTGAACAGGACGGTCGGACGACTTGCAGAGAGAGTCGAAATGGCCCACCTTGCCGCACCGACGACACTTGCGGTTGCGGGCTCGGCATGCAGGGTTGTTCGCTAGGTGAGTTGTAGAACCGCAGCGGTAGCACATGCGCTCTGGTATTGCAGCAGCAGGTTGTGATGGTTGACTTTGGCACTTGCAGCAATGGGCCAGAGGTGGTGTTTGTCTCGATCCGCGCTCGCATCTCACACGATGTACTGGAGCGTCCTCCTCAGCCAATTCCCTGGCTTCCCGGAAAGCTTGCTCACACTGTCGAGCAAGGAGCATGGCGCGCGACAGAGTCAAGGAGGAGCCTTCCATGAGTAGGCGCTCACGCAGATGGCAACTCGAGGTCTTCTCCACCAGCTGGTCCCTGATCATATCGTCCGCCATGGTCCCAAACCCGCAGTCGCCGACAAGGCTGCGAAGGACAGCGACGTACTCATCGGTTGTCTCTCCTGGAGCCTGAACTCGACGGCGAAAGCGATGACATGCGGCGATTACATTCACTGACGATTTGTAATGCTCCGATAGGATGGATATCGCCTCATCAAATTCGTCAAGGTGGGGCGCCTCGTCACCGGAGTGCGAAGCCGCAGCTGTAGGCGCTGGAGTGGACGACGGCGGCGCCAATGTATAAAAAATGCGCTGACATTCCAGTCCGAGGCAATTCAGCAGGATGGCCTTCCGCCTGTCCGCGCCCAGAGTAGAGGCACCAGAGGCCAGCATGTAATTCCGGAATGCCAGCTCCCATTGCTCCCATGGAAGGGCAGGACGACCAGGAGTCGGCAGGAAGGGTGGTGGTGGCTGAAGCCCGGAAAAGCTCATGACGGATGGTGAGCAGGCCACGTGAAGGTCCCGAATCAATACAGCATCCTCGTCGCCAAAATATGTTGTATCGTAGTAATGATAATTAGCAATGAAACAGTACACGTAGCATACGGTCGAGCCGATCAGTATTCTCCTACTTCGTCGTCTTCCTCCCCCCATGCGCGCGAGTGCGTGCAGCCCACTTGCCACACTTCATCTTTATCACAAGCAGCAGCAGCAGACACAGAAGCAACGGCAGCGCCGGCAGCGGCAGCGGCGCTCCGGTTGCCCGGCGTCCCGTACAGCGCGGCCCGAGCCTGCGGCCGCTTCTCACGGCCAGCCCCATGACGCACGGGACGCGGAGATCGCGCGCCTAAAGCTGGCGTAGCGCGCCCTCAGCGCACTTTTCCTGGAGGGCACCGATGGACACCGGGCTTGCTTAGAAGCAGCGGGTGCTCCCGCACAGATAAGCCAGCATGATGGCTAGCCGCCGGACTCCCTCCCGCATACCATCCATCCTGCAGTGGAACGTGCGCTCAGTGGCGGCGCGGTACGCCGAAATGCGAGTTCGCATCGCACAGGATTCGCCGGAAGTTATCGCGCTGCAGGAGACGTACGTACGTTCGCATGACGGGGAGCCCCAGATGCGGCTACCTGGCTACATTGGCTACCACTCAGCCACCACGTGCGAGGAACCCACCTGTGCTGCTGTGCCCTGTTGTGTCACATCTCATCGCCCCGGGAAATCAAGGTGCGCGATATACGTGCGGCAGGACGTCCAGCACACCCTCGTCGGCTCGTCGGCGGCGACATCTGACGCCCAGGAGTGCGTGGTGGTGACAGTGCGCGTCGGTGGTGTTGACACGTCGGTGGCCAGTGTTTATGTGCGTCCAGCTGTCGCGTTGAACGCGCTGCGTTTTCGTGCTGTGTCTTCGTGCTGTGCCCCGCACCAAATCATCTGTGGTGATTTTAACGCCCACCATAGTGCGTGGGGCAGTGCGCGCCACTCCGCGCGTGGAAACGACCTGCACGACGCAGCAACGCAGTTGGGACTCACCCCCTTGAACACCGGCGAGCCCACCTTTCGACGACGCGGAACAACCGGCTCCTGCATCGACGTTGCCTTCGCATCCAGAGGCATCGAGGCGACATGGCGCCGATCACTATCTCTCCTTGGGGCTCTGATCATTACTACATCCTAATTGAACCCACTGCGATGGAGGCGTTCAGGCGGGCGGAGTGCGTTCAGGCGGGCGGTCGACGAGGCGGCGGCCACTGGAGCAGATTTCTTTTCAAGTCTAGTCCGAAGCGCTCTCGCAGCCACCCAACGAGCAGAGGTAAGGGCAGGGCAGCCCACACCTGATATGAAGCTGCTCAATCTGCGCGAGAAGAGAGATCGCGCAGAGCGACAGGCGCGCCGGACTGACAGAGCCGCCGACTGGACTGTCTACAACCGCTTGGACGCAGCAGCGCGCCGCCACGCCAAGAAGCTATACCGCCGGCAGTGGGCTTCACTATGCCAAAGGATGGAGGAAGATGTCAGCTCGCAGAGGCTGTTTGACACCCTGCGGCGCATCACCGAACCACAGGCAAACCGTCAACCACTGGCCGCCCTCGCAATCTCCAGCGGGCTCAGCTTTGTAGAATTGGCAGAGTGGTTTGCCGATCGGTTCGCGCGGCCCAGCTCCGCAAACGCCGCTAACATAGCTGCTCCTGAGAGCCCCAGAAGCGACGCCAGTCCATCGCCCTTCGTCTCGGAAGGTCCATGTGATGCGCCGTTCACAGCGGCGGAATTGAACAATGCGCTGCAGCGCTGCCGCCGCCTCTCGGCGCCCGGACCGGACGGGTTCACATACCAGATGCTGGGAAACCTGGATGCGCAGCAACGACAGATCCTCCTGCAGCAGATCAACCTGGTGTGGGAACGCGGGGAGCTACCGGAGGATTGGCGAACCGCGGTCGTTTGTCCCATCCGAAAGGCAGGGCACCCACCTACGGAGCTGAGCGGATACCGGCCAGTGGCATTAACATCGGCGGCAGGTAAGCTTATGGAGCATATGGCGTTGCAGCGTCTGAACGAGCGGGCTGCGGAGGCTGATTTGTTTGACGAGCGGCAGACGGGTTTCCGTGGGATGCGGTGCACGGCTGATTCTATATCGGACGTTGTTACAGCGCTGGAGCATGCCAGGGCAGCAGGCCAGGTTGCGCTGCTGCTGCTACTGGACGTCTCGGGCGCTTTTGACAACGTTCACCGCGCACCAATTCTCGCGGTGCTTGAGGGGGCTGGTGTGAGCGGGCGCCTTTTGCGATACGTTCGTGGCTTCCTGAGCGGGCGCACCATGCGCGTACGAGTAGGGGTAAGCTCTCCAAGCCTCGCCCGGTCGACATGGGCGTGCCGCAGGGCTCTGTCCTATCACCATTTCTGTTTAATGTGGCCATGTCGGTGGTGCCAGCCTCCCTCCCGACGAGTGGGCGACACCATGTGTACATGTCCATATATGCAGACGACATAGCTCTGTGATGCCGGGGACCACCGGGCGAGGCGATCCGTGTGCGGGGGTGCCTTCAGAGAGCCCTGACCGCAATCGATGCCAGCTTGCGCGGCCTTGGTCTGTCGCTGAGCGCGGACAAATCGGTGGCCATGGCCTGCGTTTCGCGCTCGCGCGTGCACCTTGCGCCACTGTCACTGGACGGGACTCCGATTCCTTGGCGTAAATCGGTGCGGTACCTTGGCTTGGACATCGACTGGCGCCTTTCCTTCCGCCCCGCGGCGACCAAGGCCTGTCTGCAGATGAAGAGGATCCCCGCCGCCGTGCACAAGCTCACCGCTCGAGGCCAGGGCATCTCCCAGCAAGCCGCGCTGCGTCTATACAATGCCGCAGCTTTGGGGGCGGTGGTCTATGCGCTGCCGCTCGTCACGGTGCGCAAGCCGTGCTGGAAGAAGCTCGAGTTTCAGCACCGCAAGTCCCTGCGCGTGTCCCTAGGCCTGCCCAAAAAGTCGCAGTGCGCCGCAACGTTGGCCGAGGCCGGAGCGTGGCCCCTTGAGCTCCAAGCAGCGCGCAGGGCACTGAATCACATCGACCGGCTTCACCGCGCACCGGACGGCGGCTCGCTCCTGCAGCGTATGCGCTCGCACCCGCGCTCACGAATGGGCGCGGCGCTGCTCGAGTATGAGCAATTGACCCCAGGCCCACCCCCCTACGTCTCCTGCGCGCCCTGGCCTGCTGCCTCGGAGGTACAGCGAGAGATCGTCGGCATCGCGGGAAAGCGGAGCACACCCCACTGTGCTGTGCAGCAGCTGGCCAGAGCCGTCATACACGAGGAGCTCCAGGACCATCTCCTCGTGTACACCGACGGCTCAGTGGCCCGCGACAGCTGCTCCCTTGCTGCTGCGGCCACCATCCCCGCCCTGCGACTGCACAGCCAGCAACACGCAGCCTTCCTGGGCTCCTCCACCACGGCGGAGTTTATGGGGATCCGGCTCGGGCTGGACCTGCTGCTCACCCTCGGCCCTCCGCCGCCCAGGAGTGCTCTGCTCTGCGACTCCCGCGCCGCCCTCAGCCGCCTGCAATTTAACGGCCGCGGTACCCCACTAGTGCGGGAAATTCGCTCGCGCATCGAGCGCCTCGGGCAGAGAGGTTGTGCCGTGCGTGCACAGTGGGTGCCCGGTCACTGCGGCATCGCCGGCAACGAAGAAGCTGACGACCTCGCGACCGCTGCACACCAACTACCTGCCAGCGATCTGCCCCTTGCACTGGAGGACGTGCGTGCGGCCATCCACGACCATCTCCGTAAGCAGCACCCCGACCCACGCATCGCGGGAGGTGAGCGCATCGACAGTGTCACCGGCTGTCGCGCACTTACACGGTCAAAACGTGCAATAATCCTCCGCGCGCGCATTGGCTGCGTGTGGCCAGGGGAACGACGGGTGCGTCACGGAATCGCGACGAGTGATGTGTGTGACGGATGCGGTGCAGTTGAAACACTAGAACATCTGCTTCTTCGCTGCTCCGCGTTCGCCGATGCTCGTCGCGATATGCTCGCGGCCTATAGGGCGCAGGGCATACTACCAGACTCCATAAAAACGCTATTGTGGCCGCAGGGCAGTGCGCGCACTCGTGAGCGAACTTTGGTGAGCCTCTGTGCATTCCTCGAACACACGGGCTTGACGTCCCGTCTGTTCTCCGTCAGGTAGTTACACGCAGTGACCGAACGCTCCGCGAGTTCTACCTTGAACGATTAATAACCGGACGCCCACTCCAGTTGTAACCAACACAGTGCTGTGCGCGTGTGTGATTTAATTCCTCTAAAATGAACTAATCACGCGCACAACCTGGACACATTTCTTATTGTGTAAACAGTTTGTAGCCCCGCCGCGGTGGCTCAGTGGTTAGGGCGCTCGACTACTGATCCGGAGTTCCCGGGTTCGAACCCGACCGCGGCGGCTGCGTTTTTATGGAGGAAAAACGCTAAGGCGCCCGTGTGCTGTGCGATGTCAGTGCACGTTAAAGATCACCAGGTGGTCGAAATTATTCCGGAGCCCTCCACTACGGACCTATTCGTTCCTATCTTCTTTCACTCCCTCCTTTACCCCTTCCCTTACGGCGCGGTTCAGGTGTCCAACGATATATGAGACAGATACTGCGCCATTTCCATTCCACCAAAAACCAATTATAAACAGTTTGTACATATTACTTCTCCCCCTGTCCTCTATTCCTGTCCCCTCACCTCTTTCATTTCATTTCTCCATTCTGCCTGCTGTTCTTTATTTCCGCTACCCCAGCTCAGGTGCTTCAGTATCGATGGCAGATGCCGGAGCTAGCAAAAATCTTTTCCTTCCTTTTTACTATTATTTTTAATAAAACCACTACCACCACCCCCACCTGTCCGGCGTGAATTGTGAGACAGACATCATTTCCTTTCCCTAAAACCAATTTTCATTTCAATTTCCTTCCCTTACGGCCCGGTTCGGGTGTCCACCGAGATATACGCGATTGAATTTCTGTGTCCAGTAGTCTTATATATTTATTTAGCAATAGAATCGGGTACCATTCCTGAGGGCATGAAGCGAGCAAGAGTTGCTGTAATCTTTAAAGGTGGAAACAGAAATGAAGCAACTAATTATCGACCGATTTCTATATTACCTGTTTTCTCTGAAGGACTAGAAAAGATCATTTACTCACGCCTAATAAATTTCTTAGATAAAACTTGGGCGCTGACCGATTGTCAGTTTGGATTTAGAAAAGGTAAATCTACGGAAACGGCGCTGCTTGAAATAAAAGAAAATATACTACTCAGCATTTAAAAGGGAACATATACGCTCGGTTTTTTTGTTGATTTCAGCAAAGCTTTTGACTGTCTCGACCTTAAAATACTTCTTAAAAAACTCACTTGATAAGGCATCCGTGGAAAATCTTATGATTTGCTTAACCCGTACCACAGAAATTGAAGCCAGTGTGTCTGTATTAGCAACCACCAGACATTCCTACTTCCAATATCTTGTGGTGTACCACAGGGGAGTGTATTAGGCCCGCTTGTGTTTAACTTATACATAAATGACATAGTTCATATTGACAACACTGTACAATTCGTTATATATGCTGATGACAGTACTGTGCTTATTTCTCGTAATGATCCCAATGCCCTTGTGTCACATTGTAATGATGTACTTGAAAAATTGTCTGTCTGGTCCCAATTAAATCGCATAGAAATGAACACCCAGAAAACGAAACCTATTTTATTTCGAGCCAGAAATAATAAATTCATTCTAGAAAATTCCATAATGATTCAAGATAAAAATATTGACCTTGTCGATACTCACAAAATTCTCGGTGTCTATTTTTCGTGCCAATTGAGTTGGGACACTCATGTCAACTATGTTGCAAGGAAAATATCTTCAGTGACAGGAGCTCTGTCGCAATGTCGTACTGTTCTGCCGCAAGAAGTTAAACTTCAGTTATATAACGCATTATTCGCCCCGCACGTGAGCTACTGCAGTCTGCTGTGGGAAAGCACCACAAGAGCAAATATTGAGAAGATCATAGTGCTGCAAAAAAGGTACCTTCGCTACTTAGCCAATATTAATCATCACTCTACGACAAGACATCTCTGCAAAATACAAAATTATTAGTTTTGACTATCACTATGAACACCGATTGCTACATGCTTTCTATTTTTCTCAGCATGACAGCCAGAGATTCCTTCGTTCGATGGCATTGCTGCAACCTAGAGCTACTCCTTCTTTAACTCGAATTTCCGAACCCTGGTTACTCCCATACTCCCAGCATATGTTCGTGGTCAGAATGAGGTCGAACACTTATCTGCGACGATTTTAATGGCAGCGGTACTGCGAACCTGGCTAATAATAATAATTGGCTTTGAGGGAAAGGAAATGGCGCAGTATCTGTCTCATGTATCATTGGACACCTGAACCACGCCGTAAGGGAAGGGATAAAGGAGGGAGTGAAAGAAGATAGGAAAAATGAGGAGCCGTAGTGGAGGGCTTCAGAATAATTTCGAACCTGGGGATTTTTAACATGCACTGACATCGCACAGCACATGGGCGCCTTTCCGTTAAAATGGAGGTGAAACGCAGCCGCCGCTGTCGGGTTCAAACCCGGAGACTTCGGATCAGTAGCCGAGCGCCCTAACCACTGAGCCACCGCGGCGGGTAATGTGAGGCAGATTATAATAAAAAGCAACAGGAGGCCAGGGTGCAGGAATGAGCGTAACTTCGGTCCTGATACAATTAAGTCTTATGCTGCGCCGGAGCCGCTTGATAGCGCCTCTCATTTTGTGCGCATGCGCAGAGGTATCAGTGGGGGTATACGTATAGAGCAGGGCGTTTGCCAGTGTGGTATAGCCATGGAGAAAGAGAGCGAAATTGCTGCTCAACTGCAATTGGTGCTCAGCAGCTCAGCGTAGCTCAAGCTACATATATCCTGGCATAGCTGAGTTAAGCCACTGCAAATTTTGAAGCGACAAGCTGCACTACGCTAGTAGGGTCGCTAGAAATACTTGCTAGTCTGGCGTACGCCGGCTGTGGCGGGTCTGTTGCTGAATGATCACCGCGGTGGCGCTGCTAGCAATCGGTGTGCCTTGACAGCCACGGCGTCTGCGGTACACGCGCACGTTTGAAACGAATTCCCTGCGTGTTTTCTGATGACTGGCGCATGCGATTGCACTTATTTTTTTTATTTCAGCTTATCCGTGGTTTTGCAAAGCGCTGTTCAGTCATCGGCGTAGCGACGCAAATGATTTTTTTTTGCGAACAAATTTTATGCGCGTACTCCAGAATCGAAGGCGAAACGATCGAACCCTCTTACTCTTACACCCTAGTCTCCTTTCTGAATACTGCTTCCATGCCGTATTATATACCATCTTCTGAGGAATTTAAATAAAAATATCCTTGCATCAAGAACGTTACCCGTGATTCTAAACCACATAACCGTGTGTGCGCGCAACAGAGCGCTATTGACAGCGGCATTTTCACTCATACTATTGATCCGATCTCAACTTCTACGGACTCTGAAGCTAATAAAGACTGAACACTCGAAACTCCTAGATGCACGCACAATTAAAACATGTAAGATGAGAACCTGAGTCATGTAAATCATGTGCTTTAGGCAAACTGCAGGAACGCATTCCTTAGTGCTTAGGCATCCGGGTTACAGAAGTAATGAACACAAGCATGCATTCTAAGCAGTTCTTAGAGTCCTGTGCTTGGTAAAATAGCATTATTAGCCCATGCTGTGTAGGTCACACGACCTGTCAGGGAAAAGATACACAAGGATCAGTAATGTATAGCACAAAATGAAAATCATTGTTAAACACTTTTATTTCCATCACTTTGCACTCAGGCTGCACACATCTTTGTTTACACCACCTCCTGGCATCTTCTCATCTTTAACAGCTTCGGCTGCACTTTTTTGGCAGCCCTCTCAACATTGATTGACTTCATGTAGAGGCGCAGGCGAAGCAGAATATAGAATTTGATTATTGCGTTAACAATTTCACGTCCATGTTTCCCACAGGCCAGAGGCGGAAAATGTACATGTTCTAAAAAATCAGCGAAGTCAACTGTGCTCTTTTCGTGCAACCTGTTCAGACTAAAATAAGCAGTGAAGCTGTCTTCAAGGACGGTGATAATTATGTTATTCAAGGGGCCAGACGGATGCAGTAAGCCACCATTATCAAATTTTGCAGTGAAAGCTGCAACCCGATCATTTTCTGTACAGCCACTACTTTTAAGTAGTCAAGTCTGAAGCACAGTCTATGCACTGGCTCTTTTTCAGTCCTTTTCTAGCCGGAGATACCATAAATTAACATCTCGTGGCTTTTTTCCTGTCACACAGGCACTGTCGTCAGAGGTAATACTTGTACGTGGCGCACAAGAAACCAATGCAGTTTTTACATCTTGAGCGTTCTTTTATCAATTAGTCTGTCGAGTCTAGGCAGCATATTCTCGCTGCACGGCTGTTTCTTCGCCACGAAACTAAGGAAGTGTCCACTTTTGGAGCACAGTTTCCCGATGGTGGTAGTTTCGCAAGATTGTAGAATGTGAGTACATTAACAGTAACCAAATACTGAGCGGCATTCCGATGGTCAAAGATCCTGATGATTGCCGAACAATGCTAAGTACGCTTTCAAGTCTGTCTTGGCTCACGTTTGCAGTCATCACATACTTAAAACGATGTGTGCTGAGATCTGCATCTGTGACTAATTAAGTGTGCTCTGAATTGAAACACGAAGTCCCTCTGCTATGCTGTTGCTCAAAAACCCGCCGATTGTGGCCTTTGCATGAATTTCCAACTTTGTGAGGTGTTCAAGGAACTCCTTTAAAATAAAAAGTTTGTTGACTGCGGGTATAATGCTTCTTTTGGCACACGCGCAGTCATTATCCCGATAAGCTTATTTATTCTTTTGCAAAAGATTCAGTGCCTTCCACGAAATCATAAGAGCGTTCTAACGGGGTGCAATAAATAAAAAGACCTTTAATTATATGATCACCAAATAGCTGGAATGCTGGAGAAACTCTCGTTTTCTCAAAAGAATTGGGATTCAGGTGCATGCTGGTGATCTTCGGCATGGCTTTAAGCTAAACACTCGATCTGGCTGTCCATTTTCCAAGCTTCTCGGATTGGTTTGAGCGTGCACCCGACCCTTAGGTGCGCTAAACCATTTGCCTGCAAATGCATCTCGCACGTTTTTAACTAGATGGTGAAAATCTGAAGGAAAGTCAGATGGCGAATTGAGCTGGCAAGATGTGGCGCTTGTCGCGTTGTCTAGACATGACGCGATCACACATACATAAGAACACACAAACCAACACACACGCGAGTCAGCGAGCATGGATTTCACAAAAAAATGGCCTGGCTTAGCTTATGGTTAAGCCTAGGATGGGAAGCATACGTGGCTTGGCAAGCCGTACTTCTCGTTCTTCTCCCGTTTCCGTGGCTCTTTGTAACTTGCGCTTTGCGGTCTGGCGAGCCGCCCTCTCCCTGGCCGACATCTCGCTTCTCAACTGACTCAACGAGTGCGTCACCTTTTATACAATTGCGTGACGTCAGTATCTCCTAGCGATAGGAGCGGGAGTTAGGCCGCCGGCGGAGGCTGCGCGTCCGCAAGCGAGCGCACGAGTTGAGCCCCAGCTTTCACAGCTGTTGTGACGTCATATCATGTGGTGCGCCGGTGTAGGTCAAGTGGTAGCTACGCGGCCGCGTGCGGCGCAGCAAGGAAGAGCTCGATTTTGCGGCTAGTATGCTTCGCATAAAAACCAGTATTATGGGCTCGCGACCAAGAAGCAGCGCGCACCACTACCGCAGCCACGGCACGACCGCTCCTGCAGGCACGACGTTCCGAATGTGTGCAGCGCCCCCTGCGCAATCATCAGAGGCGCGGCCAACCGGTTCCGTAGAGAGCCCCGAGCGAACGGCAGACTATCAAGTATTTCTAGGGACCCTAACGCTAGTCAACACCCGAGCCGGTGTATGTCGGAGCACGAGTGACGTCACGCACGGCGCAGGTGGCCGCCGCCGACTCCGTCGCCTTTTCTCTCTCTCTCTCGCTCCCTAGTCACACCGAGCCACAGGTGTCCCGCCACTGCGCAGCGCCGCGCCTTTCCTAAAAATGCAGCTTTCAGTTTAAAAAATAATAATAATTGGTTTTGGGGGTAAAGGAAATGGCGCAGTATCTGACTCATATATCTTTGAACACCTGAACCGCGCCGTAAGGGAAGGGTAAAGGAGTTATTGAAAGGAGAAAGGAAGGGAGAGGTGCCGTAGTGGAGGGCTCCGGAATAATTTCGACCACCTGGGGATCTTTAACTCCACTGACATTGCACAGCACACGGGCGCCTTAGCGTTTTTCCTCCATAAAAACGCAGCCGCCGCGGTCGCGATTTTAAAATTTCTCTTTCTTCTTTCCCTCCCTCCTTTATCCCTTCGTTTACGGCACGGTTCGGGTGTCCACCGAGATATATGAGATGGTTACTGTGTTATTTCCTTTCCTCAAAAACCAAACAAAACAAGTGAGCCGAAGGCGTTGATAGAATTCATTTGCGTTGACAACTTTGCAAAGGCTGTTCATTTTCACGAAAGAAAACGAGCACAACCGGCTCCGTGGCTCAGTGGAGACCTCAATCTCGCTTTCATGTACATGGCGTCGGTGTCAAAAGCCTGCTTTGATTGCGTTCCGCACACTGGATAGGCAGTGCGCCCTCCCTGCCACCCTGGGAGGTCGCATGCAGTTAATGGTTGATCGCGATAGATTGATCACCAATTAATAGCTGCGGCCTAGGAACTGCTGCAGTGCCGCATGTCAGCCACAACGCCGTCAGCGCTAATTCATTCATTCCACATCTCTCTCTCACCACAAATAAAAGCACGAATGAGGCGTCCACATATCCAGGGAGCCAGTTACCCAAGCAGCACGGGTCATCTGCCCAATATAGCAACAGGATGGTCCCATGCATCCTGGTCATTTGAAGGGCCTAATAATAATAATAATAATTAGTTTTTGGGGAAAGGAAATGGCGCAGTATCTGTCTCATATATCGCTGGACACCTGAATCGCGCCGTAAGGAAATTTATAAGGAAGGGAGTGAAAGAAGAAAGGAAGATGGAGGTGCCGTAGTGGAGGGCTCCGTAATAATTTCGACCACCTCGGGATTTTAACGTTGCCTGATATCGCACAGCACACGGGCGCCTTAGCGTTTTTCCTCCATAAAAACGCAGCCGCCGCGGTCGGGTTCGAACCCGGGAACCCCGGATCAGAAGTCGAGCGCCCTAACCACTTAGCCCCCGCGGCGGGTCTTTGAAGAGCCGGCCTTCGCGAATACGGTACCAATGTTGGGCTAATTACCTGTGCTGCTTGGGTATGCGCCCTTCCTTTGCTCAAAGCCATCGCCGTCTAGAAAATTGTCAACGCCAACTCCAATGAACACAGTGAACGGTGATATCTTTCGCTTTGTATATCCTGGATTATCTGAGCTAATCCACATTACATTTTTCCTTCCTTCTTAACAGCCCCATTCCCCAGCACACGGCCTTGAGCCTCCCTTAATAAATAAACAGCTTATTTATACATTCATTCTTCAAAAGGGTTGGTCTCAGGAGCCTTTGCTCCTCTTAAACAAAACGATAGAACAAGAGCGACTATTGTCGCCTAAGGGCCGCAAACAATATTAGAACACAGTACCCATGACACAGTGTTAATTCTGTTCAAGGAAGATACTCGCCTCATACCTTCATGCTGTACTGCGGAATGGTCGTTAAGCACTGGTTGTTCTTAAGCTTTTGCTTGTAGAACTGCACAAAATACGTGAGATGTCAGCGCACATCGCATAGCCTTCAATTATTGCGCCCCTTCCGAAATTCTTTTCACCCAATTTTATTTTATCAGAGTAGCCTGAAGGATGAGCTTACTTTCTGTCTGCATTCGTTACCTTATTCATCACTGCTTTGATGGCACCGGTCAGGTGTCCACTTTGTGTGCGGCAGTTGTCGCGCGTATTTTTTCCTTATAAATAATAATATTAATTGGTTTTGGGGGAAAGTAAATGGCGCAGTATCTGTCTCATATATCGTTGGACACCTGCACGAGCCTGCGCGGTAACAAAGGAGTAGCTCAAGAGCACTGCCAGGATAACAAAAAAAAATATACATTTGTTTCAGCAGTAATTTTCTCACTCGCGCTGTACACTGCATTCGATGTTTTTTTGTTGAGGAAATGAAAGGTGCCGCAACTGTCTCGTTTATCGGTGGACCCCTCAACGGTTACCTGAGAGACGCTCTTCTCTGCGTTTCTACTCGCCGCGGTGGCTCAGTGGTTAAGGCGCTCGGCTACTGATCCGGAGTTCCTGGCGGGCGGGCGGGCGGGCGGGCAGGCAGGCAGGCAGGCAGGCAGGCAGGCAGGCAGGCAGGCAGGCAGGCAGGCAGGCAGGCAGGCAGGCAGGCAGGCAGGCAGGCAGGCAGGCAGGCAGGCAGGCAGGCAGGCAGGCAGGCAGGCAGGCAGGCAGGCAGGCAGCCAGGCAGGCAGGCAGGCAGGCAGGCAGGCAGGCAGGCAGGCAGGCAGGCAGGCAGGCAGGCAGGCAGGCAGGCAGGCAGGCAGGCAGGCAGGCAGGCAGGCAGGCAGGCAGGCAGGCAGGCAGGCAGGCAGGCAGGCAGGCAGGCAGGCAGGCAGGCAGGCAGGCAGGTGAAAACTTTATTGATGAGCCTTATGAATAAGTTAATGCATAGGATTGGTCTGGCTCTTGATCGCGGGTGGTGGCCAACAGTCCATAACGTGAGGCAACCTGTCCAGCCCTCTCTAACAGCCGCCTTTGTGAGGCCGGTTCGGATCTGGAGACCGCGATTTCCCAATCCTCTTTGTCCGTGAGGTTCCAGCGAGATGGTGGTTGGAAGTCTCCGCAGAGATTAAAATGTGGTCAAAGTTCACTCTCGGAGCCCCACAAAGAGAGCATTCGGTTCTGCATTGGCCTTGGTGGATAAGGGCTAAAAAAGCCGGTGAAGGGAATGTGCGAGCCTGGAGCTGTCCAGGTAGTTTGTTGTTCTTTCGACAGGTAGAAGTGGGGGGGGGGGATAGACGGGCATTTGCTCTCTGTAATGGAGGGTTATTTCATGATAGGTGACGAGCCGGTCCCTAGCGCTACCCCGGTCTACGGTCTGCCCTGCTCGGTTGAAGTACACTCGAGCAAGAGAGTGAGCCACTTCGTTGCTGGGGTTGCCTGCGTGGGCTGGGACCCAAACTTTTTGAAGTGGTCAGGGTTCTGAGGAGTAAGAATCGAGAATTTTTCGCGTGATAGAATGAATCTGTCCCCGTGCAAATTTCGTGATTGCTGTTTAGAGTCACTCAGAATGAGTGTTGCAGCGGAGGAGAAAATGGCAAGCGCTGTGGCCGCTTCTTCGGCTTCAAGTGAGGTTGTTCCTGGAAAACATGTTCTCTTTTGTCCATAGCAACCAATTAAAACTAGTCATAGGTGGGGACCTAAATATTAATCTCCTTAAACATAGTACGGCATCACAGGATTTCACATTACTCCTTGAGTCACACGACTTCAAGAACGTCATTACAGAGTCAACGCGCATCACAGTAGAATCAGAATCACTAGTAGATATGTTCATCACCCAGCGTTACATAGACGATATAAAGGCTGGTGTCATTGCGACTAGTATAAGCGACCACTTGCCAGTATATATGTTTTGGAATGCTGATACTCAGAATAAAAGAAAAGCTATTCTAGAAACGTTCACAGTTGAGGACATATCTCCTAATGCGCTTGACAATTTTCGGACTCAAATTTCCTTAACAAACTGGGACGCCGTGTTCGAATCTCGCCAAGCAAATGAGGCATATGATATTTTCCTCAATATTTTCAAGCGCGTTTACAGGGATTGCTTCAAAATTAAAAATGTTAAAAAACCTAAAAGAGTACGGAAGCCTTGGATTACGGCCGAATGCCTTGCTATGATCCGTAAGAAGACATCCATGTATGCGCAATTCATAAAAAGTAGGAACCCAGCAGACCTCGCTAATTTTAAAAAGTACAGAAATTTTGTGACGCGCTTTCTTCGAAATGCAAAACAGGTTTATTTTAACAGCTTACTTGGCAGGGCAAATAATCGCACCGATGAGCTATGGCGCGCTCTAAATACCATCATGAACCGCAATAAATCGAGAAATGACGATATTCAAGTAACACAAAACGGAAAAACTCTCGAGGGCCTTCAACTCGCAGACGCATTTAACTCCTATTTTGTCAACTTAGTAAAAAGTGGTCATGATGAACGTGTGACGAGCTACTTGCGTAATCGTAACGAACATACCGCTTTTTTATCCAACATCTGAGAATGAAATACGTTTGGTCTTTACATCACTAAGCAATAGCAACACAAGAGATATTGATGGTCTTAGAATTACACCAATCAAATTTGTCTTAGACTACATTTTGCCTGTGCTCAATCACATATACAACTTATGTTTGTCATCAGGTGTATTTCCCAATAGCATGAAACGTGCTAAAGTGACTGTTATTTATAAATCAGGCGATAAAAACGCATTTTCAAACTATCGCCCCATATCTGTCCTTCCCGTTCTCTCAAAACCGCTTGAGAAGTTAGTATTGCTGAGGCTGGACTCATTCTGCAATAAGCATTCATTAATTTCCCCTTTCCAGTTTGGCTTCCGGAAAGGTATGTCCACAGAGTTAGCCTTACTAACACAAAAAGAAATAATCCTTAAGTCATTTTTGGATAAGAAGTTAATAATGGGCATTTTCATAGATTTCACAAAAGCATTCGACAGCTTAAATCACCAAACGCTGATAGCAAAATTAGAATTTTATGGGTTTCGAGGCATTGCCTTGGAATTTCTCAAGTCATATCTTTCAAACAGAAAACAATGCGTTGCTATAAATAACAATTTTTCTTCTCTAATGAACTTGAATGCAGGCGTTCCTCAGGGCAGCATATTGGGGCCACAGCTTTTTAACTTGTATATAAATGATATAGGGAATATAGCCGAGAAATCACAACTTATTGTTTATGCCGATGACACAAGTATTTTTGTTCAGTCAGATAATCCCAGTGATTTGTGCAATAACGTAAATTTGACACTACAAAACTTATACGAATGGAGCAATAGAAATTCCCTGCAGATCAACAGTGCAAAAACCAAAGCTGTGTTATTTACACCCTATCAAAAGCCAATTATCTACAACTTTAACATTCATATCGGCAATAATCCTATTGAAGTGGCTTCAGAAGCAGACACTTGGTGTGACATTTCACCAGCACTTATCATGGAACTCACACGTGCAGCATATATTAACCCATCTTGCCGAAATATCAGGAGTACTCTGGAGGCTTCGTTATATTTTACCACTGAAATTTAAGCTATTAATATATAACGCGTTGTTCTATGCTCAACTAAATTACTGCGGACTTGTATGGGGCACAACATCAAAAGAAAACATAAATAAGATTTTTTCTCTGCAGAAGAAAGCCCTTCGTCACGTAGTCAACATTCCAAGTGAAAGCCCATTACATAATACCTATTATGAATACAAAATTATACCCTTTGCAGTATTATATGACTTGAACCTGTCGATGAGATATAAACATAGCTTAAAAACTAATAACAATGCATTTTTGTCTTTATGTAGTTTAAAAAGCCTTCCTGACAGGGGGTATGTATTTCGGAATAAAGGAACATGGCACGTGCCATTCAGTAGGCTAACAAACGGGCTAGATAGCGTCGAAAATCGCCTTCCGAGACTATTGAACAAATTAATAATGATGGAAATCGACCTGCAAACAGCCACTAAATGTAATATAAAACTTCATTTCATCAACCAGTTTCATGGCGTTTAACAGTGTCAACCATCTTCATAACCAAAAACAGAGCTTTTGTAACACGTCATTTCATCCCAGAGTACTGTAGTTGTGTGTATTTGTCTTTACTATTTCTTTTCCCTTATATTCAGGCGAGTTTGTTTATTAACATTGTCATTTTTCAGGTCTGCTATCACGCGAGTGTTTGTTGCATTTTTGTTGTATTTTTTTATATTGTAACAAGACTGCATTTGTAACATTATTCATTTCCTGCGCGAAAATCGCATGTGCTGTGAATTGTTCTCTTTTAAACATTCAACATTTCATGCATAACTGCTGCACAAACTGCAATGTAAACGGGGTGGGGACTCAGTCAAGCTTGCCTTAGAGCAGCTTTTTGTCCCCACTCCCTGCATTTTTATTTGTACTAAAAATGCAAAATAAAGATTGATTGATTGATCCAGCACGAGGCTTGATGTTTAAGGTTATGCAATGCTACAGACTTGGCGTAGGCCGAATTGTGGATGTACTCGGCCGCGTCCGCATACACCGCGTCTTTGTCGTTAGCAGGAGCTTTATGTAAAGCCTTCGCACGAGCTTCGCACCTACTCCTCGTCTATCCGCCAATCCGCGATAGCACAATATGTGCCCGTCTTTTAGTACTGTATACGCCTCACAGGTCCTCCTAACTTCTTTAAGCCCTATGGCATCCCATTAATGCCCGATAGTTCCTCGAACAGCACTGCTAGGCTAGCCTCACTAGATAAGGTTCTAGCGTTAAACGTTGCCAGGTTCAGATTCCAATGGCGGCCTGTCCGGAGCCAGAGATTCTTAGCACCCTTCGCAGCCGCTGGGGACTGAGGACCGAGGATTAATTGGTTTGTCATGGAAGGTTGTGGCGAAGTGCTACACCAGGATGGCGAAATCCTGTTCTGGTGAAGGAGTGCGTTGTTGGTTCTCGTCACCGAGATCAGGCCGCACCCCAGGCCTGCTTATGCAATTCCATAGACACGCGAAGTCTTTTTTTCCAAGCCCGGCCGAGAATTGCGCAGCGCCGGGATTCGAACCTCGGTCCTTTTGCACGTGAGGCGGACGCTGTGCCTCTACGCCATCGCTGCACCTAATGCATTGTGTTATGGTACGCTTAATGCGCTGAGTATGTGGTGTGCAGCGGAGATTTTCGTGGAATTGTATGCCTAAGAATTTTACTTCCGTAACGCGCTCTAAAGGTCGAGACTGAAAAAATTATCGAATTATCGATGTTAATTGGTCTGTTGCTAGAAGAGAATACAATATATTTGGTTTTATTAGCATTGAGTGCTAATTGGTTGGCTGCAAGCCACTGTGACAAATCTGTCAGCCATAAGTTTATAGTAGTAACTGCAGTTGATAAATTAGGTGTAGAAAAGAAAGCGCTGGTGTCGTCCGCATACAGAATGATTTCTGGCAAGCCTGCTATGGGTACAATGTCGTTAATATAGAGAAGGAATAACATAGGACCCAGTATGGAGCCTTGCGGTACACCATATTTTATATTTCTTAATTCACATTTGGCCACGACATATTGGGAACGGTTTGAGAGATAACTTTCTAATAGAGTAAGGGAAATACCTCTTATTCCATTGAACTGGAGTTTTTTTAATAAGTATGTCATGTTTAATGGAGCCGAACGCTTTGCTGAAGTCCAAGGATATGCCAAGTGTGTGTGTGTGTGTGTGTGTGTGTGTGTGTGTGTGTGTGTGTGTGTGTGTGTGTGTGTGTGTGTGTGTGTGTGTGTGTGTGTGTGTGTGTGTGTGTGTGTGTGAGTGCGCGCGTGTGTGTGTGTGTGTGTGTGTGTGTTCTATCCTCCAAATAAGTGTTTCTTTTATACTAAGGCAGATTCAGATGACTTATGATTCTGAAACCCATACTGACTGCTACATATCAAACTGTGTTTCTGTAGATGACTAGTAATCCGAGAATTGGTAACCTTTTCAAAATTTTCTGAAAACAGCGGAGGCACTGAAATTGGCCTGTAATTTCCAAGATTGTTCACCGTGCTGCCTTTGTAAAGAACCACCCCACCCTCGCTGTTTCCATGTTCTCTTGAGAAATGCCTGTTGTTAAAGTAAGATTTGCTATATGACAGCGCACATCACATATGAAGTCAGAAATTGCTTTTATTGGTGCTGCTTTGATACCATCATAAGCAGAGGAGCAGTTGTTTTTTAAATTATATATTAGGCTGTAGATTTCTTCAGGGCTAGTTGGAGACAAAAACATGGTATCTGTTAGCCTGTGCTGTAAGCAATTCTAGAAAGGTCCGGAGTCAGCCCCATCGAAACTTCCAAAAGTTAAAAAGTGTTTGCTCATTACATTGCCAAGAGCTTCAACTAGATTCGTTACGCGCAAATAATTTCTCTCTGCGAACTCTACTAAAACCTTCCCCCTGCTATTCCTGGAGCCTATGCCATAGTCGCCTACCACCTGCTCAGGTAGCACATGAGAGCGGGCCAATATTAGAAAGCCAGTGGCAATGCGTGGCCCTAAGTAGGCCCAGAGTTGCCTATGGGCATCTGATATTGGCTGTGGCATCATCATATCATGGATATCATGGGCCGTGTTAGCCAGAGTTCTCCCACAGCCTGCCAGAATTGGCTAGGCCATTTTCAAAACCCGGTTATCATGGGCCACGTTAGCCAGAGTTCGCCCACTCTTTGCCAGAAATGGCTAAGCCATTTCCGAAATCTGGCTATCGTGGGCCATGTTAGCCAGAGTTCTCCCTCTATTTGCCAGAATTGACTAGGCCATTTTCGAAACCTGGCTATATTAGTCTTGGCCTGCCACCTCTTATCCAGTGTTAAAAGTACATGGCAGATGTTGGTGAACATTGTACCATTTATTATACTGGGTAGAAGATTGATTTTATTGTCGAGTACCATCTCGGCATTTTATAATTTTCGAACGCGCTAAAACTCGTTTGAGCTCCAGGGCTGGGCTTGTGCGAGTTCAAAAATTTAAGTTTATTCATCTTTTTCTTACCGAATATTTTCGCAGCACATGCGTGAAGTTGGATAAATAACAAATATTCTTCGACTGCGCATTCGAAGATAGAGGAGAGTTATGAAAAAAAAACTAAATGAAACCGAAGCTCTCAGCAGATCGCGCCGGCCAAAGTGAGCCAAAGTGAGCCAGCCAAAGTAGAAGACTCTGCCACTGAGCGTACCAGTACCAGTAGTTTTACTCTCTCAATCTCATCCTCCGACGTGGCTCAGCTACCCAGGCTGCGGGGCAGTGGCTAAGTACCTGGCGGTGTTGCGCTATCTTGCTAAATTTCTCCTTCTTTTTGTCTGTTCCTGTTTGCTCCTGTTCTGGGGTGATTGGGTGCGGGACGAGAGCTTAATGTCTACTTCTTTTCCTGGCCAGGGGTTTTCCCCTTGGTCGGCATCTCTTCCTAAAGACCAGCTCCCAATTGATCTCTCTTTCCGCAGTGGTGTTTCAAGCGTTCCGGTCGCTTTAGTGCCTACCGATGGCGGCGCTATCCGACTGAACAACCCGGAGGCAGTGAAGGCGGCTCTTAGGTCCACATCGCAGCACTTCATGCACATTACCCATGTCCGGCAGTTCGGCAGGGGTGGTATTTTCTGCAGGTCGCCGGATAAAGACTGTATTGAAGATCTTCTAAAGTGTACGACCTTCGCCAGCCACCCGGTGAGCGCATTCATTCCGCCTCATCTAGCATGTTCCAAGGGCTTGGTCCGAGGGGTCGACTCTCGATTGAGCCCTGTGGAAACGCTTGAGAACTTCTCGCCTGCGGGAGTGATTGCTGTCCATCGATGCAGCAGGATGGTTGACGGAGTAAAAATTCCTACGAAGTCCGTCATTGCCACATTTGCAGGAATATTTTGCCCGTCAGAGATTAAGGTGTGGCCATTGGTTTTTCGAGTAGATGCCTTTATCTCTCGGCCCCTCCAGTGTCAAAACTGCTGGTGATTTGGCCAAAGCGGCAAAGCCTGCAAATCGGCCTTACGCTGCTGTGCCTGTGGGGAACGTCATTGCAGAGAGGAATGTCCTGAACAGCAAGAGAAATGTTGTTTGTGTAGCGGTGCTCACTCTGCTGATTCACCTGACTGTCCTGCACGAGTACAAGAAGTTCAGGTGCTCGAGCTTATAGACAAGCGCAGATGCACGCGGAGAGAGGCTTTTGCCGCAGTCAAGGAGAGAGCCTCAGCCTACTGCAGTGTGGCCGCCAAATGCTCAACCATAATGGATTCTAGTTGGTCCCAGGCTATTACAGCGGCAGTTGAGAAAGCTGTGGCAAATGCAATGGATCGCATTATGAAAACCGTGGCCACGTGCATTTCGCAGGTCATAGCTGCTCAGATGACCAATCTTCTGCAGGCGTCCACCGCTCCGCTCTTGTCTTCCTGGGCTTCGGAAGCTACCCCTCGTTCTGTAGTAATCGATTCCGCTCCACAGAGCCAAAAACAATGTGAGCAACAAAAGACCTCTCAGGCCTCTCCTTCGAATAGCGTTATGGACGCATCCTCTATGGATTGTATGGATATGGAGTCTGATCTCCGCTCCCAGAAACGAAGTGGGTCTCCTCTGAATATTGCCGGTCCATCTTGCCCCCAGTCAAAGACAAAGAAAAGTAACGCAAGTCAAAACGCTAAGACCAGGATTCTAGAAAAGGCAGTCGCGGCTGCGGCACTGCCGCTAAGATAGGGTTCTTAAGTGTACTCCAGTGGAATTGTCGATCTATATTCTCAGCTTCAACAGATTTAAAATGCCTATGCAATCAGCCTCTACCTGATTTAGTTGCTTTACAGGAAACATGGCTAACTTCAAATTTCAATTATCATCTCAAGGATTACCATCCGTTCCGGCTTGACCAATCATCACGAGGGGGAGGGTTGTTAGTGCACATATCTACAAAGTTTTGCCACAGGGCATGCATTTCTTTTCTATCTGCGGACAATGAATGTGAAATCCTTGCGGTTGACCTCAGTTTTCCAGGTCAACAGCCCTTTACGGTAGCTAATGCATATTTCCCGTCTGGTGTGCGTGACACTCGGCCCCTTGACTCACTCATGTATAGTAGCCGATCTCAGGTTCTATTACTTGGCGACTTCAATTCGCACAATGTGACTTGGGGGTTTAAAACAGACAGCTTTCTTTCTAGACTATTTGATTGGGCTTCTTGCAACAACTTGATCTGCAACAATTCCGGATTGCCTACGTTTGTTTGCAGGCAATGCCGCTCTGCCTTGGATTTAACTTTTTCCTCCCCAGGAGTCTCTGTTATGTCTTGGGCGCCTGTTGACTGTGCAACAAACAGCGATCATCTACCGATTAGTTTCAAGTTTGCGTGTAAATTAACTCTTCCTGAGGGACATCAGCGCACGTTAATAAATTACAGTTAATTTAATGACACACTAAAATCAGCCCTCCAAATCACTTCAGACACTCGCGCTCAGAGAAGTGCCGAAAGCAAGGCTGCACATCTATGTTTTGTACTGGATCATGCAAGGCAAAAGTCCGATTTTTTGGTTAAGAGAACAAAGGGTGCAAACGCGAACAATTCGTGGAATGCTGAGTGCACGCGTGCATATAGACGACGGAAAGCAGCATGGAAGAAACTTCTCATCAATCAATGCCCAAAAAATTCGCTGGATTATAAGTATGTTGCAGCAACATTTAAGCGCACTGTCGCCCGTGCAAAGGAGGAGTATAATACAAATCATTATGATTTCCTTTCCCAATCAGGAAATAAACGAGCTTTGTTTAATTTCATGAGGCGCAACAAGGTGATTCCTCCGGCTGCCGACATTGAATCCCTCGATCAGTGCCCTGCTGACATCGCAAAGGCCTTAGAGGATATTGCGTGTGGCCTAGAGCTTCGCTTTACATCTGCTTTACCTTCTCCTACTATATTCACATGCACCTAAAGTGATTTCACTGAGGTCTCTATGCCTGAGCTGTCGCAAATTGTTCTGCGCTTATCCCCAGCGGCTCCTGGCCCCGATAAGGTCAATTCATCTATGATCAAAATTTTGTTCAATGAATCTCCTGCAGACCTGTTGGCTCTAATTAACCATTCTATTAAAGGTCCTTGGATACCGCATGAGTGGCGTCTTGCTGAAATAGTTCCATTGCTTAAAAAGCAAGGGGAGGGCTTAAGTTTAGACAATATACGCCCTATTTCGTTAACATCGAACATAGTGAAATTAGTAGAAAGGGTTCTTCTCAGCCGTGTCATGTTATTCATTTCAGAAAATGCTGTATTGAATCCATGTCAAATTGGTTTCAGGCTGGTTTGTTCAATTTGGTGTGCTCATACTGACCTTGAGAGTCGTATTAAATTAGCTCGCAATAGAAAAAAGTTTGCTGCGCTTGTCACCTGGGATGTCAGTAAAGCATACGACAGCGTGGAGCACTCGACTCTATTATTAAGATTGCAGGAACTCAACTTTGCAAGCTATTTTGTACCCTGGATTTCTGTTTTTTTTTTGGAAAATAGAGAATTTTACTGCTGCCAAAATGGTGTTTCCTCAAGGAGATTTCCACAGACAAGAGGTGTTCTGCAAGGATCAGTTCTCTCACCTGTTCTTTTTAACATTTTTCTAAGCTCAATTTTATGCATTCAAAATGCGAAAACTTTGTGTACGCCGACGATATTGCATTTTTTTGCATCAGCAGGTGACATTCACACTCTTTATCGAACCCTGCAAAATTACCTCAATGTTCTTGACAACTGGCTAGGAAGAATTCATATGTCCCTTAATGTGAAGAAATGCGCATTGTTAGTATTTCCAGTTTCTGTTCCTGTAAATATCTGCCTGGTCTATAGAAATAACATAATACCTCAAGTTCAGACGGTGCAGTATCTCGGTGTAATATACGACTCTACTCTCTCCTGGCGGCCACACATTGAGCAAGTTTCCGCAAAAGGAGTTCGGGCCGTTGGCATCCTGCGCAGGCTTTGTAGTGCTAGGTCAGGCATGAGAAGGCATACGCTTCTAATGATTTATAACATGTACGTCCGCCCAATTTTGGAGTTCGGGTGTGTTTTATTCTCAGGAGCTCCTGCCTATAAACTTCGCCCTCTTGTGCTTTTGGAGCGTGAGGCGTTGGGCCTTTGTCTGGGGCTTCCAAAATATGTCGCCAATGCTGTTCTGCACCTTGAGGCGCGAATGCCTTCGTTATCAGCTAGGTTCCGCCTTTTAACAGTTCAAACATTTTTAAAATTGTGCGACTCACCTCTTCACGCTTCCAGTACAATATTTCTTAGTCAACCTTCCGCCTTTTTTAGTGCTGCCTGGTCTCAATTTCATACCCCGCAGAAATGTTACGTGCAGTCCCTCCTTGATCGCATAAATATTCATTTCACAGATGTCCGCCAAATATATAACAACTCCTCATCTGTCCAGATTGAATTCGATGACATTTTCCCATCGAATGCAAAGCTGCAGCCCTTCCCGCTTCTTCAGAGTCTATTGCAGGACCACCTAAGGTCCTTTCCCTCTCATGTTCTTATTGCTACCGATGCCTCGCAGGATCTCGAAAAGGCAGGTGTGGGAATTTTTTCGCTTTCACTGGATTGGGCTTTTTCTCTCCATCTTCCTGACTTCACTCCCATTTTTCTGGCAGAATTATTAGCAGTAATCTTAGCCTTACGAAAATTAGAATCTACCGTTTCCCAGGTCGTGGTTATGACAGACTCGCTGTCCATTTGCTCTTCCTTATCCTCACCCACTGACTCTCGGCCATTACGCCTCTTTAATTTCCTGATTCCGCTCCATCTAAATTCGGTAAGGTTGCTTTGGGTACCAGGTCCTATGGGCTTTCACTTAAATGAGGTTGCAGATTCCTTAGCAAGAGCCTCTCTCAGCGGCCCAATTGTTGCTGTCCTGCCAACGTGTGCATATACAGCTGCGGTGAGGTTTCGCAGCTACACAATATTTCAGGAATTTGCTGCCTCGGCTCTTACATCATCTCCCGAATATCAGCATCTTCTGCATCCTTGGAGTAGCAAAGACTGGCACTCACGTAGACTAGAGGTCTCTTTCACGCGCTTGCGTTGCCGGGTTCCCCTTCTAAATTTCTACCTTCACAGATCTGGCCTGGCAGCTTCCCCACTGTGCCCTTTTTGTGCCGAACCTGAGACAATAGATCACTTCCTGCTGTTCTGCCGCCGCTTTTCTCATTTGAGGAAGCGTATTTTTCAAATTTCATTTCATCAACTGGGCTTGCCTGTGTCTTCCGCGGTTGTTCTTTCCATTGGCGCTTCTTTGCTTGGACGAAGCGACAGGAATGTGCGCTCTGCTCTGCAAAATTTTCTTCAAGAAACGCAGCGACTCCCATTCTAATTTCTTTTTCCCGCTCTCAGTCAGTACGACATTGCAACATTAAAGGCATTGTGTACTATTATGCACATTAAGCGATTGTCCCGTCTTCGATCTCCAAGTTAACTCAACCCCTTTCCTTCCCTCTTCCAATCTATCAGACTACATACTATTGCCACGCCTTTTCCCGTCAAAACTTTCCTGTATCCAGTAATTAACCACCTGTGTCTTGGCCACTCCCCCGTTGGGGATGTGTGCCAGCAACGTCTGAGGCCTTCCTTCCTTCCTTCAAAGTGAGCTCTCGTACAGGAGAAACTAAAGGAGGAGTATATGTCAACGCCGTCGGGGCGCGGCACGGCGGCGTCTGCCGCGGGCTCCGTAGCTGATCAGTTGAGTTCTTAGGTGCTTCGCAACAATTTCTAAACGCATTCGGAAGCATTCCAAACGCATTCGCTTGGTTTATAACAATGCTGCTGCTGCCATCGACTTCTGTTCTGTTCGTTCGCTGCAACTAACCACTAAGATTCCTTCAAAAATGTCTCGTAAATTTAGCAATTAACGTATGTGTGTTGGCATGACCCTGTTCTAATGATTTCTGTATTTATATATGGCTTAGCCAAGCCGCTAATAAAGTAATATACTTTTTTCTTTAGAAGTGCACAGACAGAGCTCACGCTGTCGCCTTTGTCCGATTTCTGGGCAGAACAACCGGCTTTTTTGGAATTTATGTATTTGAAAGCGTTTTTGTACGCTCTGCTTATCTGGAAACCAGCAAAAGAGGACTTCCTTCTAAAAAAATCAAATGACTTTCATTTCATAAATTTTTTTTAATTAAAAGCGCTTTTTGCATCACTCTAGAGAATTCACTGCCACACTGCGCAGTGGGTGTATGCTTAATAGAGATTCTAAATCAAACATAATAACTTAGTGCAAGTGCATTCCGTAAGCCGACTTTGTGCACAATTATGGTAACGCCCAGAAACGAAACAGTGGCCTCGTAATTTAGACTTATAAGTAGCGCACGCGTGAAATATTTGCTCGCCGCTTCATACACGCACGCGATCACGCGGTGAGAGATTCCTACGCTTCCGTACGTCGTTCCCTGTGATCGCGCCTTGCCCTGTGTTTTTCGATTTGCTTTTTCCTTCCTTTTCTGCAGATCATAAAGTTTCAAAATGTTGTTTTTTGTGCATTTTATTGTTCTGTTGCGTAATTTTCATTGAGGGCTATAGCTCTTGTAGACGTCTTTACTTATTTGCTCGAAAATTAATTTTTTTTGCTTTCGAACATTACCTTTATCGATGAAAAGCATCGGAAATAGTTTCGAGCCACTATTCAATACAGTTTTGTTCGTTTTAGCTTTTTGCATGAAATTTCCAAACCAACAAAAAGTTTGAGGATTCTTCGACGACCAGCGAATAATTCTACGGCCAAATGGTGTTAGGCCCATGTTAATCTAGCTTGTTTTCCACATGTCCCGTATGCGAATCTGCTTGCATAATATTTGATTTATTGCTTTACGATGCTTCTCCTGTGGCTTTACAAAAATACTTTGACGCTTCCGCGTTTTCCACACCCTTGCCTTCAAAACTGCTTATGACTCATTCTCCGAGAATTCCAAACCTCTCTCAGTTGTTTCGGCCCCGGTCCCCTTTTTGAATTCTTGTATCTCCCCTACTCATATTCCGGACGTGCCCTTTTCAAGGCAAGGGTGCTAACCCCTACTACTCGAAGCGATTTTCTTTTTACTCACTTTGTCCTAGCTGTTTTTCCCGTGCGCAGCTACCCGCTGCACCGTTCGCCCCCCCCCCCCCCCCCTCCTCCGGCAAGATCTTGTTTCCTGTACCTTTCAGCTGGAAACTTTTTTTTGCGACCACAAAAGTTGTGTAAAAAAATGGCTCTACCCCCTGCAGCCACCACTCCCTCCTTCCCACATCACCGTTGTCTCCCTGTCATTCGTCACAGCGCTATGCATCGCCACGACACATACATGACTGGACGCGTCTTGCCTTGTCTGTCACGGCGGGCGTCCAACCGCACAACCAGCGCGACGAAAGAGCATGCATACTCGAGCTGGCTCCGTTCGTAGTCTGGGCAAGCGAAAACCCACATCTGATACTATATGAAGAGCTCCGACGCGGTTCCTTCCCTGGCCTGCAATATCTTATTTGTAAGTACTACAAATATTTTATCTCGAGATACGTTTGGAAATTAATGTGATTTGAGGAGTAAGTGTTGATTTGACTACATGCGGCTTTATTTTTTTCGGTAGGAACAGAGAACGAGACAAAGCACGAGGACGACTTCTATGTACTTACTCTCATTGCCAAATGTCTGGCTTGACGTCGTGCTCAGTGCAGATCTGCCCGAATGGTAAGAACTTTATTTTTCATCTTTGGTGCAATGAATTCACCGAACATTCGCTACATTGTCGAACAGCAGGTTTGAATTCATGTGACCTGACATCCGATGCATTCAGGAATATGTTTGTAATGTACAGCTTATGCAGCAGAGCAATCGGAACTGTTTTGTGTTCCACTACAGACCAGTCGGTGAGGATATGTGTACTACGTCCGCGCTGTTTCTCTTTGGCTAACACACTTGCACGTGCAATAGGAAATCCGCAATTTATGGTTAAAGCTTTTGCCAAGTTATCTCTCAATAAAAAAAGGCATTACTCTGGAATGTAAGACGAGTGTTTTGTTTGGTTTTCAAGTCAGTTTCCAATCTGTATTACATGCAGTGAAAGCGACTAAGATAAACAGCTGGATTATAAAAAAATGTGTTCTAGTTTTTTTCAATCCTGTATATTTATTTTGAACCCCATCAAAAGAAAACTACCCTTGTTTAAAACTGTTTAGACTCTATATGGAGGAAATGCTACAACCTGTGCATCTTTACTCGAATAAAAAATGCGCTCTCAATTTAGAGATCCGTAGTTAAACTAACACAAAATTCTGCATCAAATTCCTTTCAATATCACATAACTTTGTTTTTTTTTCACATTGAATATCTATCTGGAGGTGCGAAACTGCGCATTAAACTCAAAATCATCAAATTGGTACAAGGCGAATTAAATTTCTTTCATTTTGTGCAAAAAATGCGGTGCCAGTTGTTACAAAGTATCCTGTAAAATTGTGTCGAGTGTTTTCACGCTGACCGTGCCTCACAAAATTCAGTGTTATTTAATCATTTCTGCATTTGTCTTTTGACGGCCATATTTAGGTTCACCGTGACTTCATCTCTCTTTGCAGGCTCAAAGCATTGTGAGGTCATCGTGCAAGAGGTGGACCGGAGTGTAGTGGAAGAGTCGTCTTGCAAGAGGAGTGCTACAATTGCTTCAGATATTACTGATCAGTTCACAGGAGGACAGCTCCGTTAAGCACTTTATAGATGTCTTAGCCGTTCTACAGCATCTTGCCGAGCTGTGTTGTCCAACCTGAATCATCAGCACGCAGCCCACTTGAAAATAAGTGAGTGAATAAACTTTATTGCTCTAATAAAGGAGTCTTTCTGCTTGCCCGAAGATTGCCGATGTCTTCCAGGCTGAGCGTGGTTGGCGCCCCTAGTCCAAGGCGCCACTGTCCGTGGCCATCGGGCATGCGTGGCTCACTAGGTCTCATTGGACCTTGAGCTGACTGCTGGTTAGCCGGTCCTCCCAATGCTCCGCATTTGGCTCTTTGTTACCTCGGAAAGCTACATTGTGTATGCACTTCCATGCAATATGATAAAAATAAATTTTTTCCCAAAGCCTCTGCCACCGTGGTCTTGGGTCCTCCTTTCCATTAATTCCCAGGATTACTTGTAGCAGCGCAAGCCATTCTGCGTGCGCTAGAAGTGTGATCCTTGCAACTCGATGCAATAAACCGGTCTTTTTCCGGAATTATTAGGCGCCCTCATTTATGAATATTTGCTAGGTTGAATGGTACATACACAGTTCCAGTCATCGGGCAGTGGGTTATGTTACATGTGCCAATTGTCGAAAGCAGGATACAAGTGTTTGAAAGCTGGCTGTTAATGTTTGAAAGCTGGATGCCAGTGTTCGAAATCTAGAAAGCCAATTCGAGGCTTTTACAGACCCATGTCGCGGAACGAACGCCAGGCCTGCGTTGGCCCCTAGATTGGCCAAACGTTGGCCCAAAACTGGCCTGAAAGTGAGACCAATGTGTCAAAGTGGTAGCGCTTTGCCTAAATGCCAATGTAGGACCGCCGTTCATGCCAATGTTTGCCAATTTTCGCCCAGTGTTCGCCCATGCTGTTGTCCTGCCTGATTGTTCGTTTTTGCTTAGGGACTGAAATAAATGATACGAGATACGCGTTTAGAAATAGAGACAAGAAATTATTATACGCTTCATCAGAAGTTTCTGAGCTCTATACGACATCCCAGTTTGTTCCTTGGAGAATAGTTCGAAATTTGATCACAGGACAACTATGCGACATTAAACAGTGCTCAGAAGGTAAACTCATAACTACCAGGAAGAAAGTGGTCCTACCGAGTGAACTTATTCGAACAAACAACCATGGCCGCAGACACGCTTTCTTTTTCGTGCTCAGGATTTTGGTCTTTAGCGCTCTCCGGAGTCATCTTGTTTCCTGAGATGCGACAAGACAGCACTGTGAGGACTTTCCGTCGAGAAGGCATACTAAATGGAACGCAACAGAACTCCGTTGCCGATCGGTTTCCTGTTTTTTTTTTTGCCCTTCTCACGTACGCACGAATACTGAGACACCGTTTCACACCGCATAGAATTTCGCCTTCATCGAAATTCTACCGCCGCTCCCGGATTGAACCCGCGTCTTTGGGGTTAGCAGCCGAGCGCTATAATCACTGAGCAACCGTGGCGGCGATATCTAAAATAAATTTTCTAAAATTTGGTTGCAGCATTACTTTTTATTCTGCGCCGACGATCGAAGTAACATTACACATATTCCAACACCCAAAGCTTCAAGTAGAACTCCCAAGATCATTATGTCTTCACCACGACCTACTTCAACGAGGGCGACGTGCTCATCCCACAGCCTCATGTAGCAGCACGTGTTGCTGCAATTATCACGTCATTGCTCCTTAAGGACAGCCCGTGCTGGGAGATGGCGCAGAAAGTTGTGTCCGATTCGGCGGCAGCCACGCAGAGCACGAAGACAGGATTAGAGTTCAAGAAGGCAAGTAATGCCAGGGCTTTGTTCAACCCGGCACCACTGGTAGAGAATTTTCTTAATGTCGCCTGAAAAAGGCTTTTGGACCACGCATGTGGCATTACATGGAAAAAAAAGGCAGCGCATGAAAAAGGACGAGACGACAGACACACCGCGCTTGGGTCAGTGCTTCTCATTCTCATATTCCTCGCACTCTCACTCTGTCCACTAAATAACCATCAACTAACTGGTCCCCAGTTTCCCTACTGGGTGTCTTCGAAATTTTATTAAAAAACAGCTTAACGATGCAGCCGGACAATTATGAACACGATGAGGCACGAGTGCTAAACAAAATATATCTAATGACCGAGTGAGATTCAACTGCGGTACCAAGATTTAAGGAACAAAAACGTTTAACCCGCTTTCTTGATTCATATTGTTTTAGTCGCTAGGACATGTTACAATGCGAAACGAACGTTAAAGGCGAAAATTCGAGAAAATGTCAAAGGACTAATCAAGCAGGCCTCGCCGAAGGTCGCGTTTCCGTTCCAAGCACTAATTTCTGTGACTGTAAATTACATGTTCTTGCTTTTCTGAATGAAACGGCGTTTTGTTCACAAAGCCGACTTGCACCGGGGCGTGCCATCAACGGACTCCGCCACTAAACGCGCTGTGTGCGTACGGTGCAGAAATCAGCCGGCATGGGCAGCGAGTCCTCCTCGATGATGTTGCAAAGGATGGCCAGAGATTCCCCGGCGTTCAGCATACCCCACACGTTAGGACCGCGAACAAACTCGGTCACCGTGAGCACGAGAAACCGGAGCTTGAGGAAGAAAGGCCGCACCGCGGAACGGAGGCCAGCTGCCTCTCCGTCAACCTTGCCTCTCTCGAGACACTGCCTGCGGCCATAGGCGTGGACGGCTTGCAGCACCGACATCTCGGGTGCATTGTGCACGTTGTCGAGAATGTAGTTCGCGCTGTAGTGCAGGCAGGATTCGAACGTCTTCGACGCGAGAACGAAGAGGCCATTGTTTGGAGGACGGCCTTGCCGCACCCGTCCACGCCGTCTTCGCCCATCGTCAGGATGTAGTCCAGAAACGGACATACGTCATCGGGCTCCATATAGCGCTCCACGTATGCGACGCACCTGGCTGCCAATTCAGGCACCATGTATTTGACTGCAGCGCTGCGGGTGCAGATCGCCTGGTGAACGCCTTCCACGTCGAACTGTTCACTGTAGAAATACCTGCGTCGCAGAGCAGGTGAGCATAACAGGACCCGTGGTCGTTTTACAAAAACAAAAGTGCAACATAATCGTCCCACTTTATTCTTATTTGAACGAGAAGCAGGAAACGCTTCCTGTAGTCTATTGAGATAAAACATAAAGGCAAACCTCTGGTTGTGGGCAGTAATGGTTTCTGGGTGGCAGGGTACCGTAACCAGCATGCTATGGAATTAGTGTTCAAACAAGCAGGCCGTTCGCCCAAACGCCGTTCCCTTGATTAAATATCGCCAAGGAAAAAGACCTTTCCAATAAGTAATCCTTTAACCAAGTTATGAATGCGACATTTGCTGGTTGGAACATGCATGGATTAGGACACGGCAAAAATCTAGGGCTGTTAATGGCAGTGTAATGGAGAATGTCATCACGTGACCTTACAACTTTTAATAGGGATGCCTGCGGACGATCACAGCAGGGCCGTTAGAGAGAATAACGGAGCAGACAGCGAGCTTAAGTCTCATAGAATCAGTATGGTAACTGTGGATGAGTCCAGTGTGTGGGCCGCAGGTCAAGGAGGCTTGGAGGACTCAGGGTTCCGAGCCGTACTTCGCCTTGTTTGGCGCCTAACGCACAGCACAGAGACCTGATACTCTTCTCTTTCTCGGTATTTGCTATGTTTGGTTTCCTAGGTGGCATTTCAAATTTTGTTTTAGTGATGATGTGTTAACTTATCGCATTCCCCTCTTTACTTGCATGTTAATTTGATGGCCCCTCTACAGATGTTGTCAGAATACACTGCAAAATAATCAAGCTTATATTTCTGCATGTAATACGAATTACAGGCCGTCAAGTGCTTTTGAGCAAAATACATAAATGAAGCGTTAGCGAGGGGAGGTTCTACCGTAGCAGCCCTTCAACGCCGTCCGGATGCAGGTCCATAATAGTGAGGCGATCTTCTCTGGCGAAGTGCCCAAAACACATGGCCCTGTAGACGTCGTTCTGCAGGGCCAGGATCACGCGATGCGCTTTGAAAGATGCGTGCTGTTCGGGAGCGTGTTCCCAGTGCACGACTATTTCCACATCGGCAAGCTCCCGTGTGCCGAGATATATCCACAGCGAGAACTGCGAAAGAATAAATTAGATTAGTTGGCTGCAGCAAACGAGTTATAAATTGTGGTGCCTAACATACGAAACTGACACGTGGGCTATGAGGGACGCCGTATAGTGGCGGAATCTGAATTAATGTAGACCAGACCGCCTGAGGTTCTTACGTGCACTGACACCGCACAGAGCAGGGGCGGCTTGTGCGTTTCACTTCCATTCAAAATGCGGCCGCCGCGGCCAGGATCAAACCCCCATCTCCATGGCGCAAAACGAAGAGACACTGATAAAAGCCGCGTGACGACGGCGATAAGAATATAAAAAGAAACATAAAATTAGTTTGCAGCAATATGTATTTCTTACGAAGAGCCGCCCTTTAAAGCAGCAGCGCTTCCCGATTCACTGCTCACTAAGCATCAATACAATATCAACAATAAAGCAGGTGGTGTCAAAATGCAAACAAAGCACCGAACACGCAGAGTTTTTATGCACGAAACTCAAACGTCAAGGTATGAGTCTCGACATGAGTTTCAATTACGTCCGAGTCTTCAGGGCACTCTGGAAAAGCAGAATTGAGACCCACAGAAGGAGCTTTTACAGAGGCTGTTTAAAGCAACCCGTGTCTCAAGTGCTCATAGCGCTGTGAGCGGGACTATTTTTTTAGTGTCAGGGTAGGGCTGCCCACGCCAGCCGTGGTCACTGAATGGCTCATGAAGATACATACAGTGCAGTGGTAGATACTACGATGGGAGGGATAAATTAATGAAAATTAAGTTCCCCGGCCCGTGTCGCAAAGTATAATGGGCTTTACTATGTAGTGTGTGTTGGCTGCAATGAAAAAATTAAAAAATAATAGGCCTCCACCTGCACCGCTTTCTCACAAGAGCATCAAAGCAATATTAGATGTTAATTAACATGTCTATAAGAGAGGACAATTACCCGCCGCGGTGGCTCAGTGGTTAAGGCGCTCGGCTACTGATCCGGAGTACCCTGGTTCCAATGCGACCGCAGCGGCTGCGTTTTTATGGAGGCAAAACGCTAAGGCGCATGTGTGCTGTGCGATGTCAGTGCACGTTAAAGATCCCCAGGTGGTCGAAATTATTGCGGAGCCCTCCACTAGGGCACCTCTTTCTTTCTTCTTTCACTCCTTCCTTTATCCCTTCCCTTACGGCGCGGTTCGGGTGTCCAACGATATACGAGACAGATGCTGCGCCATTTCCTTTCCCCCAAAACCAATTACTATTAAGGAAGGACAATAGCAATTGTTACACCTGTAGGTGAAAATATAAACGAAGAGAAGAAGCTACCCAGATAAACCACATTTCCGGGTAGCGTGTCCGGGAAGATTCCCTTACTCTGCCTTTGAAAAGATGGGCAAGATGCGATGCAGGGAAAGGAAATTTGTTTATCGGGAACTGGTTGTGAGAGCTGAAGGCTAAAGAGGAGTGGGAACAGCGGGCGAATTCATGGCGATAGTGTCGAGCTCCTATTCAGGCCTCCCTAGAGGGTGAGCACTAGCTCTGCTGAATGTGCGATTCTTGACCTCCAAACGTACTTCTGTCGCTATTCGACGTCCTCCGGCATCTCTGACCCTCACACACTCAGAACGTAGGGAGGCAGAATTGTCCTATAGAAGTATACAACTGACTAACGGAGGGACATTGCTCTTGAAGGGGGGCTCTGCAACAGATCAATGGCCCTGATTTGTTGTCATTACGACCCGATCAATCTCCTTGCACATTCCGGTGTGTATATGCTAACAGTCTGTAGTGCTTGAACGCGATGGCGTATCAGCGATTTTGCTCGCTATGCGTCAGGCTTACCTCAGGCACTGTTTCTGTCTGAGTAGAGACAATGACGCGGGTAGAACTGGTCCAGTGCCAGAAGTTGGTGCGTTTGTAGCATCTGTAGCACTGCAATGAAATTGAAAAACAAGGCAGGAGTTGGACACGAGCCACGATTTGCAAGCAATTTATTAGTAGTCCGATGGGTGCCCTAGCTAGCAAGGCTAACACACGTTCATGAAAAAAAAAGAAATGGAAAAAGTACATCGAGAATATTAGCTAATATACAAAACAAGTACATTCCACAAATGACACCCTTAAATCTGCAAAGCAGTGCTGTCCAGTCGTGAAGAGCCCTGTAATGAGCGCGCGCGCTATATATGGTCTGCCGGTCCACCATCAACCTGGCCATGATGGCTACTAGATGGCGGCATCAGGCATGATCCACCCACTACTCTTAGCCAGAACCGTATAAGGCGAACTAATTAGCATTAACATGCGAAAAACTGTAATTAGCATAAACGCAACTGATTCATTTTAGAAAATATCCAGCGTTGCGAGCAGCTGCAGCACGAAAAAGAAACCATAAGGCTACTTGCTTTCGGCATTTATTGGTCATGCCCTAATAAAGAAAGTGGCTATATATTATCGGAAGCTGGCAGTACCCCCTGAAAAACATAATGTCGGCAATGCCGTCTAATTGGTTCGCTGTGATCACGTGACAAACGCAGCCGCCCTCGAGAAGGATTGTTTTTTTTAATACATGTCAAAAGTAGGACCCTCTACCACATAATTTTGGAGTGCCGATATTCTCCCGGAGCGGGCAAAATTATTGATAGTAGACAAGCCTGGGAGACCCTGCTAAGAAGCCCGCACCCTGAGCTCCAGCGCACCACCATCTATCCGGCGGAAGAGGTCGCTACCAGTCAAGGACTGCCAACCAGCCTCTATCCGCGGACGCGCAACTCCCTGTCTCGCAGTGCTGCGTGCCGGTGGCGGGGAGAAACGTCTTTTCTGATGGAAATAAAAGTTATTCAATCAATCAATCTCTGCTCTCGACACGTCCTGGTGTCACTGCATGAAGCGCTGTAAAGAAAAAGCGAGCTATTTTTCTGTATTCTATTTTTCAGAGTGGCAATCAGTGTGATTCTTCATTGCGATTAGTGTTGTAACTGTGCGCCACTGCCGCTGTTCGATGGCCTAATCATAAATTATCACACTTGATCCAGTCCATGAAAACTTAACTCACTGAATTTATTTAGAGTAAGTAGAAAGCATCAATAGCCAACAACTGCACATCTCCCGGAGCGTTCTAGCAGTCAGCGGAGCTAGCTGCTCGTCGTTCGGCGTCCGGAGTACAGCTGAACTCTCCCCACGCCGTCCTAAGCCCCTTCCAACCGCGGCACCTTTGGGAGGCGCCGGCGCTTGCTCTCGAACAAAGAACTTCCGTTTTGGGTGCGCCTGCAAGGCTCCTAACTGATTTCTTCAGAATACCACAGCGCGAGCCTCCAAACAACGTAAAAGTTGTCCAATCAATCACTCAATCAATCAATCAATCAATCAGGACAAATCAATATGTGTTTCCTCTGGAGCATTGTGAGATTCGTTGGGCTAGATTTGAATTCCGTCTGCCGGCAGCTTTTTGTGCAGGATATTCTGCCAGCAAAACAGGTGGAAAAATAGAATTCTGTCAGTGTCGTATCATTGGCTGTGCGCTGTGATGTGACCGGAATCAGGCAATCGGGTCAAACTGCCGGCAAATTTCCCTGCGGGCTATTTTGCCGGCTGCTGGCACAGTAGTCTCGGCCTTATTTAAATGCGCGCATTTTCCAATTGTGCTTCATTTTCCCAATTTTCGTCCAGAAGTGACACAAAACTTAAGTTACGCGATAAGGCAAACCGTTAAGTGCTTCGTAGTACAAATAAATTAGCATACGCAACACCCATGCGATACCAAACAAGGCGAAATAAAGGGTCAGGGGAAGGGAAAGCCGGTTACTCGTAGTATTCTGTAAGAAAGGGCACCCTTTCAACCGACGCCGCACACGAGGGTACCAACGCCAAAAACTGGGGCATGAAATCGGCTAGCTGCCATTCGGAAATTTTTTTCCTCCTCTTTTCTGATGAACAGGCCACGGGTATACACGTTCGCGGCAGGAAGGCGCCAACTGAAACACTCTACAGACTTCGGCTTAGTCACAAGCAGAAAGCGCGATGGAGCAGAGAGAGATTTTGGTGGAAATTAAGGAAAGCAGGGTAGATATAACCGGCTGTATCGTAATCTAAAACATCCATTCATGCCTAAAGAAAAAGTTCTGTCTAGGATTTCTTTCCTCTTTTTTTAATCGTGGTAGATGAGCTGCCGGCTTGCGAAATAGAGTACTACAATTCATACCAACGGAACCACCCTCCCTCAGGAATGCTTTCCAACAAACTAGAAGATCGGGTGGTAATCACCGATCAGCAGTGGGTAAGTCACTTTGCTTCCAACAAATAGCCACGTGTTCAATCAGGCCTGAAGAGATGTTCAATGAAAGAGCACAGCATTGCGATGCTAACGCAGGAAAACGGCTGCAACAGCAATTACGCTGACTTTAGCATGCGAGGCGCCGGCAATGATTCGCGGCCTCGTGCTTAGCGCTATGCATTTTTATTTCACCTAGTGCAGTCATGTTGTGCCAAGCAGGTGACGCGGGAGCTAGTGGAATCTTTCCGCGTCATAAAAACTAGACTCATAAGTGAAAGATTTGTATATCGGGTTGTCTGTAACGGAGACAGGTTTCTTCGAAAAATCGAACGCGATTTGCGTGTTAGTGTTCCGCTCAAAATGCTGGCAGGAGGCGTGTGATTGTGTTGTTCTTGTTCTTTGTACATGTGTATGTAACAAGCATTTGAATAAAAAATATTGCCAGTAGCGGCTGTCCCCCTCCAGCTAGGGTGCCTGGATGCGCGCCTCGCCCCCGCGAACGGAGAGGGGGCGAGCGCGCGCATCCAGGCACCCTACCTCCAGCTCATGTGTTGGGCATGAGCAGACACAGTTTGGAACAAAATACGTCAGCGTGATTACGTGATCGCCGCTCCGCGAAGTGTTACGAGCGGTGCGAGGAAAACAGTCGCGCAACTCTGCTCCCTGCTGGAGCATATCTAGGAACACTATTCGTCGTTGGCTTCCTGCGCCACCTGAGAACACAAGGGGGCATTACTCCCCCTCACAAATATTAGCACGAGAAAAGGACGGACAAAGAAGGCGGGCGAAGCGGTCCCACGCGACTAGATGAGCGCAAAGCGTGCTACCCTTACCGCGTGAATTACGGTTTCATGCGGACTACGTGCACGACCTCAGAGTGGGTGACGCTGAGGCTGCACAGTCCCGTCTGGAATAACTTCGTAGGTCACTTCCGTGAAACGGCGCAAAACTCTGTAAGGTCCGAAGTAACAGCACATCAGTTTTTCAGACAAGCCTGGGAGATGTAGCGGGGTCCACATCCAAATTTGGTCGCCGGGATGGTATGTTACATGCCGATGACGGAGGTTGTAGCGGCGCGCATCCGTGCCCTGCTGCCGCTGAATGTGAATACGGGCCAGTTTACGTGCTTCTTCGGCGCACTGAGCGAACTGCTCGGCGTCTGGCATGAGCGGGTGGTTATCAGTGCAGCACGGAAGCATGGCATCCAGCATCGTCTGAACGTCACGTGCGTAGACCAGACGAAATGATGTAAAGCGGGTCGTCTCTTGGGTGGCCGTGTTGTAGGCGTACGTGACGTACGGGAGAATCTCGTCCCAGGTTTTGTGCTGCGAGTCTATGCACATTGCGATCATGTCGGAGATTGTTCTGCTAAGTCCCTCTGTGAGACCGTTCGTCTCTGGGTGATAGGCAGTGGTTTTGCTATGACTGGTGTGACTGAGCTCAAACACGTCCCGCATGAGCTGCACCGTAAACGCCATGCTTCGATCGGTCAGTGATTATTTGGGACGGAGCACCATGACGCAACACGATTTGCTGCATAAAAAAACTGGGCGATCTCAGATGACGTGCCACGCGGCACTGCCTTAGTTTTCGCATACATTGTTAAGTAGTCAGTCGCGACTATAATCTATTTGTGACCGGCCTATCACAAAGGAAATGGGCCCCGAAGATCGATGCCGACTTGATCAAACTGTCGACGTACGTCAGCAGCTCGGCCCTCCAGATAATCAATGACAGGTCACAGGTCTGGGTCAGCTCGCTGTCGGGTCTTAAGTCGAAGTCGCTGACAACTCCAAGAAAACAACTCTCGTCCTCCATGGTCTCATCGGGTGTGCGCGGAAGTGCGTAAGCGTCTGCGTGCGTCTCGCCAGATTTGTGCACAATAGTGCTGTCGAATTCATGCAGACGGAGGCTCCATCGGGCTAGGCGCCCCGATGGCTCGCGAAGATTGGCCAGCCAGCACAAAGAATGCTGGTCGGTAACCACTTTGAGCGGACGTCCGTAGAGGTAAGGACGAAATTTGATGGTTGCCCACACAACCGCGAGGCATTCCTCTTTCGTAGTATAAAAGGTTGTTTCAGCGCGAGAGAGCATCCGGCTTGCCGATACTGACACCTTGGACTCTACGAGTTTCCCGTCTACATGATCTGCTCACCTCCCCCCCCCCTCATTTAGTCACCGACCCTGCGAGATAGAGGACTACGTGCCCCAGCAGCGCATGGCGACAATTTCCCAGCGGCAGTGCCGATCTCCGTCTCCACGCCGACCTTCGACGCAGCCCCAAAGCTCCTCCCGGATGGCGCAGCGCCGGCCGCCAAGCCCCCGCCGGGAAAACTAAAGTCAGCAATCTCCAGGGGCGAGGCCCCTGGCAGTCGATGCGAACAATACCCCCCGACAGCGCGAACAGCGACCGACCGTGACTTAAAGGCGTCGAAGGCAGATACTGAACTCGAAAATGGATTCTCGCTGGATACACCCGCGTTCCTCGACGGCTATTAGATAAGCGCTTTGGTGGACACTGGCGCTGATTTCTTGATTTGAAGCTGAAAACTAGTGGCGCTTATTAAAAAGGCAATGACGCCGTGGTCTGGCACGCATATCCGAACGATTGGCGGACATGTCGCAACTCCGCTTGGCCTGTGCACGGCAAGGGTCCAAATTCGCAGCTCTACATTTGTCGTCAGCTGCCCAGTTCTACCAGACTGCTCCGGTCACTGTATCATTGGCGTTGATTTTCTCCGGGATTATACAGTTATTACTGACCTCCGAAAGCGCACTGTCCCATTTTCGACCGAGAAAGCAGATCTTTACATAGAGGACAGTCAACGTCGCGCCGCCTTTCGCATTTCCGCCGAAAGTGTTTGGATTTCGCCACGTTCCAGTGTTTTTATGAGTGTTTACTGCGATGGAGAACGTCACGGCAAAGCTGTCGCCGAAGGCATCCGGTCCCATTTGCTCACCCACGGCATCTGCTCAGCGCGAAGCCTCATCCATCTCCGCGACGGCTGGCCTGAGCTCCTTGTGGCTAACGTCACTGACGAACCCTGGCATCTTTTTCGTGCTACTGCGATCGCATTCGCTGACCCCTTGCCGGAGATTTCTGAATGTTTTGCGTTTGAAGCTGTTGAACCTGTGCGCCCGTCCTTTGACGGCCTTGATATCACGCCGCACCTCTCGGCGACTCGGCAGCGAGGACTCCGTGCCGTCCTAATCGAATACACTACCTCTTTCGCGTCTTCGTCGAAAGTGCGGCAAACGGCTCTTCTGAAGCACCGCATCATTACGCCCGACGATGCCATCCCTATCCGCCAGCAGCCGTATCGTATCTAATCGATGAAACGTCACGTGATCCAAACGCAGGTGAAGGAGATGCTTTCTGGTGGAATCATTAAACTTGCAAGCAACCCGTGGTCGTCACCTGCCATGCTGGTGAAGAAAAAGGATGGGACCTTCCGATTCTGTGTTGGTTAACGGAAGCTGAACAACATCACTAAAAAAGACGTCTATACCTCTGCCCCGTATCGACTACTCGCTCCAGAGACTTCATCGCGTCCAGTACTTCTCCTCAATTTACTTAAAGAGCGGGTACTGGCAGATAGAGGTCGACGAGCGGGACCCCGAAAAAACGTATTTAGTTAACCCCGACGGGCTGTACGAATTTAAAGTGCTGCCTTTTGGGCTCTGTTCAGCGCCGGCAACTTCCCGGCGGATGATGGATACAGTTCTCGCTGGATTCAAGTGGCAAACTTGTTTGGTTTATCTCAATGATGTCGTGTTTGCCGAAACATTTGCCGAACGCCTTGAATGCCTGCGCACTGGATTAGATGCCCTTCGGGCGGCCGACTTAACGCTCAAGCCCGAGAAGTGCCACATTTAATACAAAGAGTTGAAGCTTCTTGGTAATCTTGTGAGTGCCAATGGTGTTAAGCCCGACCCCGAGAACACTGCGGCTGTCGCTGATTTTCCCGTTCCTACAACCAAGAAAAGTGTCCAACGCTTTCTGGGTCCATGTGCATACTACCGCCGCTTCATAGCCGACTTATCCATGATTGCCGCACCCCTGTACCGCGTTACGCGCGTTGGTACACAGTTCGTGTGGGCCGCCAGGCCACAGGCAGAAGGCAGAAAAATTTGCCGAAGTTGTCTTGTTGGTAGTGCGAGCCATCTTTCTCAAAAAGCAACGTTCAAGTTTTATGGAAGGTAGTGTAAGGTTCGAGGGATGAAACCTGGCTTACACCGTCTCTCGCAAACTCTAAATAAGGAATACAGTCGTGCTCCCACGCACTTGAGCAGAATATTAGAAAACATAAAACAAAATAAACGATGTCGGGCTTACAGCATTAAAAATGTTTAAGATCATTCAAAATTAGCTCTGCCTACAAATCAACCTGCGATATCAATACTAACATTTCCAAATAACCCACAACATGACCAACAATGACTAAGAGAAAAAATTGGAGAGGACACTTACGTTCCGTCTTAACGATATGATACGATAGTGTTAATGAGTTAATGGGAGTATATGCGGAATTGGTCATCCTAGACCTTACATTCAAAGATCCCTGTGAGTGCTCACAAAACGCCTTCTTCATTGGTGCAGCGGTTAAGCGATGCGCCACTGTCGGGCGATGGCAGACGCTGCCACCGGTGGGGCTTGTGACACCCAAGTGGCTCTTTTCGAGCAATCTATCGCAATCAATCATTAATTTAACATCCACCTGCCACGGAGGTTAGTTTGCCCACAATCCGGTGGGCAGATTGTGTAGATGGCCAACATATGTTGCTTCATAGGGGGTTGGCCACATGGACCACCTTACGCTACCCCAATTTTCGCTCACAACGACGCCGCCGCCAACACCGGACTTCTGCGTAACGGTGTCTTTAACGCTATTGTGTTAAAAAAAATAGATAATTGCACACGCGTAAAAAATAACTCGTTGTAACTAACTCTGGTATACATTAGCATTCACTGTATATTTACAGAATGGATTCTTATTTTTTTAAACTCTTCACTAGCTCCGCTTACACTCATTTACCACAGATGGCACGATCAAGCGAGGGTGTTTCACAAATGCTAAGAAACCTATAGAAAGTAGCGACGCATCATTATTGCACGTCGACAATGTATCCCCTTTTGTTCCTGTAGTTGCGGTCCGCTAAAGGAGAAATTAAACGCAGCAAAAGGCGATACGGATCCGTGTTTCGCTCTGGAGCGTCGGAGAGCACGTCGCATATTAAAGACAGGCACCCAATGATACTACTTGGGCGCACAGCTATTTTTCTAATTTCAGCTAAGTCATCGGTTGTCGCAATAACTTTGAACACTTCATATTTACAGCGAACAGCATACGGTTTATAAGCAGCTACGCTTGTAGCGCGATTGTGTCAGAGGGGTTCCGTTCGGCGGAGAACCCCTCGACGTAGTTGGCGGTGGTGTGTCGAGAAAATCGGGATTGCTCAAAACGTTTCTGATGTTACATAGAGCTGCGGAATTGAAAAGTGTTTAAAACACCAGATAAATTGTGAGCATAGCTTCGCAGCATGACTCAATCGTCACTTAAACATAGAAGATTGTAATTTAATTGCCCTGAAAAGAAAATAGAGGTAACTAGAAGGGAATCTAACCTGTGACCTCTTAAGCTGAGTGTCAGACACGCTATCCGTATGCATGTTTGCATACCTCGATGCATGTTTGTTTGACTTGGTTAAAGAGTGGCGTTGCCTGCCTTATCCGACAGTGGGCTTGTCTGCGAAGTAATATGCATAGTTCCCCAGCTCACTCAAGGGAGACATTAAAGCTATTCCGTCATACCTTAAAGGCAGATCTATACAGTCCCTCGGAATATAGGAAGTGGAGGTCGGCGATGAGACTGCGCCTGTCATGGCAGCTTGTTTCCTCCGAAATTTTCTTGTACCCAAGGTGGGGTCAAAGAAGTATTTACCGAGAATTTCACCCTAAATAAGCTCTCCAACTGTCCTCGATCAGTGTTTCGCGAAACAACCGCAGTGCGCGCTGCTTCTGCTTCTGCAAAGGCCTTCAACCTGCAGTGGAAAGCAGCGGGGTTGATTTAATAAATGCATTGGTGTTTAAAGACAGTGAAGGAAAAATTTTAGGCGGGTAGAAGCAACCAAGTGAAGGTTATCTGATTGGTGGCTAAAATCAAAACAAGAGTAAAATTTCACAAGTGATGGCTAGGTGGTTTGAACCACAACACGATTTAAAGGGTTCACCCTAATCCATCCATTCTAGCTCATTCATCTGGATTCTCTTCCTTTCTGCTCTCGCCCTCTGTATCCCTCCCCTCTTGGTTTTTCCCGGCGCGACCGCTAGGAGAGCGAATTTACAGACTGCTAACATCGAATTAAAGAAATATAAAGAAAAAAAGCCCAACATTACGGCAACTGCCACCTCCCCGCTTGAAAGGGGACGCTCCTATCTTCCATCTATCCATCCGCTAGGGTGCCGGATGTCCGCTCGCCACCGCGATTGCCCATCGAGGCACCCAAGTGTGCGCGTGCCCGTCGTCGCGGTATTACGATACGGCTGCTGCAGGAAAATAAAGGCCGATCCCGACCTCCCCAAACCTTAGGCACGCTTGACAGGACATCTTCAACCGGCCCCGGCATTAGGCGGTTCGTCAATGTCCTTCAGCGTCGGGCCGTTGTTATCGGGGAGCGTTCTCACCACTTTGTACTCCGTCAGTATATTGAGGAACGTGATGAAGAGTTCGTTGAGGTTAAACGACGTGTACTGCGTGCTTATCGGTGCGGTGGCCACCTCGCTGATGTGGGAGTAAGTGAAGCCGTCCCTGTACATCTTCAACAGCACCATGGCCTGCACCGTCGCAGCTGGGCTCAAGGACACGACTGCACTTTGCCGTTGCCCAACCCATAATTTGATCCTGCAGAGAAGAGTAAAGCCCGATGAGCTCATCGTGCTATCTGACGCAGCCACAGAATGCCGGGATATGGTCGGCCGATTGGCTCAATACACCCACACATAGGAAGACGAGGATTTTTAAAACCGTCGTCTGCAGAAGCCCGCGATGCGTTTTCGAGACATTTATCGTCGCGCCACGCGAGTTAAGCGTTCCAAACTTCGCAGAACGAGCTACATGAAACTTTATTAAAAGAATTTATTTTCGCAGACACGTCCTGACTAAAGGCGTCTAAATCAGTTGCGGTGCGCGGCAAGACGGCACACATAGGAAAGGACACAACGTGAAGGTCCGCGCGAAGGAGAAATCAGGTTGATTATCATTAAACATGGGGGTTCTTAGTAGGTGATCATTAAATACATCGCATTCTTCGCACGCTCGTTTGCGTCGTGTCCTTTCGTTCCCTGTGCCTGTCTTGTCCACGCGGTCTTTACTGACAACCTACTACGAAACCTATCCAATACGCTACTATACATAGACGTTCACCGATCTACCCTACACGATACGCTACTATGCATAGATGTTCACCATCCTAGCCTAGAATTTCGCCTCCATCGAAATTCGACGGCAGCGACCGGGATCGAACCCGCGTCTTTCGGGTTAGCAGCCGAACGCCATAACCACTGAGCCACCGCGGCAGCTGCAGACTTCTGTCTGCACAGTCTATAGACTGTCTATAGATAATCTTTAAGAATAGACAATAGGCAATACAATTCCTATGACATTTTGTTCACAATCTATAGATTTATAATCATGCACGTTTGGTATACATTTGTTATATAACGTCTATAGACTATGAATAGACAAAATAAATATCAACAGTAAGGCAATTTAGTCTAAAAGACGTATGCAGACTGCCTATAGACCATTTTTATAAAGGCGCAGCACCTAATTTAAAAATCCACCACCACAGGAGCAGCTAGGAGGCTGCGACAGTATGGATATCGCTGACGGAGAGGGCAAGCATATCAGGGGGATTTATTGTGCCACATTTTTTGGTGACGTAGTCAAATAAACAAATTAATAAACTACTTTATGGCCACGAAGGGGATACCAATTCGCGATAGCGCGAACAGATCAGCTTTGCTGGTCGCTGCATTAGGTCACCACGCCCCTGCCGCTCCTTTGTTTTTAATTCCCTTTATTGACAACTGGATCATACAATATGTTGTGCTCGCGCTTCCTTCCTGCTGTTGAGTTCGGCGAATTTGGACATGGGGAGGATTCCCTGAGGACCCCCACGAGGGTGGGTGAGCCCTCTGGGGGAGACGTGGCTGCAGGAATGCCGGAAGCAGCGACGATAATAGCGTCCTCGCGTGTTCGAAAAGGATTGCCGGAAGCAGCGATGACCACGGCGTCCCCACGTAATCGTTCCGGTCATCAGGCGACGAAGTACAGGATCAGCATTGCCCTCTTCAGTCACGCTGGGGTTTAACAATTGCCCGAGTGCCGCGCCTTCGACAGAGGTTCCGCGTTCCGGTCATCAGTACAAGATCTTTCAACCCCTGCTGGGAGACAGTCTGCATTCCTGTGTCACGCAGGCGCCTTCTGGGACCCCATGGGCGCGGTCCGGACAGACATGCGCACCCGCCTGGAGGCCGCGGCGACGACAACGTGACCGGGTCCTGTTCCCTTTCCCTCGACCGAGCTGCGAGAGAACATCAGGACCGCCCTGCCGTGGGTGGTACCATCAGTGCCATCGTGTGATTGGACATCATTCTTCGAACTATATTCCCCAGCTAGGGATCTGGGGATTACGAAGAGTATATAAGGACCTGCTGGTTTGGAACCAGAGGAGAGCCCCCCTCTTGAGAGATACCCAAGACTCCCGACTGCTAAGAAGCTCTCTTTACTGAGAGGCAGTCTCAGTTGCCCTTACTTGTACATTATGTAAATAGTCCTTGGTATAAAGTTTTTCAAAGTTTTTCAACTGGCGGCAGCGGTGGGATGCTGCTACCTGAATACCAACAATGTACACAAGAAGCCAGAGCCAACCAGTGACTGACGTAGGAAAACTAAAATTCTCTAATGGTGTTTAAGGTTTCAATGTACGGGAGGCAGTAAGGGGCCGGACCCTGAAGTCTGAATATTTTATGATATCTTGCAACTGTTGTTTTAATACTCTCTAACTAGCCGTACGTCAAGGTCTGCGTGACGCACCGCCATCCTGCTCCTTCATATACTCATCATCATCACCATCATCATCATCATCCGCCTGACTATGCCGTGTTGCATTGGGGCGTACGCCCATCTGTATTAGCGGAATCGTCGGCAAGGCTCACCTGTTGGAAACCAACACTACGCTGCTTCGGGATGGTTCCGAGCCACGCTATAAGGATCGCTCCGGTCCCGATCCGAGTACCCGAGAGCATCGCCCGGGTGGATTCCGGGAACCAAGTAAGTGAAGGGGAGGCGCCGCCGCAGCGATACAACGGCAACTCTTTTTCCCAAATGCCCGTGACTAAGCTGAGGGAACTAATGTGACCTCATTCCCGGTAGAAGACATTCAGCGTGGGGATACAACAGCAAGCTTGAGGTCGTCGTCCTCTAATCTTCGCAGGCATGGCAAATGATGAAGCGACTCCTTCCCGCTTCTTGACCCGGCCGTGCGACCTTGCCCGGCGCGTCGGCTGACATCTAAAGAAGAGGTGTCGGCGGTGCTTGGGATCTTTCGGATGGCTACGAGATCATCCCCTTCGCATTCGGAGTGAACCCGAAGTCATCCTCCTCTCTCCCTGGCTCGACACGTGACGAGGGCGTGTCCCTGTGTGTGGTGGTGCGTGTTTTTGCGCGATAATGTAAGTTTTAGGCCACTCCCATCCTGGCGGAGACGTCCTCAGCTTGGGGAATCTAGGGACGGAGAACTGTATAAAAACAGGACGGTGAGTGCGCTCAATCATGCTTCCTTTTAATGCTCCTTCTGGATGATTCATTTTGGGATCCATGCGCCATTTTGGGATCCTCCATTATGATCCTACCTTAAGATCCTCTCTTCGGAGAGAAGTTTCTTTTGATCTCTATCCATGTAAATAATGTAAATAAACCCACTTGTTACCTTCCTCCCCTCATCCAACTCCTTTAACTCGTCGGCAGTCCTGTCCAGGTGGTGGTGGCGGTGTTCGGAGCAAGCGTCGTTCCTGACCTGTGGTCCCACCAGAGTGCCAAACCGAGCGCTTTCCCCCCATCCCCAACAGCCCACTGCAGGGCAAAGGCCTCTCCCAAAGCCATGACAAGATCGTAAGGCCCGCCAATCTCGTTTTCAATCTGCAGGTATCTAATGCCACAGGGCTGAAACAAAATCTTTCTTAAAAGTCCTTTGGACAACGTCACAGAAAAAAAACTGCATTCCAGCCGACAAAGAAAACATGCTCAATCCTTTCATCCTTTTTACGCAGAAATACTCCCCAAAGCACAAATAATTCGTTCTTCTGCAGCCACGCTTTTATGGGAGAACAGCCGCTGTGTAACCTCAGAAGTAAAAACGCTTATCCAGAGCCTCAAAAAAAGCCGCAGTAAAGATGCAGATGGCATCGAAATCAGACCAGTTAAACATGTAGTGGATCTTATTGCGCCTGTATTAGCTCATATTTTCAACACTGCATTGTCAAAAGGCGTTTTTCCCCAGAGCATGAAGATCGCGAAAGTGACAGTTATACACAAAGGAGGAGATAGGAACAATATGAGTCATTATCATCCAGCCTCTATACTGCCAATTTTTTCTAAAGGTCTTGAAAAGGTAATTATGGTTCGAGTGGATAGTTTCGCAAATATAATTTATTAACAGATAGTCAGCATGGTTTCAGACAAAATCGCTCTACAGAAACCGCCTTACTAATTCAGAAAGACATAATACTAGATAACTTTGAAAAAAAAATTAATGACGCTTGGTATTTACCTTGACTTCAGTAAAGCTTTTGACCGCGTTAACCACGACTTATTGCTCACAAAATTAGAAAGATATGGTATCCGAGGACTATAGCTCCAGCTTCTAAATTCTTACCTTCACTCGCGAACCCAATCTGTAGCAATAAACGAACATAAATCAAGCCCTCAACAAATAAAAACTGGCTTTCCACAACGCAGTATCCAAGGTTTCACATTGTTTTTGTACTATGTAAATGATCTTGTTCAAAACAATCCCCAGATGTCAATTTGTAATCTACGCCGATGACTGTACAGTGTACGTTGCCGGCCGAGATTTATCATGTATGCTTCGCAAAGCAAACTCCGTTTGCAATACGCTTCAAAAATAGTCGCAAAGAAACAACCTGCTTATGAACGAAGCAAAAACAAAATGCGTCCTTTTCAGGGCTCGAGGGACTTCCGTCAAGATGACAAATACTACCAGATTAGGACCATTTAGTATATCGTGCGATGAAAGTGTAAAAACACTTGGGGTGACTTTCTCAGATGACATGTCTTGGAACGAACATGTCAAGATTCTTTGCGGGAAAGTGCAAAAAGCTGCCAGTATTTTAAATAGCTGCCGTCTCTCGTTTCCAACTGGTGTAAAAAAACTTCTTTATAATTCACTAATCTATTCGCAGTTTGATTATTGCTCACTGATTTGGGGCAACAAGACATTAAAGAATATACATAGCTTAATTCTATTGCAGAAGAAACCAATACGAGCAATTGAGAATGTTCCTTACTTGGAACACACTCAACCACTTTTCCTCAAAAACAATATATTTAAAACTACTGACATATATAGCTTCATGTTAATTAGATGCTACAAGCGAGTAAACAAGGGGAAACTTGAGACATTCCTAACACAGGCAAACTTAGAGAGCACACACAGCGTCTATTCCTATCGTCGTCAAGTACCCTGGAACATTCCTTTTTCGCGTACATACTATGGCCAGCAAAGAATGGCGCACATGCTGCCAAGCATTCTTAACTGCTTCCACTCGGAAGGCGTGGATGTGGAAAGGCTTAGAAACAACCGCATTTTACTGATATTATCATGTCATAGTGAACATTTGTGATGTCAAGAGAAATTATCAATTCAGATAAGTCTTTCATTTCATTGAAATTATTAGTGTCTTCGCATTAGACAGATGCGTTGAGTATGTATGTCTCTCTTCTACGTATATTTGTCCGAATCTTTCATTTTTTATATTTCTTTTTTCCCCTGTAAACAATGAATGTCCTTTGCCTGGTGCCTTTGTAAACTTCTAGGATTTGAAACCTGTAGTCTTGTATGCAGTATTTAATATTTTTTCTGTAATCTTGTAACAGGATATATGCAAGCTGTTACTGTTGCCTTTGGGGTAATGGAACCCTGTCAAGCTGTGTTAAAACATCTTTTTCTCCACGCTTCCTTTTCAATTTTTGTGTGGAATAAATAAATAAATGTTCAAATGTTCAAAACTGGAGGGGATACTTATGTAAGCTCCGCCTTGAGGTTATGACGCGATAGTGCAATGCGTCAATTCCCATATATGCAGAGGGTCATTCTCTACTTTACGTTCATAGATCCCCGGGAGTCCTCGTGCCCCTCCTGGCGCAGTGGTGCAGCGGTTAAGCGTGCTCCGCCGCCCTGCGATGGCAGGTTCTCCCAGCAGTGTGCCTTGTACGGTTTAAGTTGCCCTTCCCGAGCGACCAATCATTAATTTAACTGTTACCTGTCACGGTTGGCACTTTGCTCACTATGCGGTGGGCAGATTGTGGTGCACAGCAAGGTCTCATGACCTATAGGCTGCCCACCTAAGCTGCTTCTCCGGATTTGGCTGCCTGGGACACCCTACGTACGCCACTCTATTAATCGCTCACAACGCCAATGCCGACGCCGGTTGTTCTGGGTAGCGGGGTTTTTAACGCTACCGCTTTAAAAGAAAGCGTTTTGGCTGAAGGAGAAATTTTCTTAACACTTTTTAAAACACCTTGCCTCGGACGAGCACAGTACATTATCCTGTACAATTGTTTTAGGAAGAGTGATTCATAAAAATCTTTGAACAGATTTTTCCCAGTCATTGTACTGAGACAATCTGAAGGAAACCATGTATGCAGAAAATGACAGGACCGCACAACTTCCTGAAAATATCCACTAATTGCTTCTTGAGTACAGTGTGATGTCATGAAGAATGCAGGCAAAACTCTGTCCAGTCTCAGCTGACTACAGAACCTAAAAAAAGGTCTCTAGCGTCCTTAAAGAAAAGAAAGTGGTTGACAAAGTGTCCGACAAACAAATGCACCCTGGCCAATCCCCCCCCCCGGGGGTTATGTGCACTCACTTCAGAGGAAACAACAACAAACCACAACCTCCATAGTGGATCCGCCGAATAAGGTTGGTTCGGCTAGCCCGCTGCCAAAAGAAACCCCACACAACCACTGCAGGCGCTCTGTAGAGCTTTTTGTACATTCAGACGCGAACAGTCTAAGACATGCATTGCGCACTACTGTTTGTTGACCAAGAAAACTGCATTGCGGTAGCTGAACATCCCGCTGCCAGCTTCGCACTCTGCTCTGGATGCCATATCTTCATCAGCTAACATCCGTGCGTTATAGATTCTAAACATACCGCTATAGCAATGCACGCTAACTTGTAACTTTTGGAAATGAAAATTGGTTTTAGGGGAAAGGAAATGGCGCAGTATTTGTCTCACAACTCAGCGGACACCTGAACCGTGCCGTAAGGGAAGGGATGAAGGAGGGACGGAGAGAAGAAAGGAAGAAGTGCCGTAGTGGAGGGATCCGGACTAATTTCGGCTGCCTGGGGATCTTTAACGTGCACTGACATCGCCCAACACACGGGCGCCTTCGCGTTTCGCCTCCATCGAAACGCTGCCGCCGCGGTCGGGTTCGAACCCGGGTAATGCGGATCAGAAGCCGAGCGCCCGAACCACTGAGCCAGCACGGCGGGTGACTTTTGGGTGCATGTTTTCTTCTTTGCAATGATGCGTAAGGTACTATTATACATTGATCAACAAGTGGTATTCTCCTAGGGCCAATAAATAATTTATAATAGAATTTCTTCCTCGTGCTGTTTCGATTTCAACAGCCGAAGGATGACTGCGACGTCAGCTTGTGCTTACAGGTGACGTCAGGCATAAAAAAAAACATTGATATTACGAGTAACAATAACCTTGCGCGCATTAGCACGCCTGACGTGATTCTTGGTATTCTTGCGCAGGGCCGCTATTTGGCCAGGAATGTTAAGGATTTTGGCAGTCTCGAATATTTTTTTTCCACCCCGTGAGCTCTTTGGGTTATGGCTCCATTCATGCCGCGCCGTTGCCCTTGTCGTAAAGCAGAATGAGCTGACGTCATGCATGCGTCATTGCAAGGCACGTAGATGATGGGCCAGAATACTGATCACTGATTGGTCTGAAAACAACGGATGACAGCTGCGGTCTCGCAGTCTCCCTCTGCAGCCCCTTCTTCCCTGTCGTTCACTGTATCTGACGTGCTGAACGTCTTTCTTACATGGGGATCATGCGCCAACGTGCGTGACCTGCGTGACCTCATCCCCACGCAACTCCCGAACTCCACCTCCACACACCTCAACGGGTGACTGCACTTGGCTACTTCCACCCGGTCGCAAAAAGGCACCCCTTCCCAAAATTACTAAACCATTCCTGCGTTTCCCCTCGAGTTCGCTGTCTCAGGAGTAAACGCCCCGTATTTTTTTTTCATTTGCATGTCTTACAGGTGAAGTTGTTCCTTGAAATCCGGGGTGGCAGCTGCCATCAGCAGCTCGTCGTCAGACCTAACAGCAAGCTGCTAGCTTTTCCTCATCATACAAGATATGCTACACCCGTGTCATTACGTTCTGAAAATGCTTACTAGTATCGGGACGCCCGTTCCAAGCACAATGCGTGAAAATATAACTGCGCTTTGCCTGAAAAAATCTGCTCCTACTAAAATATCATCTGGGGCCAGATTCCGATATTCGCAAATCCGCCCAGAGCGGGGCGTACCCGTGAGTCCGTGACGTCCACATCGGGGCGGCACCAAGGAATGCAAACGCAGAATAGGATCACAAAAATGCAAAATAAAGTAGGAAAAATAAATGCTGTCGCCAGCTGCCTCATTCCGAGAACGAAAGCTCCAATGCTCTAAACTCATGCCTGAAGCTAGCTGCGGGCGATGGTGCTGAACGCAACGCGAAAGACCCAGCAAACCGGTCGTCACGGGAACAAGAGTTTAGCGGTAATTATGCTCATGAAGCGATAATACATGAAGCGATCTTCGCGACGCTGCCAGTGGTACATCAG